>NW_027397078.1:21754443-22072549 GCF_003265705.2 Callorhinus ursinus
TATTATATTATATTATATTATATTATATTATATTATATTATATTATATATAAAACCAGTGTGCACCCAAAAGGTGGGTCAAACTGTGTTGCGAAGTGACTCTTAGGGGCAGTATGTGTTAAAAAGTTAATTTGGGGGCGCCTGGGTGGCTCAGTTGGTTAAGAGACTGCCTTCGGCTCAGGTCATGATCCTGGAGTCCCGGGATCGAGTCCCACATCGGGCTCCCTGCTCAGCAGGGAGTCTGCTTCTCCCTCTGACCCTCTTCCCTCTCGTGCTATCTCTCATTCTCTCTCTCTCAAATAAATAAATAAAATCTTTAAAAAAAATAAAATAAAATGTACTGTGCTTTAAAAAAAAAGTTAATTTGGAAAGATTTTGCATTGAGCTAAAGCAAAGCAACAGTGTAGTTAAGAAAGACCAGTTGTTTATTGAGATGAAGCTTGAACCAAGAATTGAGAGTTATTTTAAGGCCAGGATCTTTAAGAATATGGAATAAAGGAGGTGGAACAGGGGTTGAGAATATTGAAATGGCAAATGGAAAACCTCCTTAAGGGTAATCATCTAGGCTGAAAATATGTGATGACGTACTGATTGTGTACTTTACCCAAGAGATTATGCTGTGTGAATATTCTTATACAACTAAAATTCCTTAATTCCACTGGCTTTGTGTTCATTACTTCATGCAATATATATTTGTTGTTTGCCCACTGTATTGTGAACTCTTATGAAAATTTTGAACCTTAATTTTTTATTCTATAAATAAATGTATGGAGAGGGGTGCCTGGGTGGCTCAGACGGTTAAGCGTCTGCCTTCGGCTCTAGTCATGATCCTGGGGTCCTGGGATCGAACCCCACATAGGGCTCCCTGCTCAGCAGGGAGCCTGCTTCTCCTTCTCCCTCTGCTGCTCCCCCTGCTTGTACTCTCTTTGTGTCTAATAAAAAAATTTTAAAAATTAAAAATAAATAAATAAATAAATGTATAGAGAAATCAGTGGGAAAAAAACCAATATATTTATTATTTTCCATTTATTCACTATACTCTTGAACTTATTTGATCTAAAGTCACCTGTTCTTTTCTCCTCCCCTAGTTGCTTTCACATTTATAAAAATAGAAACAAAATTATGCTTCTCAGACATTTCTGGTAAGATGTATGTCTTTACCATTTGACTATGTCACAAGTAATTAAGAATAGAAATTATTTAGAATTCCACAATCTCCTTTTGGAATTTTCTTTTTTTCAAGAGCATAGATTTTATAAAGCTTTCAACACTGAGCCCTAAAGATTTTAGTGAAAGAGCAGAGAAACTATTTCTATTTTGCACTTTACTAATTCTCATTATTTTGTAGTGTCATTGAAGTAATTTAAGTTCATCTGTGGAAATTTAATTAAGCATTTCAGAATGGAAATATGACAAATAAGAGATATAATTTAAAAATATTTTATAGCACTAGAGATAAAGAAAATAGGACAAATGTCTATATAATCTCATGCCCTGAGTTGAAGGTGAAGATTAATTATAAGGTTAGATGACAGAGAATGTGACTTTTATTTTGAGAGTTTTTAGGAAGTTTTAAACCAGCATTACTGAAGTATTACCTTCTACTGATTTTTCTAAGTGGACTAGATATACAAATAGCTATTTTCAGGATTAGGGAAAGGAAGGAATACATTTTTTTTTTCCTACAAATTTTGAACTCCTTTCCCCCAACAAAAAGTAATTGAAGTATTTTGATTATTTATAAACATCAGCGGTTTGAAAAATGCTCTTTTTTAAGTTAACATGCAATAATTTAAAACACTTCCTTAAGGAGTCAGTTTGCATTTGAAAGTTATAATATATCATTTTAATTTTTTATTCTTGGTTGTATAAGGTGGTACAATAATATTGTAAAACAATAAGCTTGATAGATTCTATTTCTTGATTATTTTAGTTTGGATAAATGTTTCAAGTCTTTACGAGAAAGACAATATGAGCTTTTTTATTGAAAAGTTTAGGGGCGCCTGGGTGGCTCAGTCATTAAGCATCTGCCTTCGGCTCAGGTCATAATCCCAGGATCCTGGGATCGAGCCCCACATCGGTCTCCCCGCTCAGTGGGAAGCCTGCTTCTCCCCCTCCCACTCCCCCTGCTTGTGTTCCCTCTCTCGCTGTGTCTCTCTCTGTCAAACAAATAAATAAATAAAAATCTAAAAAAGAAAGAAAGCCATAGAAAAGTTTATAAGAAGTAGAATAATATGCAGAATATTACTTGGTGTTATACATATGCTGCAGTAAGCATATTATAATTTCTGTCAACATCAGGCCGGTTTTTGAAAAAATTGAAAGGTAAGTTTAGTCACAGAGGTAGAATCCAATGAAATTAAACATTAACAGTGATTTCATTTAGATATAATCTCACTAAGGAGTTCTAGAAAATTCTACAATTGCTTTAGGATTTGGATGTCCTAACCTGTGAAGCATGAAGATAATATATACCTTTCCTGTGCATACATGTTTTATAACCATTTTCAAAACAAGGAACTTAAAGGATTCTTTTGGCTATAAACCTGCATGCTTCCAAACCTCATTCATATTTTGAATTTTAGTTGTTCTCAATATACTGGCATGGTGGGTCTATTCTAGCTATTGATCTTGAATAGAATAAAGGAGAAATTTAATGTACTTTGTGGAACCATAGACATTATTTTAAAATTATTACAGTTCAGAATCGCTATGCCCATTCCCCTAAGTAAACTGCATGTATCTTGTTCTGCTTCTCTTTAAGCTTGATTACATCTCTGCTCAATTACAGAAATGAGCTTTTAATTGGACTTCCTTAATTGGAAGTTTGTCAGTTGCAGGGCACAACTGCTCACTTGTTCCTTAAGAATCAGTTAGGTCTGATCTCTGTGAATACAGCATGAAAGAATGAGGAAGATTGGAGAGGTCTTTGCAAATGCATTGTGATTTCTAATGCAAGCTTCTAAATTACAAATGATACACAATGATTAGCCATGTCCAACCCTGTCATTTTATTTGTGTGTTGTAGGTATCTGGTAGTACTTATAAGACATCTCTAAATGTAAATGTTTTAATTTACCTTTAATAAAAGATAATGATATTATGGTTTGTTAGAAATTGAAACATGCTCATTTATAAAAATTCAACTACAGTTGACCCTTGAACAACACAAAAGTTAGGGGCACTGGCCCCCTGCATGGTCGAAAATCCATGTCTCGCTTTTGACTCCCCAAAACCAGAACTGCTAATAGCCTGTTGACTGGAAGCCTTATGGATAACATAAACACTTGATTAACATATTTTATATGTTATATGTATTATATACTGTATTACAATAAACTAAAGAAAATGTTATTAAGAAAATCAGAAGAGAAAATACATTTATAGTACTGTACTGTATATATTGAAAAAAAATCCACATACAAGTGGACCCAAGCAGTTCAAATCTGGATTGTTCAAGGGTCGACTATACTCAAAAATTCTGACAATTTTAGAAAAAGAGAATCTTACTGTATATACTCTTTTTTCCTTAATTTTTATTTATTTATTTTTAATTCCAGTATAATTAGCATACAGTGCAATTTTAGTTTCAGGCGTACAATATAGTGATTCAACAATTCTATACATTACTCAGTGCTCATTACAGTAAGTGTACTCTCTATATGTGTTCTTTTAAAATTACAAGGTTTTATGAAATTTTTATGAAAACAAAAAATAAAAGAAAATAAATTGAATGGAAACAGAATAACAGAGCTTCAGATAAATGTTTATTATAAAAATCTACATGATATAATTAACTAACAGTTAGATTTTTGGGGCACCTGGCTGGCTCAATTGGTAGAGCACGTGACTCTTCATCTTGGGGTTGTGAGTTCAAGCCCCACTTGGGCACAGAAATAACTTAAAAATCTTTAAGAAAATTTAGATTTTTCAGAGCACCTGGGTGGCTCAGTCAGTTAAGCACCTGCCTTCAGCCCAGGTCATGATCCTGGAGTCCCAGGATGAAGTCCCGCAGGGCATCAGGCTCCCTGCTCAGCGGGGAGTCTACTTCTCCCCCTCCCTCTGCTCCTCCCCCAGCTCATGCTCTCTCTCTCTCTCTTGCTCACTCTCCCTCTCAAATAAATAAATAAAATCTTTTTTTAAAAAAGTTTAGATTTTCAAAAGCATTAAGAATTTGGCACCATTTTGGTTTTAATACATGTTCATGTTTCAAATCTATGTGATACTTTTTGACACGTTTGGGAAATTTGAGAAAATGAGCCCTCAACCACTTAATTATTCCAACTTTCCCTTCACCATCCTGAGCTTTCTCACTTGTAATACTTTTGTTATTGTCAAGCTTTGTAACATTTATACACTCTAACTCTAAACTTGAAATAGCATCAATTCTTAACTTCAAAATGATTTATTTTTCGTCACCAGGTTTACTCTCTCTGTGTCATTCCTGATTTCTTTAAGTCACACAACCAGCTAGTTATATTTTATAATCAAATAGTTTTTGTTTGTGAGTTTGATTTATAAGAAGGAAGTTTTATTTTCTGGATGTTACATGCTTTAGGATATTTTCTATTGTCTTTTCACTTGAAAGAGTTGACTGAGTATAGAATTCTTGAAAAAGTCTTTCTCTCACAGTGGGATACCTTTGATGCATAATCTTCTTGAGTTGAATGTTGATTTGTAGGAGACATTGTGTGTGATTTGTTTTGCCTCTACCAGTATTCATTTATATCGTTTTAATATATTTAATATTCAGTATTTTGCTACCATATACTTTGGCATTCAGCCTTTCATTTCAGTGTTTCTAGAAACAATGTACCCTTTTGGTGTACACACTGAAATCTTTATTTAAGTGATGGCTTCTTCTGTTTTACATTTAAATACTTTTTATGTTTTCTTTTTATTCCATATTTATCATTCCTGTAGTCCCTGATTAATTTTCAGGTCTGATCTTTTCAGTTTTGTTTTGGTAATAATCTCAATCCTGTTAGCCATGTTCTTCATTATGTTTTCAGATGGCTGTTCATTTGTGTTAATTCTAATATGTCTGTAATCTCTGAAAATTTTTTTCTTCTTTGACTTTCCAGAGCTCTAGCAACTCACAATTTATTTCCTTTTCTCTATTGACATCTATTATGTTCTTTAAAACCTTTACATGGAACATTACATGGTTGTGTGTTGTTTTTAGGGGGGCAAAAAACCTTGTCACTAATTTCTTTAAGGTGATAAAAAATTACTTGTTGGGATGCTTTTTTTCATCGTATAGTTTTTCTTTTGTTGTACATCCTTTGTTGAGTGTATTTGTGTGTGTGTTATTTGTACAGTGCATGCTGGTTTCATCATAATTATTCAAATTTGAATGTGAATGGCTACTAAGATTTTTTTGTGCAAACTGTCTTGGAAGTAATCACTTGTTATGGAGTTTAGCCTTTAGAGAACATTATGAACATTACAAGAGTGTTGTAGGAAAAATGTTACTGACAGAAGGAGATTTGTGTATGGAGAAGAGTATTTACTACCACTTTTCTGATACTTAGTAGTGTTATAATTCCATGAATCAATTTAAAAAATATTTAAATATTCTTTCATCAATAATGTCATTAAAATAAATAAAATACACTAGGTATTGCTAGACATTTAAATGTTGATTGCGAACTTAGTGAAATGCTTTTAAATGTATCTGTATGATGTTAAGTCCAATATATCAAAGGTCCTCAATTCCTTCCAGTACTTTCACAATATACAGATTATTACTATGATAATAAAAGTTATTTTACATATACAGTTAATCTAATATTAAATATCAACATTGAAGATTTGTTCTATTTCTTTATTAACTTTATACATGTCCAATTCTTCCTGAGGGTACAGAAAATACTCAGATCCCAAAGAAAAACTACTGTGTCAGATTGCTCTTTTGCAGGTTTTTATTTCATCTTTGAATGGGGTTTAAGCCTTAGCCAAAATTTACTGGCTGGGTCCCACTATGGAGTTAAGATTCATCGCTAATTCAATTGGAATTTGCAAATCCATGCCTGATCTCAGGTCATGGTGTTTCTCTCTACTCACATTTCCATCAAGTTTTGATCTGGGCATATTTTCCTCAATTTAAAAGTTATTTCATAATACCTTATAGAAGTTTATTATTAGATACTAGTTTATCTGTATACACTCCAAGAAAATTGTGCATTTTGTCTGTGTGATCTGTTCTTGAATCTGGATGTTTAGCTAATTTATCATCTTGTATCTAATTGTTGTACTCTCATGTGTCAGGTCACTGTGTGTGAACACCAGTGCTGATTACTCCTCCTGATTTTGTGCAGTACCTAACTTCCAGGAATTATGTAGATTTTCCTACAGTTCCTTGTAGCCAGTGTCCTGTGGTTAAAGGAAATACAAATCTGTGTAGCAACCCATAATTAAAAAGAAAACAAAAAAATAACAAATTCCCAACAGGTTGCCATTGTATTAAGCATATTGTTAGTCATCTTCTTGTATATTTATAATTAACTTTTGTACATTTTAAAATAACTTTTACATTTACTAGTATCATTATCTACTCAAAGATTTTCACAGATAAAACAAGTTCTAAATAATTGTAATTATTTTTTTCTTTTTGATTTTTCAGTGTTTTACAACTTGTCTAGTGAGAGTGTTTTTAGGGCACAGGTTTGATCTTTTAACTCTGCTGTAGATCTATTTTGAAGATATCTTTCCGTTCTGGAAATAAGGTCTTCTAATCCATTATTCATTCTTTTTCTGCCTCAAGACATTAAATCAGTTACTGCCTCCAACACACAATTATTTTGAATTGAAAAAGACTTTTAAAACTGTAGCAATTGGGATTATATTCAGGTACTGGTAACAAGGTCCAGAAATGACTTTTATTTAAACACATTAGGGTTTTATTTTTCTTATTCTCAGGAAGAGTTTCAGAAGGCAGCAGTCCAATATTAATTATAATATTAAATGGTTTTGCCTTCTTGTCACCCTCATGTCTCTGTTTTGACATATTGGAAAGTATCCCTGAGCAGAAATAAGTCTAGCTAAGTACCTTTTGAAATACATTGAATAATTATAACAACAATCATTCAATATTTTTTAAAAGTCCACATATTTCTTTTCATTATAAAATATTTCTTAACAGTGTCAATTCATGAGTGCTAGGAGAGGGGCTTGTTTTTCTCTACTGTTATCGAAATACCATTAACATATTATGTAAGTTTAAGGTGTATAGCATGGTGATTTTTTTTTAAAGATTTATTTATTTATTTATTTATTTATTTGAAAGAGAGAGAATGGGAGAGACAGCACATGAGAGTGAGGAGGGTCAGAGGGAGAAGCCGACTCCCCGCTGAGCAGGGAGCCCGATGTGTGGGACTCGATCCCGGGACTCCAGGATCATGACCTGAGCCGAAGGCAGTCGCTTAACCAACTGAGCCACCCAGGCGCCCAGTATGGTGATTTGATATGCCTTTATATCGTGAAATGATTGCCAAATTACAGTTAGTTAGAATATCCAGCACCTCATGTAATTAAAAATTTTTTATGTGATGAGAACATACAAAATCTACCCCTTTAGCAACTTTCAAGTATATAATACACTGTAGTCATCATGCTATACATTAGATCCCCAGAACGTACTCATCTCATAATTGAAAGTTTGTACCCTTTGACCAACATCTCCCCATTTCCCCCACCCCCTAGCACCTGACAGTCACCATTTTACTTTCTGTTTCTATAAGTTTGATGGAGTTATTTATAGATCCCACATATGTGTATTTGTCTTTCTCTGTCTGACTTATTTCAGCTAGCATAATACCCTCAAAAGTCCTTCCATGTTGTCACCAGTAGCAGGATTTCCCTTTTTAAGCTGAACAATATTCCTTTGTGTATATATACACAATATTTTCTTTCTTTTTTTTAATTTCATTTATTTATTTGTCAGAGAGAGAGAGAGAGCACAAGCAGGGGGAGCAGCACGCAGAGGGATGTGGGACTCAATCCCAGGGCCCTGGAATCATGACCTGAGCCAAAGGTACATGCTTCCCAGGCATCCCAACATTTTCTTTACCCATTCATCTGTTGAAGGTAACTTAGATTGCTTTTACAGCTATTGTGAGTAAGGCTGCAATGAATATGAAGGTACAGAGACCTCTTTGAAAGAGTGATTTAAATTCCTTTGAATATATACACAGGTGTGGGATTGCTGGGTCATAGGGTATTTTTATTTTGAATTTTTTGAGGAACCTCTCTACTGTTTTCCATAATGGCAGTACCAGTTAACTTTCCCACCAACAGTGAACAAAGGTTCCCTTTTCTCCACATCCTCACCATCGTCATCCTTTATGTTTTTAATGGTAGCCATTCCAACAGGTGTGAGGTGATATCTCACTGTGGATTTGATTTGCATATCCCTGATAATGAGTGATGTTGAGCATCTTTTCATGTGTCTGTTGGCCATTTGTAGGTCTTCTTTGGAAAAATGTCTATTCCATTCCTCTGTCCATTTATTAATTGGGTTGTTCCTTGCTGTTGAGTTATATGAGTTTCTTACATATTTTGTATATGAATCCTTTATCTGATATATGGTGTGCAAATATTTTCTCCCACCATAGGCTGTCTTTTCATTGTGTTGATTATTTTTCTACTTTGTGTAGAAGCTTTTTAAGTTTGATATAGTCCACTTGATTATTTTTGCTTTTATTGCTTGTGCTTTCAGTGTCATATCCAAAAAAATCATTCCCAAGACCAATGTCAGGTAACTTTCTCTGAAATTTTCTTCTGAGACTTTCACCGTTTTAAGTCTTTAAGTCTTTAATCCATTTCAAGTTAATTTTTGTGAGTAGTGTAAGAGAGGGGTCCAATTTCATTCTTTTGTATATGAATATCTAGATTTCCCAGCACTGTTTAATAAAAAGACTCTTTTTTCCATTGAGTATTCTTGGTTTCTTTGCCAAATATTAGTTAACCATATATGCATGCTTTTATTTCTCGGCTCTCTATTCTATTCTGTTGGCCCATGTGCCTGTTTTTATGCCAGTACCACTGTTTTTTTATTACTAAACTTTTGTAGTGTAGTTTCAAATCATGTAGTATGATGTCTTCAGTTTTGTTCTTTTTTCTCAAGATTGCTTTGGGTATTCGGGATCTTTTGAGGTTCCATTAGAAAATAAGGATTTTACATCAAAAACTAATGATGTAATGTATGGTGATTAACATAACAATAAAAATTAAAAAAACAAATTAAAAAATAAAATAAGGATTTTTTTTATTTCTGTGAAAAATGCAACTGGAATTTTGATAGAAATTGCATTGAATTTATAGATGCTGTTTGGTAGAATTGACATTTTAACAAAATTAGTTCTTTCAACCCATGAATATGAGATGCCTTTCCGCTTATTTGTGTCTTCTTTGATTTCTTCTATCAATATCTTATAGGTTTCAGAGTACAGATCTTTGAGCTCCTTGGTTAAATTTATTCCTAAGTATTTTATTGTTTTTCATGCTGTTGTATATGTGGGATAATTTTCTTTATTTCTCTTTCACATATCTTGTTGTTAGTTCATAGAAATGCAAGTGATTTTTCTACATTGGTTTTGTATCCTGTGACTTTATGGAATTCATTTACCTATTCTAACAGTTTTTTGATAGAGTCTTTAGGGTTTTTAATATAAAATTGTGTCATCTGCACACAGAGACTGTTTTACTTCTTCCTTTCCAAATTGGATGCTTTTTGTTTCTTTCTCTTGCCTAGTTGGTATGGCTAGGATTTCCAGTACTATGTTGAATTAGAGTGATGAGCCTGAGGACTATTGTTTTGTTCCTGATTTTAGAGGAAAACTTTTTCATTTTTCATTGTTGAGTATGATGTTGGCTGTGAGTTTGTCATGTATAGCTTTTATTATGTTGAAGCATTTTCCTTCTATACCCAATTTGATGAGAGCATTCCATGTAAGGGTGTTGAATTTTTCAAATGCTCTTTCTGCATTTATTGAAAGGATCGTATGTTTTTCTTCATCATTCTGTTAACGGGTATCATGTTCATTGATTTGAGTGGGTTGAACTAGCCTTAATTCCCAGAAATCAATCCTACTTGATCATGCTGTATGATCCTTTTATGTGGTATTGCATGTGTTTTGCTAGAATTTTCTTGAGAATTTTTGCATCTATACTTATCAGGAATATTGACCTATAGTTTTCTTGTAGTGTCATTATCTAGATTTGGTATCAAGGTAATGCTGACCTCACAGAATGAGTGTGGGAGTGTTCCCTCCTCTTGAAGTTTTTTTTGGAAAAATTTCAGAAGGAGTAGTGTTAATTCTTCTTTAAGTGTTTGGTAGAATCCATCTGGTCCTGGGATTTTTTTGGTTGGAAGATTTTGAATTATTGTTTCCATTTCCTTAGTCTTAATTCTTTGTTAAGACTTGTAACAGTTTTGGTAGGATTTATGTTTTTAGAAATTTGTCTATTTCTTCTGGGTTATGCAATTTGTTGGAATATATGTGTTCATAGTAGCTTCTTATGATCCTTTGTATTTCTGTGGTTTCAATTATAATGCCTCCCCTTTTATTTATAATTCGGTTATTTGAGTCTTTTTTAAAATCGGTTAGTGTAACTAAAATTTTATTATCTTTATCTTTTTTTAAAAAGATCTTATTTATGGGGCACCTGGATGGCTCAGTCGCTTAAGCGTCTGCCTTGGGCTCAGGTCATGATCCCAGGGTCCTGGGATTGAACCCTGTGTCAGGCTCCCTGCTTGGTGGCGAGCCTGCTTCTCCCTCTCCCTCTGCCGCTCTCCCTGCTTGTGCGCTCCTGCTCTTGCTCTCTCTCTCTCTCAAGATTTTATTCATTTACTTGAGAGAGAGAAAGAGAGAGGAGGGGCAGAGAGGGAGGGAGAGGGAGAAAGAATCTGCAGCAGACTCCACACTGAGCACAGAGCCGCATGGGGGGCTCAATCCCATGACCAGGAGATCATGACCTGAGGTGAAACCAAGAGTCAGACACTTAACTAACTGAGCCAGCCACCCAGGTGCCTCTATCTTTATCTTTTTTTAAGAAAAATAACTTTTCTATATTCTGATTAGTCTGTATTTCATTTATTTCTGCTCTATTATTTTCTTCCTTCTACTAACTTTGGACTTAGTTTGTTCTTGTACAATAACAGAACTGTATAAACTTTTTTAGAAAATTTGTGGAGGATGGGGTCACAATGCTGTATAACCTGACCATAAGAATCAATAACAACATTATACATTTTTGTATATGTATAGCAAGTACACAGCACCTGTCAGTTTGCCCAAAACTTATTTACAAAACTATGCTCATGTTTGTAGTTGTTAGCAGGTATGTAAGTAGCATATCACAAAGATGTAAAAATGAAAGCATAGCAAATTAACTGTAGTGATAATGGCATTTAGTTACATTTTGATAAAGGGAAATAGGCATGAGCCATTTAACCCAAAAATATCTATTCAACATAGCAACCAGAAATGGGTTTCTTGGAGTTACATATTATTTGGAGTAATATGTCAAAATATCACTGCTGAAGTGAGAAATAAACTTCATTTTGATTCTTTGACTAAAGTTAGGAAAGGAAACACAAGGCTGGTTGGACAATTTGAGTTATGACATCAATATAATCTTACCTGAGATTCTTTACCTAGCCTATACCTCAAGACTTCAAAGATGTTACATTCCTTTCTGGAATCTGTCCTGGGTGCAGGTCTTCCAACAGTTGTAAGCAGTCCTACTTTTAGTCATGTAAACTCTAATAGAACTATAGATCATTCTACCAATTCCAGCTGTGAATTGCCACCTTTGGCTACTTCAGTGGAGGAAATTCTGAGGTTAGCACTGAGTTGCTACAATCTGTTTAACATTTTGAGTGTCTGAGTTAAAGTCATTATTATTGGTATGTCTTTGGGTATTGGTGTCTCGCACAGATCATCAACTAACACTGGAATAAGTAAAAAGATAAACTGAAAAGTGAACTACCACTACAGTGGCCAAGAAGTGATAAATTGATTATGAAGAGCAATTACTGGAACACAAATGTTTTTTTATAACGTAATTTTGTTTCTTTCATAATGACAAAGGAAAATCACATAAAATATGCAAAACACAGTTTTGATAAACTGATTATGAAAAACAATAATTACCACCCAGTGGAAAAACCTATCTGAAATGCTTAGTAAGGAGTGCACGAGACACACACCTCTCTCTCACCCATACACAAACACACACATCACTGATATACTCAAGGAGCTTAGTATTTGTCCTTGTAAGTTCTTAAGTGCAACATATAGCACATCTTATCAACCAAAGGAGTAATCTTTTTCTTTTTTGCAAAGATATATTAGAGATATAGTATCATATTATCGTATATTATGATATATTATTATTTCATGATAAATTACTGGGTTTTATTGTTCACCTATATTTTATCCTACTTAGTGTTCATTCCCTATTATCTCATGGAATATATCATGGGTCACATTAAAAAATAGACTCAAAGGGAATTGACATTAAATCATCAATATGAAAATGTTGATGTATCATTATAATGAAAGTGTTCTCAGACTATTTCATTCAACCCCACTACCCAAGTACAGATTCAGTGGCTTTGGTACTATTGATTTCCCAAGAAACCACCAGAAAACCTGTTAATCAAGGAAAACAAACTTAATTAAATATACTCTGCAGAGGAGGACACTACCTTGACAGAGTCTTAATATTATATTAGAATAGGGTGTCAGGAGATCAAGTGAAATCAAGTGGTCTGTGGGTCTTCCAAGGCAGGAAATTAGAGATTTGCGAGGTTTGGCTACAAGTTACGAGTGATGAACACTCCTAGGCAAGCATCTTGACATGAGTCTTGATGAGTCAACTCTTGTATGATAAGTAAGTTGTTTGCTAATGTGAACAATCTGTTTTTTCCAATGGATATCAGTTTGTCCAGATGAATAAACTGTTTGCCTGCACAAGTTGGTTTGTGTACAAGTTGGTTTGTAACAATTTTCTGAAGCAAAAGACAAAGTAGCAGAGTACTGTAAGAGGAGTTTTTGTTATAAACAGTGCCTTACACTTTATCATCATCAGTATTTAAAATTAGTTAATCAAACAGAAAGATACAGGCAAAAATGATAGAATTGGTGGATATGAAATAGTCAGTGGAGACTGTCTGATCAGGAAGGAAAATGTTGTGCTTTCAGCAGATACTTATTATATTCTGATTAGTACAAATTCTTTGATATAATCAATGAGTATTAATGAAACAAAAACAATCGACATTTTTGAAGCTTTCCAGGAAATTGGTAATTATCAGGAAGGGCAAATCTCATTTTTGTTATCTATTTATCAGGAAATTACCTAGGTGAAGATCATATATACTTTAATTCACTCATTTTGCACCCATTCGTAAGGTATACCCTGAAAGACTGAAGTGAGCCTCTCCTAAGGATATTTTTTAAAAGAGAAATATGGGCAAAATAACTACAATGCCAACATTGTAATCAGTTCTGATAAACTATGACGGGATTCTATTAGGCTGATATATTACTTCTTCATGAATGTTAAATTAGTTTTATTTTAAAGATAGTAAACTTCAATAAAAATTATGATTCTCCACATATCATAAATTTATGTGACAGTTGGGGATATTTCCTGTTGAAAGAATGAGTATTAATTTATTAAACATTAGAGTGAATAACATTGAAGTTAATCCATTTTATTGACATTCTACAGAGCAGCAAAACATAAGAAATATTGATAGTCTTCCTTAACAATCTATAAGAGACCATAGCTATTCACTTGAATTTAAAAAATAGATCTGAAAATATTTGTGATCCTAAAAAATTAGCAGTACATGATCTTTATTTAACTCTGGCAATCCTACCTTCTAAATGATTCTCACTCCTTATTGTGAGATAATTCAAAGTATACACACTTTTTACTTCCCCACCCATCCCTAGCTTCTGGTTCCTGTCAAGTTCTAGAACCAGCTCAGGCTATTTCTTACTGTATTAGTTTTCTGCTATTATATAACAAATTACCACAGATACAGTGGCTTAAAGCAACACATATTTATTATCTTCCAGTTTCTATGGCCAAGAATCTGGACATGGTTTGGCAGGGTCCTCTACTCAGGCTGCAATCAAGATATTGGCCGGCTGGCATCTTCTTGGATGCTTGACTAGAGAAGAATCTTCTTTCAAGCTTATTCAGGCTGTTGACAGAATTAATTTGCTTATGGCGGTATGACTGAGGTTTCTGGCTGCCTACTGGCTTTGGCTGGTGGACAACCACAGTTCCCTGCCACATGGCCCCTTTCATGGGCAGTTCATAACATGACTCTTTGTTCCTTCAAGGGAGAAATGTTCCACCAGGAGAATGTCTCTGTTTCTCTCTCTCTCTCTGCCTCTCTCTTTCTCTCTCTCTCATCTCATTAGATTTAAACATAACAAAACATTATCATTGGAGTAACATCCTATAATTTTTGTCATTTATTCATTTTAGAGAGAGAGCAAGCAAGTGGGAGGAGGGAGAGGGAGAGAGAATCTTGAGCAGACTCCGTGCTGAGCATGGAGCTGGACACGGGGCTCAGTCTCACAATTCTGAGATTGTGATCTGAGCCAAAACCAAGGGTCAGACGCTTAACCCACTGAACCACCCAGGCACCCCTCTATCATTTTTGTCATATTCTATTGGTTAAAATTAAGTCACAGATTCTCCCTGCATTAAAGAGGAGAGGATCGTATAAGGGTGGGACTCATTGGGGTTCACCTTAGAGTGTGTCTGCCACACATGTTATCCCCCAAATCAACTCTGAGGACACTATAGAGATAAGAAGGTAGCATTGATTTGAGCAAAAACAACCACACAAAGTTGGGAAATGCCTGGGGAGTCATAGGCTCCCTTAAATGGTGTGTGTTTACCAGGTGTGCTGCAGCTTGGGGCAGACAGTAACCTGAGACAGAGATAAAAGAAAATGATGGAAGGAATATGTTAAGTTCTGTTTTGCCTCTCTCCTTTACCTTGAAACAACAGCCATCAGCTCTTTAGCAAAGAATTCTGCAGCAAAAGAATAGACCACTGGTGTAGAAAATAGCAGTGCAGAACAAACGTCCTGCAAGGATGAGTTCAAAATAACAGATGTGGACTAACCAGGAACTTACGGGAGTTCATTCTCTATGCCCTCACACCCCAAGCCTAAAAGCCAGTGGATTATAACCAACAGAGACCATCTCCCCCCATCCTGCTTTTTCTGAAGAGTTTTAAGTGAAAGCCTGGCCAGAGGGGTTATTTTGTTGCGTGGCAGCTGTTGGGAGTGACATACGGTGCTTCTGGGGGTTCCAGATAGTCTGCCTCTTTTTGAAATATTCACCCTTAGGAGCTGTCCAAGACCTTGACTTTGACTTTATTCCAATAGCAAGCAGAAGAGCTGACACTACCGGGGCACATGAGCTCACAGACCAAGTATATTAGATACCGAAAATACAGTCATTTTCAAAAAAAGGCACCAATCCAAGCAACAGACATCATATGAAACAGAACAGACGCACCAAACATTTAAGCATGCTTAAATAGTTAGAAGATGATATAAGCAATAAAAATCATTAACGATGAAACTTCAGTAAGAACCAAGTGGGAACATTTGATATAAAATCTGCAGTATTTGAAATAAGAATACAATAGTTAGTTAAACAGTAAGAAAAGGGGAGCCTGGGTGGCTCAGTCGCTTAAGTGGCCAGGCCGATTCTTGCTTTCTGTTCAGGTCATGATCTCAGGGTCCTGGGATCAAGACTCACGTGAGATTCCGTGTTCAGCAGGGAGTCTGCTTGAGATCCTCTTCATCTTTCTCTGCCCCCTCCCAGCTTCCACCCTCTCTCTCTCACTCTCTCACTCTCTCTCTATAATAAATAATCTTTAAAAAAAACAGTGTTGATGAAATCTAGAGAGTAACTTAAAAAAAATCAAAATATAAAACCAATGTTTGAAGAACTAGTGTCTAAAAATTCCCCAGGATTTAAGAAAAATGGATCAAAACTAGACTTACAGTATTTCTAGAGAGTTAAGGGGAAATAAAGACACACCTAGACACATTATAATGTGGAACACCAATGACAGATACAAATTTTAAATGATACTAGGTGGAAAGAAAATAACCTACAGAAAAATAAGGTTGAATCATTGTATCAGAATTATCAACAGCAAAAATCACACAAAAAATGAAATGTTATAAAATAACTAAAGGAAAATGTTTAGATCAAGAAGGCAATATTGAACGTCAAATTCATTCAAATGTGAGAGCATAACAAAAAATAATTTTCAGAAGTAGTGTCGGAATGGGGCGCCTGGGTGACTCAGTTGGTTAAGCATCTGCCTTCAGCTTAGGTCATGATCTCAGGGTCCTGGGATCCAGCCCTGCGTTGGGCTCTCTGCTCAGCTCCCTCTCCCTCTCCCTCTGTGCTCTCTCTCTCTCTCTCAAATAAATAAATAAAAATCTTAAAAAAAAAAGAGAAAGAAATAGTGTCAGAATGTTAGCCAAAAAAAGAATTATATATACACCTAGAAAAATTATAAAAGAAAGGAACACAGAAATACATTTCACTATATAAGAAATGTAAGAATGGTATAATCTTTTAGTAGACATTTTGTGGTCTTAAATAAATAAAAGCTAATTCCTCAAAGGGATGAAAGTGATGTATATAATATCAATGTAGAAATAAAAATCCAGACAATTTTAACATAATGGGAGATTTCAAATGCAAGTATAAATGGGACATATTTAAGTATTTGCCCCTTAAATATCTAACTGTTAAGGGATAAAGCTTTATACGCTTAAAACTTAAAAATGAAAAGATTTTCATTTTGATTCAAGTTTGGATGTAGAAAGTCAAAAGAAAGTGTTGCCTTCACCCTAAGAACTAGAAACTGAAGACACAGAAAAACTTATATGAGCTAAGCTCGACAGAGTGAAAAACCTTTCTTAACAAAAAGGAGACCCACAGCTGTTCTCATGTTTCGTAGAGAGAAAGAAGAGGAATCCACCATAGTTGTAGGGTGAGGAGATACTAGCTGAATTTGTACAGAACTTTTAATATTGGGCAATAAGACAGATTCTAGCGTGGAGGTCCCCCAACCCCAGAGCAACTATACACTCATCTGCCAGCAATTTTCCCTCAGGTGTTCACTGAATGCTCAGTGGTAGTACACTATATACTAATGCAATTTAGAAAATATATTAAATTGATCAATTTTAGAAAAATGTTATACACGCCCAGATAGATACATTGATTGGTCTCTACCATACAGCTTAGGAAAGTGAACATGATAAATATTTTTGAAATCCCACTGGTCAATATCAGTAAGTATGATCAATATTTTTTAAATCCCACTGTGAATCTTTCCCATTCTCTGGAGTTAACTACTATCCAAAACTGTCCATGGGTTATTTGTTTTATTTCACAGTTTTATAATGTGTTGTTAATTTTGCAAATTTTTAACCCTTATATAAATGGAGTCTCATAATTCTTTTTCTATAGCTTTCTATAGAAATAACTTTTTTTTTTGAAGATTTATTTATTTACCCTAGAGAGAGAGAGCATGCAAGTCAGGGTAGGGGCACAGGGAGAGGGGGAGAAGCAGACTCCAGGCTGAGCATGGAGTGCAACAAGGAGCTTGATTCCATGACCCCCAAGATCATGACCTGAGCCAAAATCAAGAGTCAGGAGTCCAGCTGCTGAGCCACCCAGGCACCCCTCTGTAGCTTCCTTTTAATTTCAGTAAGATAGTCGTTCATTTTGTTTGGTTATTTTTTCTCATTCATTTTCCCATAGTAATCAGTGCAATAAATGTATCACCATGTATTTATCCATTCTTCTGGTGATGATCATTCAGATTGTTGTAGATTGCCTGCTATTACAAACTATGGTACTATCAAGATGTTTACTTTTTTCCTTTGTGCAAATGTGCAAACATTTATCTAGATTATAGATGTATAAAATTGGAATATTCAGTTTTAAAAGTGTGTATACCAATTTGTGAGAGTTTCTGATGAACAATATTTTTGGCAATGCAAGATACTACACAAACTTTTATGAAGGCTTTACAGTCTTATAAAATTACGTCTTATCCTGTGTTTGTCTTTTTGTTTTCATTACCTGATTACTGACAGAATTGAACATATTTTCATATATTTACTGACTATGTTTTCTGTCTATGAAATGTCTGCTGAAAAGTTTTATTAGCTTTCTAGGGTATGCATGTCTTGTTGTTTTTGCAAGAGTTCATCATGCATTCTAGATTAAAATTTTATTTCATTATAAGTGTTACAAGGCTCTTTTCCCCCTTTTGACCTTTTTTTAAAGGCTGTGGACATTTTTTTTATTATTGTGGTCAAAAAACACTTAATATTATATTTACCATCTTAACCATTTTCAAATGTACATTTCATTAGTGTTAAGTATATTGGCAATGGGCCCTTGGCGGAAGGGAGTGCCTGGCAGAAGAGGGCGGGGAGGGCAGGGAGGGTGGGTATGGCTCCACCTCTCTCTCCCCACCCCTCCACCCCGCCACCTGACAGCTTGTGGGATTGATAAGGAGAGTCCCTTCTGGCCTCTTTCCCTCAGGTCTTGGAACTTGATGGTATCCATCTTGCAGCAGTCAGATGCACTAGGTGGGGTTGGGGTGATTTCTCCTGTCCCTTCCCCATTTCAAGTTTGACTGTGTCACTTAAAAAATGTTTGAAATGTTGTGCAACAGATTCCTAAAACTTTTTCGTCTTGCAAAACTGAAACAAAATACCCATTAAACCTCATGAAATACTAATTTCCCTTCCCTCCAGCTCTTGACAACCATTTTTAATAATTTTCTCGTTCTATGATTTTGACTACTTTTTTTTTTTTTTTGCATTTCTTTTTCCTTTTTGTTTTGTTTTGTTTCCTTAAGTAGGCTCTAAGCCCAATGTGGGGCTTGAACTCATGACCTGGGGATCAAGAGTTGTATGCACTGCAAACTGAGCCAGTCAAACACCTCTGATTTTGACTATTTTAGATACTTGATGTGAATAGGATCATAGTGTCTTTTTGTGACTGGCTTATTTAACTTAGCATAATGTCCTTGGGGGTTCATCCATATTTTAGGATGTTGTAGGATTTCCTTATTTTTTAAGGTTGCATACTATTCTATCCTATGTATATATCTCACTGTCTTCCTTCATTTATCTTTTGATGGACATGTGTATTGCTTCCATCTCTTGGCTATTGTGAATAATACTGCAATGAACATTGATGTACAAATATTTCCTTGAGATCCTGCTTTGAATTCTTTTATATATTTAACAAAAAATAGAATCACTAGATCACGTGGTAATTCTATTTTTAATATTTTGAGGAGTCTCCGTACTGTCTTCCCATAATGGTTGCATCATTTTCCATTCCCACCAACAAGATGCAGTTTCTCTGCTTCCTTGTCAACCTTTATTTCTTGTTCTTTTTATAGTGGCCCTCCTAACTGTGATTCTGATTTGCATTTCTCTTGTAATTATTGATGTTGAGCATCTTTTCATATGTTTGTTGTCTACTCGTATATATCTTCATTTGAGAATTGCTTATTCAAATTCTATTTATTTATTGAATTTATTTATTTATTTTTAGATTATTTATTTATTTGACAGAGAGAGACACACAGAGAGAGGGAATACAAGCACGGGGAGTGGGAGAGGGAGAAATAGGTTTCCTGTGGAGCAGGGAGCCTCATGCGGGGCTCGGTCCCAAGACCCTGGGATCATGACCTGAGCCGAAGGCAGACGCCTAACGACTGAGCCACCCAGGCGCCCTAGAATTGCTTATTCAAATTCTTTACCCATTTTTTAATCATGAGTTGCTTAGTTGTTGTTGAGTTGTAGGAGTTCTTATGTATTCTGGATATAAACCACTGATCAGATCTATGATTAGCGAGTATTTTCTCCCATTCTGTAGGTTGCTTTTCCACTCCTCTGATTGTTTCCTCTGATTCACAAAAGTTTTTAAGTTTGATTTAGTGACATTTGTCTATTTTTGCTTTTGTAGCCTGTGCTTTTGGTGTTGTATCTAAGAAATTATCAGCAAATTCAATATCCTAAAGTTGTTCCCCTGTATTTTCTTCCAAGAACTTTGTAGTTTTAGGTCTTCCATTAAGGTCCTTTATCCATTTTGAGTTAATTTTTGCATATGGTGTAAGTTAAGGGTCTAACTTCATTTTTTGGAATGTGGAAATCTGGTTTTTCCACCACCATTTGTTGAAAAGAACATCTTTTCTCCATTGTGTGGTACTAGCAACCTGGTAGATCTTTTGACCATATATGCAAGGATTAATTTCTTGTCTCCATTCTGTTCCATGGGTCTAAATGTCTGTCTGTATGCTTGTGTAACATTTATTTGATTATTGGAGTTTTGAAATAGGATGTGTGAGGCCTCCAACTTTGTCTTTCTTTCTCAGGATTTTTTTGACTTTTCAGACCTTTGAGATTCCATATTAATTTTAGGATTTTTTTTTTTTACAATTTTTGCAAAAAAGTACCATTGGCATTTTGATACAGATTGCATCGAATATGTAAACTGCTTTGAGTAATATGTATAATATAGATTTTAACAATATTAAGTCTTATAACTGACAAATATGGGGTATCTGCTCATTTATTTTTATGTTCTTTGATTTCTTTTATCAAAGTTTTGTAGTTTTCAGTGTACAAATATTTTGCCTCATTGGTTAAATTTATTCCTTTTTTTTTAAGATTTTATTTATTTATTTGACAGAGAGAGACAGCCAGAGAGGGAACACAAGCAGGGGGAGTGGGAGAGGGAGAAGCAGTCTTCCCGCCAAACAGGGAGCCCGATGTGGGGCTTGATTCCCGGACCCTGGGATCATGACCTGAGCCGAAGGCAGACGCTTAATGACTGAGCCACCCAGGTGCCCCTGTTAAATTTATTCCTAAGAATTTTATTCTTTTTGATGCTATTGTAAACAGAATTGGTTTTTTTTAATTTCTTTTTTGGATTGTTGTTTTCTTATTTTCTCAATTTCATTGTTAGTGTATAGAATGCAACCAATTTTGTGTGCTGACTTTGCATCCTGAAACTTGGCTGAAATTTATTAGTTTTAACAGTTTTTTTGGTAGTATCTTTAGGGCCTTCCAGATATAAGACTATGTCATCTGTGAACAGAGATAATTTTACTTCTTTTCCAAGGTTGATGCTTTTTATTTCTTTTTCTTTTATAATTGTTCTGGCTAGGACATCAAGTACTATTTTGAATAGATGTGGTGAAAGTGAATATCCTTGCTTTTTTCCTGATCTAGAGTAAAAGCTTTCAGTCTTTGAGCATTGACAATGATGTTAGCTGTGTGCTCTCCATATATGGCTTTTATTACTTTGAGGTAGTTTCCTTCTATTCCTACCTTGTTGAGAGTTTTCCTCATGAAAAGGAGTTGAATTTTGTCAAATGATTTTTCAGCATCAATTGAGATGATCATTTTTTTTTTCTTTATTAACAGAATAAAGTGGTGTTAATTGTTTCATACATTGAACCATCTTTGCATCTCAGGTATAAATCCCACTTGATCATGGTGTATGATCCTTAATGTTTTGTCGAATTCGTTTTGGTAGGTTTTTTCTTCTTTTCTTGAAGATTTTTACATCAATATTCATCATGGGTATTGGTCTATGGTTTTCTTTTCTTATTGTGTCTGTCCGTCTTTGGTATCAGGGTAATCCTAGCCTTATAGAATTAGTTTAGGCGTTTTCTCTTCTCTTTAATTTTTTGGAAGAGTTTGAGAAAGATTAGTCTTAATTCTTCCTTTAATATTTGCTGGAATTTTCCAATGAAGCCATATGGCCCTGAGCTTTTCTTTGTTAAGTATTTTGATTACTGATTCAATTTCCTTAGTATTTGTAGATCTGTTCAGACTTCATTTTTTCATGATTCAGGCTTGGTAGTTTGTATGTTTCTAGGAATTTGTTCCATTTCTTTTAGGTTATCTAGTTTTTTGGCATATAATTTTTTATACTATTCTAATTCTTTATATTTCGGTGGTATCAGTTATAATGTCCCCTTTTAATTTTAGTTATTTGCGTTTTTCTCTTCTTTTCTTTGTTATGCTAAGAGTTAGTCAGTTTTGTTGATCTTTGGAGAAAAAAACAACTCCTGGCTTTCTTTAGTTTTTCTATTATATTTATATTCTCTATTTTGCTTATCTCTAATCTTTATTACTTCCTTTTTTCTGGTAATTTTAGATTTAGTTGGTTCATCTTTTTCTAGTTTCTTGGTGTAAAGCTGTGTTGTTGATTTGAGATCTTTTTCTTTCTTTCTTCCCTTCCTTCTTTCCCTCTTCCTTCCTTCCTTTCTCTCTTTCTCTCTCTCTCTTTCCTTCTTTCTTTTTTGTAAGCATTTACACCTGTGAACTCTCTCACAATACTGCTTTTGCTGCATCCCATAAGTTTTGTTTTGGGTTTGGTCTTGTTTTCATTCTTCTCAAGATATTTTCTAAATTCCCTTGTAATTTCTTCTTTGATTCATTGGATATTTAAAAATGAGTATTTTGATTTCCATATATTTGTGTATTTTCCTGTTTCCCTTCTGATGTCAATTTCTAGTTTCCTTCGATTGTAGTTAGAGAAGATATTTTATATGATTTCAGTCTTCTTGAATTTGTTAATACTTGTTTTGTGGCTAATATGTGGTCTATTTTGGAAAATATTCCTTGTGCACTTGCTAGGAATATTTATTTTGCTGGTGTTAGATGGAGTATTTTGTACATGTTTATGAGGTCCAGTTGGTCTAAGATGTTGCTTAAGTCCTCTGTTACTTTATTGATTTTTGTATGGTTGTTTTATGCATAAGTGAAAGAGGGGCATAGAATTCTACTATTATTATGTTGCTGTCTATTTCTTTGTTCTATGAATGTTTGCTCCGTACATTTGGGAGCTCTACTCTTAGGTGTATAAATATTTATAAATGTTATATCTTTCTGGTGAATTAACCCTTTTATCACTATATAATGTCCTTTGTCTTTTATGACAGTTTTGGCATAAAATCTGTTTTGTCTGATGTAACTATGGCCACCACTGTTTGCTTTAGGTTCCAATTTGCATGAAATATCTTTTTCTCTCCTTTCACTTTCAGCCTATGTGTGCCCTTAGATCTAAAATGGGTCTCCTAGGGCGCCTGGGTGGCTCAGATGGTTAAGCGTCTGCCTTCGGCTCAGGTCATGATCCCAGGGTCCTGGGATCGAATCCCGCATCGGGCTCCCTGCTCCTTGGGAGCCTGCTTCTCCCTCTGCTTCTCTCTCTCTCTATCCCTCTATCTCTCATGAATGAATAAATAAAATCTTTAAAAAAAAATGGGTCTCCTATAGACAACATGCAACTGATTCTTATTTTTCTTAACCCAACCAACCAATCTCTGTCTCTTAATTAACAAGTTTAACCCACTTTCATTTAAAGTAATTGCTGATAGGGAAGGACCTACTAGTGCCTTTTTGTTAATTATATTCTGTGTGCCTTGTAGCTTTTTTATCCCTTTTTTCTTGTCTTGCTGCTTTCTTTTGTGTTTCATTTATTTTTTTGTAATGATAAGTTTTGATTCCCTTCTCATTTCTGATTTATACACCTGTGTTACATTACTACAGGATTCTATAATTGTCTCTATATTTACTTTTACCAGGGAGTTTTATATTTTCACATGGTTTTTTGCTGCTTGTAGCCTCTATTCATTTCAACTTGAAGGATTCCCTCCATCAGGAAAAAATAAATTAAAAACACAGTTTTACATATTATATACACACTAAGATGACTGAAATTTTAAAATCTGATAATAGCAAGTTTTGGTGAAGATGCACAACAACTGGACCTTTCATACTTCGCTGATAAGAATGAAAAATTGTACAACTTTAGAAAACAGTTTGGCAGTTTCATATTAAATTAAATATAGACTTTACAATGACTCAGCAATCCCACTCCTAAGTATGCCCCTAAGAGAAATGAAAACATATGTGTACCCAAAGATTGGTACTTAAAGGTTTATGGTAGCTCTATTAATAATAGTCAAAAAATATATGAAAACATTTGGTACTTCTATTCAGTAGAATCCTACTGAGCAGTAAAATGTGATGAACTGATAGATACACAAATATGAATGAAACATAAAGCATACTGTTTGACTCCATATATATGAAATTCTAGAAAAGATAAAATTATAGTTACAGAAAGCATATCAATAGGTACCAGAGACCAATGGTTTGAGAGGGGAATTGACTTCAGTTGATCACAAGAGAACATTTTGGGCTGATGGAAATGTTCTATATTATGATATTGGTGGGCATCTCACAACCAAAAAGATGTCAAACCTCACTGAATTGTACACATAAAATTAATGATTTTTTGCATGTAAACTATATTTCTGTAAAGTTGACTTTAAAATTAAGTATGGAAATAACACACTTTGAAAACAAAAAGATCTCAGAGAGTTATGCTGAAATTGTAAAAAGAGAGGGAACATTTGCATATATGGATGTCTTGCATACTCTGGATTCATTGAATGTATTCATGCCTTTTGGTAATAGTTAAAGGAAAATACCTTAATAGTCTCTTATGACTTTTGGAAACTTTGGAAGTTAATGAAGAGTTTATTTTTAATAATTCAATTGGCCTAGTGTTGAAATTGAATTAATAAGTTTTTAGTATTTATTACATTAGTAACAAATCAAAACTCATCATTTAACTGCAAGTGATCAATTTGGTCTTATAGGCAGTCATGTTATGAAGCTACCTAACAGGCAATTTAAAGTTAAAATGTCCCAAATACAATTTTTTAACTTCTTGATCTGCAGCTCTACCAATATGTGTCTTCCTGTTTATTCAGGAGCAGTCCTTAATTTAGAAGGCTTTCTTAATTTTTTTACCTACCGACTACATAAAATCCATCAACATATTTGGCTAGGACTATTTTAAAATATCCTCTGAATCCAGTCACTTCTTATAAGCTGTATCACAACAATCATATTTTCAATCCCAATTAGCTCTTGCCTGAACAATTGCAGTAGCTTTCTACCTGTATTCAGTTCTTACTCCTCCATAACCCATTCACTACAAAATCACCACATTGACCTTTTAAAAACCTAAATTAGATCACTCCTATCCTCTAAATATAACCTAATAATGGCTTTCCACAATATTTAAAATATCCCAGGAGTTTTTCAAGATTCTAGTGCCCCTTATGTCATACTATAAAGTATTTCCTTTTTTATTGTTAAGAAGAGCAAAATTCAATGAGTTTGCTTTATTAAAAGATTTTAGACTTTATAAATATGAGCTTGGACTAAATTGTTTTGTATATATACATGAGCAAACACACACACATACACACCCTTTCTTTAATTCACTTACTCTATGTATTATACTTATAACAGTCCCTGGCATGAATTACTTGCTCAATAGACATGAATTAAGTAGAAAAGTGAATTAATGAATGGGGATGTAGTTATGCCTAAGTCTGAAGTCTCTTATTTAGTGAACATCAAATTACCTAACATTTTAATTTAACTTATCCTGTTATTTATGCTGTAAAATGATATAATTGTGTATGTATTAGGTTGTGAACAAAACACCAAAATCATCATCATTATGCCAGAGTACTTCTCCAGAAGAATTTTATAGACACAGTTAAATAAAAATAATCACTTAGGCCAAATTACAGAGACCTGAATTGTAGACACATGTTATACATAAAAACACAAATGTAGTTTTCCCCATACTACTTAGTCCTTATTGAAGAGACCCTCATATGATTCCCAAGTCCAAACAGTAATCAAACGTTACAGAATTATTGAGTGGCTTAGGGTTTAGGGTAGGGAAAATTCACAAATCAATTCACGAAGCAAAGCCTAAAGCTGGGAATGATTCATTATCTAATCTATTAGGTTAGCAGTTCTCTATGTGTACTATGGGAAACTCTGGGGGCCAGTGAGAACTTTTCAGGGGGTCTGTGAGGTCAAAACTATTTTCACAGTAATACTAAGATGTTATTTGCCTTTTCACCTCATTCTCTCATGAGTGTACTTTGGAATTTTCCAAAGGCTACCTGAAATGACATTGCAACAAATTGGACATAGAAGAAGATATGAGAACCCAGCTATCCTATATTAAGCCAATAATTTGAAAGATTTGTGAAAAGAAAAAAAACATTCTTTTCACTAAATTTTTGTGGAAGTATATTTTTCATAAGATGTTTCTGATTAATGTGTAAAGAGCTTATTAGTGTTGTTTAAAATGAAATAATGTATGTTTTAATTTCTAATATGGTAAATATTGATAGATGTAACACAAACAAAAGCCTCTTTGGGATCTTCAGTAATTTTTATGTGTGTAAAGGAGGGCGCCTGGGTGGCTCAGTTGGTTGAGCGACTGCCTTCGGCTCAGGTCATGATCCTGGGGTCCCGGGATCGAGTCCCGCATCGGGCTCTCTGCTCAGCAGTGAGTCTGCTTCTCCCTCGGACCCTCCCCCCCCATGCTTTCTCTCTCTCTCTCTATCTCATTCTCTCTCTCAAATAAATAAATAAAATCTTAAAAAAAAGTTTATGTGTGTAAAGGAGTCCTGAGACAGCATACCTTGAAAAATGCTGTATTAAGAGAATCTTTAGAAAATCTTTGCTTTTCCATCACTTATTCTCCTCCCATCTCCACTTCCATCAGCACAAAGAAATAATATCACATTAGATTATTAGGTAGAAATAAGACAAAGAATGCAAAAACTTATCATAATGCTCAAGAAAAGATAGCTATTGTTATTGTATGCAGAATCATGGTTTAGAATGGGAAAGTGTTATTTTAAAATCACATTTCAGATATATACCTATATAGCATGACTAAAAACAGACCTAAGGTGATATTTAGCTACATATACCCTATTCTACATAGTATCAAGTGATAATTTTTACGGTTTTTTTTCACTTCAGACAATTTTTGTTAAATAGATATAGCCTTAAATTACAAATGCAGCCAAAAAAAAAAAATCTTCAACCCAGATCTAAAATGTTAATTTCATTTAGGACTAAACAGGTCCATCATATTCAAATTTGAGGGCAAAGGGTCTCAAAATGCCTTCTTCCTTTTTCGAGGTATTCTTTCAGAGAATTACACATTTTCATTTTATGGTACATGGTAAAGGAAGGGAATATTATTTCATGTACAAATGCAAATTTGTATAAGAACTATTGGCAAGACTCTTAATGAGAGTTGTTGGTTAAAAAGTCATAGTATGTTGGGCTGTTTAACAAATTACTTCTAAAAACCAAGTTGCCTGGCAGGGTTATTTGCAGTCATCTGTAAATATTTGACTTAATTTTATTTTTTACACCTAGAGAGAAACTAGAGAAAAATGATACTAAAACACGGTCCCATGAAACACAGAAAAATGAGGTAGAGGAACAAAACTGAATATTGCTTTCTTCTCTAGGCCTTAGAACCTGTTCACCCTATACTTTCTGAAAAAATGAAAAATCGCAAAATTGTTTATATCACATATGTATGATTTATTAGTGATATAAAATTAATGGACGACCTGCTAGCACACATCACTGAAGCCAAGTTTACCCTAGAGTTATTTGGCAAATTCTGACTTCATATGAAATGATAAAGGTCAATATAGTCATTCTGTGTTACATAAAAACATAAGCTTAAATAGCTACTGTCCATAGACTGGGGGGACAGGAGAAGGGACTAGTTCTATGGCACTTTGTATAAATATGCTGTCAGTGGGCCATGAGATCTGTTTTTCCTCAACACCAGCAGTTAGAAGTTGGAATACTTACTTAATATGGTTTTTAAAGCAATACTGTTTTGGATTATAGAATTGATGCATGCATTTCAAAGAATTTAAAAGCTAAAGAAAATATAAATACGGAAATAGAAGTTACCTTTAATCTGAAAAAAAAAAAAGGAAGCTGAAGTTGATACAGGGAGTAGTGCAACAGATTCTAATTAGCAAGAAAGAACATGGAAAGAAAAGTAGTTTTAATATCATCTAAAAGAAGATTGATATTTAAGATAAATCTGAAGTCCCCATGATAAGAAAGTGAAGGGAAATTCATTAATGTGTAATAATAGTGTATTCATGTAGTGGTAATAGAAAAAATATTGTAATTAAAATTGAATGAATATTCAAACTTGAACACAATATTTATTGCATATTCCAAGTAAGATATTCTGGGTAAGATGACCTTTGCCTATATAGAAATTTATTACAGAGGTGCCTGGGTGGCTCAGTAAGTTAGCTGTCCAACCTCAACTCAGGTCATGATCATGGGGTGCTGGAATCGAGCTGCCTGTCGGGCTCCATGCTCAGTGGGGAGTCTGCTTGACGATTGTCTCTCTCCCTCTCCCTCTGCGCCTACCCCCTGCTCATGTGCTCGCTCTCTCTCAAATAAATAAATAAATAAATCTAAAAAAAAAATGTATTACCTCCCTAAAGAAAGAATATATTAATGAAAAGGACGTGGCTTGCCATGAATGCACAGAAAAGCTGAAGTAGTGTAAGAAATACCGATAGAACTCATCAAAGCACTATCCAGGGGAGAAATTTTTTGTTGTTGTTTTTTAAAGATTTATTTATTTATTTTTTAGAGAGAACGCACATGCTTGTGGAAACTGGGGGGAGGGGAGAAGGGAGGGAAAGATAGAATCCTCAAGCAGACTCCCCAATGAACACGGAGCCCAAAGCGGGACTCGATCCCAGCACCCTGAGATCGTGACCTGAGCCGAAATCAAGAGTCGGCTGCTCAACAAACTGAGCCGCTCAGGCGCCCCCAGGGGAGGTTTTGACCAGCATATTCTGAATAGTAGAATCTCAAAACAAAGCTATCCCTCCTAATTTTATTATATCATAATTTTAATATGATGAAATTAAACATTTTAAAAAGCATTTTGAAATCATTTTTCCTTTATTCCCTGCAGACTAAACAACCTTTTGAGAATAGATGGTATCAAGCATAAATCTATCTACATGGAAACACATTGCTGGTTATGGGAATACAGTTATACCATGGCAGTTGTAGTCTTTTTGAACTAGACCTCCTTTCCAGGAGCACTAACAATTTTTTTTTTAATATAGTTCCAGACATTTTTTAATCCTCATATTTCAGAGATTATTTAATAATTTGATGACTAGTATTTTGTGATATGGCTCTAACTTAATTTATCATGTCTGCTCCCTGCTGATGGGCAAAGTTAATTTAGGTTTTATTAAGGAACAGGGTTTCTAATTTTTAAATAATAAACTGTCTTACATATTTTAATGCACTGTCTCAAAAAATATTAATATGTGACTGCCCCTAAAACATAGATCATTTTCAGTGTGATTACTAAGTGCTTGTGAAGAAGTATATGAAATTTTGAGAATGTTGCTGGGGTTAACTAAATTGACCTCAAAAATGATGGTTAACCATGTCTTCTGCCCATTTCTTGATTGGATCATTTGTTCTTTGGGTGTTGAGTTTGATAAGTTCTTTATAGATTTTGGCTACTAGCCCTTTATCTGATATGTCATTTGCAAATATCTTCTCCCATTCTGTCAGTTGTCTTTTGGTTTTGTTGACTGTTTCTTTTGCTGTGCAAAAGGTTTATGTGGTATATATACACAATGTAATATTATGCAGCCATCAAAAAAATGAAATCTTGCCATTGCAACGACGTGGATGGAACTGGAGGGTATTCTGCTGAGCGAAATAAGTCAATCAGAGAAAGACATGTGTCATAGGATCTCACTGATATGAGGAATTCTTAATCTCGAAACAAACTGAGGGTTGCTGGAGTGGTGAGGGGTGGGAAGGATGGGGTGGCTGGGTGATAGACATTGGGGAGGTTATGTGCTATGGTGAGCACTGTGAATTGTGTAAGACTGTTGAATCACAGACCTGTACCTCTGAAACAAATAATACATTATATGTTAAAAAATAAATGAAGAAGATAGCAGGAAGGGAAAAATGAAGGGGGGAAAATCGGTGGGGGAGACGAACCATGAGAGACTATGGACTCTGAGAAACAAACTGAGGGTTCTAGAGGGGAGGGGGGTGGGGGGATGGATTAGCCTGGTGATGGGTATTAAAGAGGGCACGTACTGCATGGAGCACTGGGTGTTATACGCCAACAGTGAATCATGGAACGCTACATCAAAACTAATGATGTAATAATGTATGGTGATTAACATAACATGATAAAAAAATGAAGATAAATTTAAGTAAATAAGTGAGATTTAATATCAAACTATGTGGATGCAAAATTAAAATTCTGTTTTAACTTGGTTAAAAACACTAAAAAATTTTTTTAAAAATTTAAAAAAATGATGGTTAACCACCTAGATTAACTCACAAATGTTGATTTCATTAATAACTGATTTATATAAGCTAATATTTATGTATGACATGAAGCCAAAGGGAAATGGCGATTTCCCATTTGGTTCTTCCAAATATATTTCCTCACCTCTTGACAACTCTAAATAGGTTCACAGGGACAGTTTCTGTCCTAACTTGTCAGGACATGGGATCCCAGTGGAGTAAGGACTATATAGGCCTTAGTAAAGAGGTGTCAAAATGTTGTTCATATTACTCTAATCAAATAACTTGTGTTACAAATATATGACATGTTGCCAGATTTTCTCTTTATATTATTTCTAATCTATGTATAGTAAAAAGATGCATTATTGATGTGGGCCTGTTGTTGGATAATGGCCCAAACCAGATAAGCCTATGATTATGTGGTCTTGAAAGCACAGTTATGAGCATTTCTAACAAGCACTCATATCTACTGATAAAATAGGCTGTCAGTGTTTGGTTGGTTTCAAAATCTCCTAAATTGCCTTGGTGAAATTTCCAGCTTTCACTAAACTCCATGCTTGGAGGGATAATACTGACCCTGCACCTGTCAGTAAGGCTGCAGATGGTGCACGTAACACACACGATTGCCTTCAAAACAGGAAGGAGGAGGAGATGAAGGAACAGATTGCTGTGTGAAATGAACACACACTTCCAAAAGGCTAATTATTTGTTCCCTAAAACTATTTCCAGTGTGTTGCATCCTTAAACACTGAGGCTCATTTCTGTGCATGATTAAAAAGCCAAAGAAAATTTACAACAGCAAATGCAATACGTAAATACATTGTGGCATCGTTCACCAAAATGCATACTTTCTATTCGTATGCAATTATTTGAGTTTGTGGTAGAGAAATGTAGGTTATAGATTAAACTTTCTTGCTTAAATTATGCATAGATGAAATGTATGTTTTTTGTCTTTTAGGAAACTGAAAAATTGATATTAGTTTCAATGTAAATCTTCCAGATGACCAAATTACACAAGAGTATTGATTTATTCACATAACCTTTAAAGAGGGAATGATTACCACAAAAACTCTGGCATTTATTATAAAGTATAATGCTGAAAGGCATTATCACAAATAATCTAAAGTAGAACTTACTTTAAAAGAAATGGAAAATTAACAATACAGTAATTAAAAATAAATGTAATTAAAAAGTAATTATACAGTAGTGATTATATATACATTTGACCCTTGAACAATGTGGGGGTTAGGGATGCCGACCCCCTGTGCCATCACAAACTTGCCTATAACTTTTGACTTCTCCAAAACTTAACTGCTAATAACCTGATGTTGACCAGAAGCTTTACTGATAACATAAACAGTCAATCAATACATATTTTATGCTTTATGTATTATATACTGTATTCTTACAATAAAATAAGCTAGAGAAAAGAAAATGTTCTTACAATGCTCATAAGGAAGAGAAAATACATCTACAGTACTGTAGTGTATTTATGAAAAAAAAATCCACATGCAAGTGGAATTGCACAGTTCAAACCTATGTTGTTCAAAGGTTAATTTTGTATGTATGTATGCATAAACATAATTTTCTCTAACATGTATATAGTGCTTCACTTCTCAATTTTGGCTTCTCTCTCTTTCTCTCTAATTAAAAACATCCTTTCATAACCTCAAAATCAGGCAAATATGTTTTCCTTACATCACTTCATTACTTCCCTGAATATAATCTTGTTTTCTATCTTAAACTGAAAAATAACTAAGTTTAAAATACCAATTCAGAAATCCAAGAACTGAGGTAGTTTATTTATTTAGCATCCCAGTTACCTAACAAGGCCACAACAACATCGTAGGCATAATTATATAAAATAAAAGGACCTAGTGCAGAATCTCAACAGCTGTGAGATTGAGGATATGTTACTTAATTTTTTTGAGTCTTATTTTCCTCACCTGTAAGGTGAGAATGATAGTAACACATCACATCATTATTAAAAGCTCGAAATGATATACAGAATACAAGTCTCCTGCAGAATGTCTGGAGTTCAGGCAGAACTGAAAATAACAGTTATTATTCTTGACTATTGGTTTATAAAAATTATGAATGAATAAGTTGGCAAATAGATTAATAAAAGTATAAAATACCTAAAAATGCACTATGTCACATTCTTTTGCTATTGTAAAAGAGCTAGTATGTTATGTTTGCAAACATTATCACAAAAAGTAATCATATTTTTGCAAACATAATTGTTCAATGATGATGAGATTATAAATGTATTACTTCTAAAAAACATTAAAAACTTTAAACCAATGCAGATTCAGTGTGCTAGATATGTGCCCTGTTCTATAGGATGAATGTAAAAGATTTACATGCATTTTCAAATTGCACACTGACTGATAGGTTCTCCTCATTAAATGTAAATGTAAGAGGTGACATTTACTGTGGATAAGTCATAATGAATATTATACTAACACTCATCTGAGAATGTAGGCATAGAGTAACCATTTATTGGCCTTTTTCCATTTACAGTGGAATTTCAATCATACTATTTTTTTAACCTTTAATTAGACATAATCAAGCCTGTTAAATAATATGAAGCTGTAGCCTTCTTGAAGACAGGCAGTGTACCTGCCCTGGTTTTACTTTTTTCTTTTGAACATCTAACTTAGTTCCTTGTACACGATAAGTGCTCAATTGTTAAAGTAATGAATTAAGTGTCATAAAAGTCCTTTTTAGTATCTTTATTTTTTTTAAAGATTTTATTTATTTGAGAGAGAGAGAGCATGCACATGCACGTGCACAAGTATGGGGTGGGAGAGGGCAGAGGGAGAGGGAGAAGCGGACTCCCCGCTGAGCAAGGAGCCCAACAAGGGGCTCATCCCAGGACCCTGGGATCATGACCTGAGCCGAAGGCAGACACTTAACCGACTGAGCCACCCAGGTGCCCCCTTTTTTGTATCTTTAAAACCAAAAGTTGGAAAACCATAACTGAAAATTGATGACAAACATGGTAGCTGAAATTAGATGTGTGAGTCTTGCAGGGCTTGTTTTGGCACCACTGTAACCAATGTGAACTTGTCATCACTTCCCAAGGATGTAGGAAACTGAGCATCTAGTAGTCAAAGAGGACAGATTTGAGGTGACAAAACTCTGGCAAAGGTCACGACAGGATGGGGAGGCAGCCTCTACTCAGGTAGTTGTCTTCAAGAGGCCCTTGCTGTTCTCAGTTCCTACAACTCCCATGGGAATCAGCAAAGGTTGTGGCAGCAGTCAGGGTTACAGAAAGGTTACCTATTAACTGACACACCTAAGTCTTTTTCTTCCCTCATTTTTTACCTCTTTCCTTCCTTAGCTCACTCCCATTGTCAAAGAAAAAAGAAAACTTGTCTGCCTCTCCCTTCCTCTACCTTCATCTTAACTATGTTCTCACTTACTCAGTTATTTCTCAAATATCAAGGTGTTTATCAATTATATTTATATTGACCTATAACTATTCTTTATCAAAGACAGAGGTGGGGTGGGAGAGATGGAGATTCTGTAGGGACAGTTATTTACTTCCACTTATGTAATGGAGCATCAACAGTTATTGTCTAATATTTCTGTAGCAAGCAAATGAGGTTTTCATACAATTTTGAAAATTATAGTGACTTGAAATTCTGCTTTGAAGGTGGTGGTGTAAAACCAAGATTCCTTCTTCTTATCCTTTGAAATCATCTAAGAGCAACAATGGGAACTAGAAATGAAAATACAAACTCCATTTTTATTTTTTATTTCACTGGACCTTGAGACAGCTAAGCCCTAATCCATAAAATAAATGGAAAGCATGCCAAATGCAGAGGAGTTCAGGCATAGGTGAAAAGTGAGTGAGAAGCATCTTAGCTCTAGATCTCACAAAGAACCAAGAAGGCTATGCACAGAAACAAGAATGCAGGCTGTGGTAGAAGTGTTTCAGTGCCTAGTTCAGGTTCAAGAAGTTGAGGAGTCTGAAGTCAGTATTTATTTAACCATTGCTACATTTTCTTTCATAATAGCAAAAAGTTGGGGAAAACCTAAATGTGTACCAGTAAGGATCTAGTCCATGAACAGTGATATACCTGTCCATACAATGGAATACTGTTTAAAGGATAGAGAAGACCGTCTATGCATATGGTATGATCTCCACAATATATTGTTAAATAAAAAAAAAAAAAACAAGAGTCGGAAGAGTTAGTTATCACTATAATTTTTTAAAAATTAATGTTAGTATGCATTTGCCTATATATGTAAAACTCTATCTGGAAGGATATAAAAATAAACAAAACTGTGATAATAACCAATTATAGAGCTAAAAATAATATAGCTATCCAAACTGAGAAGTGGCATCAAGGGAAAGATAGTAAATAACTTCAATTAAATTTTTCTTCATTCATTTTGAAGTAAATTGAGACTTCAGAAACCAAGTTACAGGGAAGTCTTACTTAGGAGTTTAGTGGTAGAAACATACACATATACACACACTCCTGAGACCATGAACAGTTAAAATAATAATCTCTAGGACTGAGACTGCTATTTTCTGTCAGTTATGTTTCCTCTCACTGCTGAATAGGAGTCTAAAAGATAATAGTTCATAACTCTTATAACACAATATCAAAGTCCATGTAGATTTTATATATATATTTAGTGCTACTTCCAACCTATTCCCAGCTAAGCAATCAAAGCTTCTGGGAAGTAAACTCAATTAGCTGTTGATAGTTAAATCTAAATATATGTCTTTATAAAATGACTGAATTGAATCTGGAAGCTCTAACTCTGCTTGAACAAAATGACATTTATCAGTTCAGATCTTGGTGGTGGGAACCTATGAAACTTTTTGACCAGGTAGGGTGATCAAGGCAAAAGTCACTGAAAGTTAACAACTATTATTGAGTAGATTTGAATAAGGTATTGTATTGAATGATGACTTTCTGAGACTCTAAGGCCTCCTGTGGAATTGGGCACAGAAGCACTCGCTTTGAGTAACAGGATATTGTGGGTAAGTTATATGAACAGGACAAAGAAAAAGTGTTGCTTGTTGTTTTGAGAGAAATAAATAATCCACAAACCTATAGTGCAGTGGTTCTCAGCCCTTGGTACACATTGGAATCATTAAAAGAGATTTTTATTTTTTTATTATTTTTTAAAGATTTTATTTATTTATTTGACAGAGAGATAGAGAGAGAGCACAAGTAGGCAGAGTGGCAGGCAGAGGGAGAGGGAGAAGCAGGCTCTCTGCTAAGCAGGGAGCTGGACGTGGGGCTCGATCCCAGGACCCCAGGATCATGACCTAAGCTGAAGGCAGATGCTCAACCGACTGAGCCACCCAGGCGCCCCAAAAGAGATTTTTAAAAATATGGATGCTTAGAGACCAACCCCAGAAATTGATATGATCGGTCAGTGGCAGAGTCAAGATATTGTTAGATTTTAAATTTTTCCAGATGATTCTAATGTGCAACTAGCTGTGCACTTAGTATCTTAGAGCAGTGTGTCCCAAAATCTGCTCATGTTAGAATCATCTGGAAAGCTCTTAAAAAGTCTGATGCCCAGGTCTTACCCAAGATAGCTTAGATTGAAAAGTCTTGGGATGGAGTCAAGAATCAGTATTTTTATATGACTTGAAGGTGAATCTAATGTGCAGCAAAGTTTGGGAACCCCTGGTTAGACAAGTAAAGAAATGAGAATGACATTAGGAATATAACACACCTGAGCGACACAGCCAGTAGCACTGATCATGGCTGTCTATGTGATACTGGTCACTTAATTTCTTCATCTGCAAAAATCGGTCAAATGATTCTCTTCCAAGGTTGTTTGAGGATGAAGGTAAAATACATGATAAAGTAAATTATTGATATTTTAACTAGATGACTTCCATGATATTTGTTATCTATGTAGTATTTGTTAGCCTTGCCACATGCTTTGTCATAACATTTTTTTTTTTTTGCCAAATTATATTGCATACTAGGGTGACCAGTTATCATGGTTTTCCCAGGACTGAAGGGTTTCCTGGGGCATGGGACTTTCAATTTCAGAACCAGGGCAGTCCGAGCCACCCTATGCCAGACATCTTTTGAACCCAGTGCAATTCATTTTTTAACTCTAGTTGTTACATTAAACCTCAGAAGAATTTTTTTTCATTTGAAGATTGAATTATCAAGAGAATTTTTATTAAATGTTGCAAATTGTAAAGAGATTATTAGACGGAGAAGTGAGGTCCAAAGTAGTTCAGAAGGGAAACCAAAATAAAGGACAAGAAAGAAAATGAAAGAAGGGTAAGAATTGAAAGGATTCCTCAAACTAGAACAGCCAGCACAGAGCCCATTCCTAATTCTGTCATGTTTTACTCAACATTCGTATGGGGAATTACTTTTCATCTACTCTAGGCTGCTTGTATTTCCCACCCCTCTCTCCATCTGATCCCCTAGCAGAGATTATTATGTCTTGTTGCACTCTCTGTTCACCTCGAATATGAAGAAAACTGCAGCTTCTGAAATGTCTTCCTTCATTTTACTGCCTTACCAACTCTTTCAAAACATTGCTTGAATACTTATGATGTTCTTTGTAACAAGATCATTGTCTTTATCATTTTTTATCTTCTTTCATGAAAGTTATTTAGTTTGGTATGATATTTTAGGATATTATTATTCCTCAAAACTTCAGTAAAGATCCAGAATACTGAATCCCTGGTGACTGATATAACAGGATTAGGGGTAATAGAATACCAGATTTGACTTTTAGAAACCTCTGGTTTCAGTTACTTTATAATACCTTCAGAAGAATGTGGCAGCTGTAACTCAATATATCTGTATCAGAAACAAAAAGTGACTATAAAATCTATCGATCCAAGAACCACTGTAAATAAAAACACAGAATATAATATAGTCTTCCTGTAAATGTCAAGAGGAATTTTTAAGGATCACACAGTAAAGAGATGATGTTATAATTTACCTCATAATTTCATAAGCATGCTCTGTATAATCAGAAATAATACAGAAAATAATTGTAATGCTATGACAAAGAAATTTAAAACTCATTTAAATTAATTTAAAAAATAAGTGCAAAAGACATTAAAAACATAATGTCCAGCAGAGTTAAGGGCTTAAAATGGTAATTTCCTTCCATTTGAACAAAGTTATGTAATTAAAATTTTTCTCCTGAGTGAATTAAGTACCCATTAATTATCTCTCTCTGACACTCTGCATATGGCTACCATTCTCCCAATTAGAAAACCTGTGGATTATTTTCTGGAGCAATTGTTGTAAAATATCTCTTAATTCAGGGTTAGGAAGCATTCCTGTCTGGCAGAATTCGGTGGGGAGAGAGATGAGGCTGAAAGAGGCAGTCAGTGGCCATCTGTATAGTGAATGCCAAGGTCTCCATTGCCCTCCTACTGTCCAGCTTTGTAAACATTTTGAACTAGGAACTCCAGGCAAGATTCTGAAGAATTATATGCTAGACATATTCAGTAACTCTAGAGATAAGACTTCAGTTTCCGAAATTTTGAAGATTCCCCCAATTTAAAACTCATCACCCATTCACTGCATTGTGAATTCTATCAGTAAATAAGCCTCTTGGTACACACACAGTCATCTTTTCAACCAAAGATGGTTAAACATCTGAGAAAAGCCTCTAAGGTGAAAGACAAGCACCTATAAAAACCTAAAACAAAACAAAGGGAAAAAAAAGTAAAATTGGTAAAAACGAAAATGATAGAGAAGATAAAATAATTTTTTTAATAATTCATAATCTCATTGTGATATTATAAATGAAAGAGGAATTAAAGTATTTTGATGAAACGATCTTAAGAAAGAGTTCTTGGAAATTGGAGATAGGTTAACCAACATTAGAAACAAATAGCAGGGCTAAAAAATAAAGTTGAGAACATTTCTCCAAAAGTGGAACAAAAAGAATAAAAGATAAGAATTAGCAGATAAAAGCCATGAAGATTGGAGGGTGAGTCCAGAAGATCCAACAACCAAATAAGAGGAGTTTTAGCAATGGAGAGGAGGGGAAATGGAAGAAAGGGAATGTAACAGGAAAATTTTTCAGAATGGACCCCATCAATTTTTATATGAAATAGCCCATTTCGTGCCCAAGACAGTGAGTGTACTGATGTTACCTGTCACTGGGTCTGCCTCTTGGTGGGGGTCAAGCCAAAAGATAAACCAAGGAAAGGATAGGAAAAGGAAGGGTTCACTTGCAACAAGTAAAGGAGAACACCTGGGTTATTTCCCAAAGCAGTGTCTCCTTGAACAAAAAAGCTGAGGGATTTTTAAGCTAAGGGTGTATACACATTTATGAAGGGGCTTGCATGATGGGGAATTCAGCATGTAAATGGAGAAAAATCATCTTAAACTGACAGAGTCCAGGTCTTAGTTGATCAAAGTCATGAGGTTCAGCAAGGATCAACATCATCAATTCTCTGTCTCCAGTTGGTCAGATATTTGAGTGCCTGAAGGGGTTTAAATCCTGCAAAGATAACTCAAGAATGTGCATCAGGTCAGTCTTTACCAGTACTGGGAGTTTTATCTTGATTTATTGCCCCTGATATAATTAGGCTATTTCCTGGCCTGATAGTAGCTGTTTACTCTTACATTATTTTACTCCATTAAAACCATTAATTATTGAGGTCTATTCTTCTGCAATTTCAACATATCCCAGGAAGTTCTGTGAGAAATGTGCTTTGGGCAAGTAGTGCCAGTCAGGCATAGATCACAATATGGTGGAGAACCTAAAATGATTTTTCTTATGTAAAAAAAACTCTGTCTTGTCTTTCTTTTTCCAGGGACCCCTAACTCTTTCTGCCTACAATCATGCATAGCATCCCTATGTCATGTCTATCATATTAGTCACAATGGCATAAATATAGAGAGGGTAATTCCTTGAGTGAGGGTGGGCAGCATGTAAGTTATGCCAAGGAACAACTGGATTGGTCAATGGCCATCCTGTGAAACAAATGTCTTCCAAAATTTACAATGATTTTTTTTAAAAACCTATCCTTAACTGAGAATAACGATATGGTCACTCCTTAAAAGCAAGTATATGTTTTACACACACATAGACACATGCACACACAGATATACATAGGTGTATATATACATACACATATATTCACATATTTATATATAAATAGATAAATTGTTGAAAAACAAATATATATATGGATTAATTTGTGTATTAATTCCAGTTTTAGGATGCACATAAATATACTTAAAATTTTATTCTTACATTTACCAGCAATCACATGTACAAAGAACCTGCCATCTTTCTTTAATGTCCTGATTATTTCTTTTATTTATTTACAAATAGCACATTTATTGTAGAAATATTGGGATATATAGGTAATCAGAAAAAGAAAAAGTCTATAATATGTTTATCCATTTAATTCTCTTATTGCATATATTCCTACATATACACATATATATGTACATCCATATGTGCTTGGAAAAAATATACCTTATATGCTGTTAGGGTAAACACATTATCATTTAACAATATATCATTTTTCAAAATAATTGAATACTCTTCAAACACATAGAATTCAATGGCTGTTTACTGAAAACCTACTATATTCAAAAGACTGTATGAGTACATTCATGAGGATTTTTATTATGGTGTTTTCTCTGGTGATAGAGAAGTGAAGGCAGTCTGGGTATCCATAATTGAGGTAGTGGGTAGGAAATAAAATGATAGCCCATCCTGAATATGCAGCAGTTTGAAGCAACAAATGAGATACAGAGAAAGCTATGTGGATCTTAAAATATAATGAGTACTGCATGGAAAAATAAGCTAAGAAGAAGCATGACATACATAATCCAATACTATATGTATAAATATTTAAAAATGCATGCATATAAGATGAGAATACCTAGTCTGGTCTTTGCAAACTTGGAGAGATCATTGCTGAGCTCCCATATCCATAGTAACTCATTCCTTCTGTCCTTAATCTACTTTAGTCATAAACTTGAAGTTTATATCTTCAACTTATTATCTCTCGTGGAAAGGCATGCATTTTTGTAGAAGCCTGATCCAAAATCAAGAATGTTACTTAATCTGTGTTTTACTTCTCTGGAAGTGCAAACACCTTTTATAGAGATGGACTTGCCATAGTTTTTCTGGATATTGTTCTATAATAAGATGTTGACTGTCACACAGAAACATTTTTCAAGCTATTAATGCCTTAGTAATTTGGTCAACTACGTCTGACCTACAGACATAATCAGTATTTAAAGAGATTTATTAGTGAGAAGTTGCATCTTTTGAACATTTTACTTTATGGTTCCCCCAGCCCCCATCTTCCTTAAGATGCTTTGTGGAGGGGATGCCAGGCTGGCTCAGTCAGTAGAGCATGTGACTCTTGATCTCGAGTTGGTGAGTTTGAGCCCCACACTGGGAGTGGAGATTACATTAAAAAAAAAAAAGATGATCTTTATGGACTTGCAGAAACAATACATTTTTTTCCACTTTAATCCATGGGTTTTTGTACATACCGTTGGACTGATAAGACTAGAAGATTGATACTATTGAGATGGAGTGGAAAGTTCCAAATTTCTGTTAGTAATTTATGTTTAATACTTATTACTTCTTGCTTTTATATTTTAGAATTCTTGTAAAATATGACTTTATTATTCTAATATATTCTATTATATATATATTCTATATTCTCTTAATATAAAACAGACTAATAAAGCACGTTGTCAATACCAAGGTCAGCAAACTCTCTATTAAGGGCCAGAGTGTAAACATTTTAGGTTTTGTGGACCATGTGATCTTTGATTCAGATGCTCAACTCTGCCTTTGTATCTTATGAAAACATCCATAAACAATATGGAAACAGGCAAGTACATAATGTGTTCCAATAAAACTTTATTAACAAAAATAAATGGCAGACTGAATTTGGTCTGGGGGCCTTTGTGTGCTGACCACTTGTCTATATTCTCACTACTCAAAGTGTGTTTCGTGGGCCAGGTGATTTGTCATTACCTGGGGGTTTATTAGAAATGCAGGTTCCAAACTAGAGCTAGTGAATCAAAATCTGCAGTTTAACAAGATCCCAGGTGATTCATATACTCATTAAAGTTTGAGAAGGAGTGATCTATACTATAGATTATTTAGATTATTTGTGCTTGCTGTTGTACACTCTGGAAGCATCAAAAGTTCTGAATGAAAGTGGTTTTCTAGTACAAGGAATAAGGGATTACTAACGCCCCCCCCCAAGTACTTGTGCTATTTCAATGTATAATAATACATACTAGATAACACTTCTAAGGGGCCTGTTGTGTGATAAGCAATGTAATGAGCATTTGTACTCTGTACAACAAATCCCTGAAGTATGTGTTATCAATATTCTCATTTATATATGAAGACACTGAGAAAAAGAGGGTAAATAACTTGCTCCAGGTCAAAGATGGCATAGGGGGTCCTGGCTGGCTCATTCGGTGGAGTGGGTGACTCTTGATCTTGGGGTTGTGAGTTCGAGCCCCATATTGGGTGTAGAGAATACTTAAAAATAAAATCTTAAAGAAAGGATGTCACAAATGAAGAAAATGAGCCATATTATACATAATTGTAATGTCTAATATTCTGTCATATCGATCTATTCATATTGAACTCTTTTTCTGTTGAAGTACATTTAAGTGTGTGTTTGTGTGTTTATACATAGCTGCAACTCCTATTATTTACTTAGGATACAATCTAAAAAGAGAAATGGTGTTAATAAAGGTAGTTCACCTAACTGAAACTCTTGGTGCATTAAAAAATAGGTCCAAGGCACATTCTGTGTAGCTCCACAACCAATGATAATAAAGAGAAATACTTCTGTGACTCTACACACACCAGTCCATAGTATTATCCTTGTTTACAGTCTCATAATCCACACATTTTAAAAGGTAATAAATTTAATTTTAGATTCTTATAATTTCTAACAAACTTGAATTGCGTTCTCTTACTAGGCACATATATTTTATTCTTTGAGAAATACAATTTTATCACCTTTAACACATTTTTTACAGGTGTTAATTTATTTTTCAACACTTAATACTGTTTGTTTCAAGGTTATAATTTTTCACGTTGCTTATAAATTATTTTTGTTTGCTTTGAAAACAAATAAAATTACATAAATTATATTTAAATAATAAAACTAAAATAGAAGTTGCTTTTGATTTTTAGTGTATAGACATATTAAATTTTTGATGCACAAACATTGGCCTCCAGATATAATGGAGTAATTTGTGCCAGACCAAATTTTCCATTGAGAATAAGTTGGGTGAAATAAAATTGGGTGAAAAACAAAAGCTGATATTTGAAAGCTTCAGAGAACAACTAATCTTTGGGAGGTTTGTGCTTTATGTAAATGGACACTGGTTAACACAATGCTGAAAAAAAAGGCTGGCAAATGTTATCCTAAAGCCACTCAGCTGGTTCCATATGCCAGGATTGGGTCATAAAACCAAATCTGAATCATAAGTGATGGGGGAAAAAAACTTCAATAATTTAGTTTCTTCACTGAACCCCAGGGCCTGAAGCCAGTCCCACTTTCCCTAAAACTGTAGCTGCCTATTCGTTTAAAAACAAACACAAACAACCAACTGGGATTCTGTCATCAAGAAGGAAAGAATGACTTTTGGGAAGAAAGCCAAAAGGGTCTGAATAGTCTTTTTCTCTTGGTACTGAACATCTATGCACGCCTTTGTCCCTCAACATGATGAGAGATATCAATAAGAAAATTGTAATGAATGTAATGAATCATAGTGAAATATTAGGTTCTTGTTTTTGTCCAAGTCACAAATATGGGAAGCGTACCTCACCTCATATTCTCCAACAAACTGATAGTGCTGATAATTACAATAAGACATGATAAAATATAGATTTAAACATTTTTTAAAAGAAGTATGGATATTTATAATTTACAGAGAGTGTTTGTATCCTTAGTAAGATACAGAAGAATCAATTGACAAACTTTTATGTATCATCAGTGGATTAACTTTGCTTTATAAAGCAAGAACTATAGATAGGTGTTCTTATAGACAATTAAGAATCATTTAAATAAGTTTTAAAAAGTTAAAAAAAGAGGTTATTAAAAATTACTTACACACATATCTAGTAAGAGATTGTAATTAGCAAGTCTTTATGGAGAAAGCAATGAAATATTACTGAAAAACCTAAAGGAAGACCTTAAAAGTGGAAAGCTATGCTCCATTCCTGGAAAAATTAAATTTCGTAAAGTTGCCAGGTTTTCTCAAAGTGATCATTAAAATAGTAAAAATCAAAATCACACCAAGATTGTTCATAAAACTGAATAAGCTGATTCAATTTCATGCAGTCAAGTAAATGTGAGTGATTAGGCAAGAAGAGTTCTAATGATAAAGACAGGACCCTTTGTGTATATGTTTCTTTATGTGGCCTGAAGGGTTTTGCAGAGAGGATTAAGTTGAGGATTTTGACCAGATGAGACTCTCTAAGTTATCTGGAAGTGCCAGACTAATTAAAATCATTAATAAGGGAGAGCCATTCCAGGGGAATCAGAAATAAGAGCCTGAAGAATAAGGAAGAAAGATTTGAGGCATGATGGGGACTTGACCACTGCTGGCTTTGAAAATGGAGGAACAATATACAATGCAATACTACTCAGCCATCAGAAAGGATGAATACCCAACTTTTACATCAACATAGATGGGACTGGAGGAGATTATGCTAAGTGAAATAAGTCAAGCAGAGAAAGTCAATTATCATATGGTTTCACTTCTTTGTGGAACATAAGGGATAGCATGGAGGACATTAGGGGAAGGAAGGGAAAAATGAAGGGGGGGAAATCGGAGGGAGAGATGAACCATGAGAGACTATGGACTCCGGGAAACAAACTGAGGGTTTTAGAGGGGTGGGGGGTGGGGGATGGATTAGCCCAGTGATGGGTATTAAGGAGGGCACGTATTGCATCAAGCACTGGGTGTTATCCACAAACAATGAATCATGGAACACTACATCAAAAATTAATGATGTATTGTATGGTGACTAACATAACACAATAAAATTAAATTAAATTAAAAAAAAAGAAAAGGAAAGAAAATGGAGGAACAAGACCATAAGCCAAGGAAAGCTGCTGCCTCTGGAAGCTGGGGACAGCCCTTCCCTGGCAGCCAGCTGGGAAAGAGGAGTTCAGTCCTACAAATGCAAGAAATTGAATTCTGCCAATAACTGGAAAGATCAGTAAAAGGATTCTCCCACAGAGTCTCCAGGAAGGAATAGAACCTGCCATCACCCTGATTTTAGCCCAGGATGACCTTCTCAGACTTCTGACCCAAAGAACTATAAGATAATAAATTTATATTGTGTTAAGCTACTAAATTTGTGGTAATTTGCTAAGTTAGTAAAGAAAATAAACCGAAGGCTATAGTGTGGTATTGGTACAGGACTGGACAAAATAATAAATGGAGCAAAATAGAGTCCCAAAGTAGATCTATGTATATATTAAATTTATTATATGAGAAAAAGTGACATTTCAAATTGTGAGAGAAAGCACAGGCCACTGAATGGAGTGTAGGCTAGTTGACCATTGTGGAAAAAATTTGATACTTTTCCCTTTAGAAAAATAAATTCAGAAGGAAACACAGAGGTTAATAGAAAATGTAGGTGAATATATTTTTTATCTTAGGTTGCAAAAATGTATTTTTAAGCAGACACAAAGCAAAAAACTTGAAAAATTTGATAATGTGACTTCATTAAAATTAACCATATATATGAAAAAAGAAACTCTAAACAACTTGAATAATTTAATACGTAGAAAGGAAATATATATATTTAGATTCTATATTATAAAAGAATTATTACAAATCAAAAAGGAAAAGAGAAGTATTAATGGAAGTAGAGGTAAGAAGTAAGAACAAGAGAATCAAAGAGGAAACTTTAAGTTACAAATGAATATGTGAAGTGATAGTTAATCCCATTGGTCATCACAAAAGGGTAAAATAAAAGTAACACTGAGATTACTCTCAACCATTAGATTGTCAATCATTCAGAAATTGGAAAGTATGTATATTGATAAGGGCTCAAGGGAAGGTGTGTGCACCTATAATCCTGCTATGTGTACATAATTCTAAGCAATTTGAAATGTAATTAAACAGAATATATTAAAAACAAAATGCATGCAGAAATTCCTTCCCTAAGTGCCTGTATTTTGGAAAAATACATGAACATGAAGAGGGCTTAATACATGGATGCTCATTTTAGTATTGTTCATAATAAAAACCACTTACTGGACCATCAAAAATGGTATAGCTCATTTAACTGTGGGATATCCCTCTCATGGAGTGTTATGCAGTGATTAGAATAAATGCCCAAAATGTATGTGATAGAACTTCAACATATTGTTTAGAGATAAAACATGTTGAAGAAATGACATAATGTATGAAAAATGCACAGAAAAACATACTATGAGTTTCTATCAGTATATAAACAGATATTTATGCCAGTACACGGCCCAAATTCAGGTATGTTATATATCTAACTTATATTACTAGTTACCTCTAAGAAAGAGGATATGGATATGCAGAAGAGTAGGGAAAACTGTTCAGACAAGGTAGTTCAGAGGGGACTTTAGTCTTCTTTGTGCAATTTAAAATATCTACCAATATATTTATATATTTATATACTGCATTGCCATTTTAATTAAGTAAAAATACTCCATTCACTATAGCTGTATATTTATAGATATTGCCAACATTATTTTGCACTTATAAAAAGAGTCATATAAAACTTTTTTCTTGGGGTGCTTGGCTGGCTCAGTCAGTGGAGCATGCGACTCTTGATCTTGGGGTCTTGAGATTGAGCCCCACAATGGGTGTAAAGATGATTTAACAATAAAAAAATAAAAATTTTTTTCTTCCCAGAGACAAGAAAAAATTTTTTTTGAGATTTTATTTATTTATTTGACAGCGAGAGATACAGGGAGAGAGGGAACACAAGCAGGGGGAGTGGGAGAGGGAGAAGCAGGCTTCCCACCGAGCAGGGAGCCCGATGCGGGGCTTGATCCCAGGACCCTGGGATCATGACCTGAGATGAAGGCAGACGCTTAACAACTGAGCCACCCAGGCACCCCAAAAAATATTTCTTTAATAAAGAAACTGATGACTACATTTTCCTTTCTTATACTAGAAAAACTATGTAACTTTCCATTACTTTTGTCTCAGAAGTTTTAAGAATTTTGGAGGCAAATTCACTGTTTTAAATTCAGTATTCAAATTGTCCAAATTTCTAGAATTCTGCAATATCTACTATTTGATATTTAACTTTATCATGACCTTCTTTTAGATAGAGAAGGGTCCTTATTTTAATTTATTTTGAATTCGTTTTCTCACGTGCTAAAAAATATTTTTTGAATTAAAATAGTAAATAAATAGACATATCATTAGAAAATTTAACAGGGAGTACACAAAATTGTATGCATGATAAGTATATACTCTTCTAATATTTGAAGGGATTGCTATTTTGAACAGAAAGTAAGTAAGAAGGGATTTGTTTTGAAAAACACCTAGATTCAGTGGGTTGAAGGTACAGGGATGCAAATTTTACCTCCACATACCGGAGACAAATTCATCAAAAGGAATTTTTGCATGAAACATGCATGAATTGTTTCCCCTAGATTTTATCATGGCCAACTCTCTCCCTCTTTTAGATCCTTGTCATGTCAATTGTCACCTTTTCAATGAGATATACTCTAACCATCTTGTTTATAATTCTAATCTCTCTTTGAACCATGTCACCATTGCACTCCCCTTATCCTGTTTTTGTTTCATTTTATATTTTTTCTCTTTTTAAAAGGTTTTAAATATTTTATTGTTTTGTTTTATTTTGTTTTAAGTAATCTCTATGTCCAATGTGGGGCTCAAACACATGACCCCGAGATCAAGAGTCTCATGCTGTACTGACTGAGCCAGCCACATACCCCATTTTACATTTTCTTCACAAAACTTATCAACTTGATATTCTACATAGTTTAGTGTAGTTCCACTAACCACATGCGGTCATTTAAGTATAAATTTTAATTAATTAAATTTCAATAAAAATTTTTAAAAATTGATTCAGTAGCACTAGCCATGTTCAAGTGCTCAATAGCCATATGTGGTTACTATCTATCTTATTGAACATTGCAGATATTACAGAACATTATCATAATTACAGAAAATTCTTTGGGGAACTCATTCAATTAGAATGCAAACTCCATGAAGACATGCCCTAGGAACACAGTAGACCTTCAGTAATATTTGCCTAATGAATTGAATGAAGGAGTGTAATGAGAAGTTATGGGAAGAGTAATATATTAAATTATCTAGACCTGACCAGATTGTGCATAGTACGCACTACATAGTACCCAGTAGGCACACAGGAAAACTAGAACATTTAGAATGAGATAAGTATGGATACTGAAAAGAAAACTATTTTACTAAAGTCATTGCAATGGAACCAATATTGCAATCTGATTTATAAGTCTCCCTGAAATAAAGAATGTGATCAACCTGGAAGGTTGATGTTAAGTTTGATTCGGACTCCTAAGCAGTGAGTTTGGAAACTGCCAGATTTGGAAACTGTGGCACAGATTTGATTTGAGTACCCTGAGGATATTACCTTATCAAATGAGTCATCTACGCAGATGAAAAGCAGAAGAAAGTTGAAAACAGAATGTTGGGGAACACGACACAACTTAATCAAGAAAGAATTATTTTGGGGCACCTGGGTGGCTCAGTCGGTTAAGCATCTGCCTTCAGCTCAGGTCATGATCCCAGGGTCCTGGGATCGAGTCCCGCTTTGGGCTCCCTGCTCAGCAGGGAGCCTGCTTGTGCTCTGTCTCTCTCTGTCAAATAAATAAATAAAATCTTTAAAAAAGGAATTATTTTCCTTGATTCTTTAATGGCAGATTTCAAGACGTCCCTTGGAACAAGGACCACTTTATTCTGTTAACAAAATTGCATTATACAAAAGTGACCTTTGTAATAAATTAAAAGATATATATTTCCATCACAATAGTTACGTGGGTCTTTCTTCTATTGTTACTAACATAAAAAGAGATATTTAGGATCACCAAAGAAGAAACATTTCAATTTTTATTTGATTATCTAATAATTTTAGCTGTACATTTTAGTTCTATGTATTGTTTAGTAATCTTACTTGTATACTACCTTAAGCATATTTTTCTTTAATAAACTGGCAATACTTCAGTTTAAATCAGCAATGTGAAAAATAGAGGATATCTTAATAAACAAAGTTAAGGTCTACCTCAGCACCAATATGAGAGGCACTTACTTGTTCATGTACAATGGTATGTATGAATGTATATATGTATGTAGGTATTTTATTGAGATATAATCAACATATAACAGTGTAAGTTTAAGGTGTACAAATGTGTTGATTTGATACATCTATGTATTGCAGTTAATTACCACCTTAGCATTAGCTAACACCTTCATCACATCACATAATTATCATTTCTTTGTTTTTTAAGATTTTTAAAATTTATTTGAGAGACAGAAAGAGTGAGCGAGAGAGAGAGCACAAGCCAGGTGGAGAAGCAGAGGGCGAAGCCGACTCCCCGCTGAGCAGGGAGCCCAACGTGGGGCTCGACCCCAGGACCCTAGGATCACAACCTGAGCTGAAAGCAGACACTCAACCAACTGAGCCACCCAGGCGCCCCTATCATTTCTTTTTTGTGGTGAGAACTATAATCACTATGTTGTACTTTAGCTCTCCAGAATTTATTTACCTACTAGTTGCACGTTTGTACTCTTAAACAACATCTCCACAATTACTCCACCTCCCACCCTCTGACAACTACCCCTCCACTCTGTTTTTACAAATTCAGTTATTTTTAGATTCCACATATAATTGATATCATACAGTATTTGTCTTTCTCTGTCTGACATCTCACTTAGCAAAATGTCCTCAATAACCATCCATGTTGTTGCAAATGGCAGGATTTCCTTCTTTCTCATGGCTGAATAATATTCTTCTGTGTGTATGTGTGTGTGTGTGTGTGTGTGTGTGTGTGTGTGACATTTTCTTTATCCTTTTATCTATTGAGGGACACGTCGGTTGTTGCTAAATCTTGGCTATTGTGAATAATGCTGCAGTGAACATGGGAGTGCTGATGTTTTCAATATCTTGTTTTCATTTCCTTTGGATATATTCCCAGAAGTGGGATTGCTAAAACCACATATCAGATAAGGGATTAATATATAAACTATTCATACAACTGAATAACAAAAACCGCAAAGTCCAATTAAAAATGCACGGAGGAACTGAATAGACGGTTTGCCACAGAAGACATCCGAATGGCCAACAGACACAGGAAAAGATGCTCAACATCACTAATCATCAGGGAAAGGAAAATCAAAACCATAATGAAAAAAATTTTAAAAATCAGAATCAAAGTCTCACACCTGTTAGAATGGCTATCATCGAGAAGATAAGAGACAACAAGTGTTGGCAAGGATGTAGAGAAAAGGGAATCCTTGTGCACCGTTGATGGGAAAATAAATTGGTTCAGCCACTTCGGAAAACAGTATGGAGGTTCATTAAAAATCAAAAATAATGTACAGTGTTTTTATTAACATTTGAGGAGATTTACTCATGTTGGAAGCAGAGGGAAACCCTTCTCTGATAAGATATATTTTATGGAGCCATGTTACAAAAAATAAGATATATAGCAATATATTATAAAACATGCAAAGGTCTTGAATAACAATTTAATTGTTCAATCTGAATCTGGACTTATCTGCACCAAATGAGGATCAAGCTTTGCCAACAATTCATATATTTTCCTTTTACCTTCCATTCCAGGGCAATGTAGAGTAGTGATTAAAACTTGCCTTCCAGAGCCATATTGTGTGGTTTTGGACCCTGGTTCTAATTCCCTAGCTGTGTGATTCATGCAGGTTCAGGCATGACTCTGTTTTGGTTTCCTTATCTATATGATCAGGATAACAGTACTTTTCCATCTAGTTACATTAAGAATTATAAGTAACATAGTAATAGTAGTGGCTGGAACATCTTAAGTGCTAAATAAATGTTAGCCACCATAATTTTACCTTGGGCATTCTTACTCTTAGCCCCAAACTGCCATCTCGCTCCTATTTCCTTCAGCAGTTCATAAAAATCATTTTTGTTCTATTTAACTCTTTTTAAATCTGTATCCCTTTTTGGGTTTTTATCTTCATGTAAACAAGTGAACACATCCTTAAAAAAAAAGTCTTGGTCCCAAATCCCTCTCTCAGTTATAGTCTAACTCTGTTTTTCTCTTCATATCTGTTACATTCACACATTTCATTATTTCCTCAATTCACAGCAATCCACTTAACCTGAACATAACTTCCATCTCCCCACACGTTCTCTCTCAATCACTTTCATCTCGCTAATGAAACTGACTTTCTAAACACCAGATCAAATGAACACTTTCTCATTGTTAATTTATGAGACTTGTCTAGCTTCTACACTGTTGGTCAGTTCTTCCTTACACTCTTTTTTCACTTAGTCTCTGTGATGCTGTTCTCCCTGTTTGTCCCTCTATTCTGTTGGTAGCTCTTTCTCATTGAAATTTAGTAGTTTTTCTCCTAGTTATCACTTACATGATGACATATTCTAGACAGAGATCTCTTCTAAGCTCAGTGCTCTATGTGACTTCTATCCTACACAGTCTCCTGACCAAAGGTGGGGTAGGGACTAAAAATTCAGAATAGAATACAAAGATAAGAAATATCTAGTTTTGGGGTGCCTGGGTGGCTCAGTCGTTAAGCGTCTGCCTTCGGCTCAGGTCATGATCCCAGGGTCCTGGGATCGAGCCCTACATCCGGCTCCCTGCTCCTTGGGAAAGCTGCTTCTCCCTCTCCCGCTCCCCCTGCTTGTGTTCCCTCTCTTGCTGTCTCTGTCTGTCAAATAAATAAATAAAATATTTAAAAAAAAGAGAAATATCTAGTTTTGATGAAGATGTTGAACACTGAGAACTGTCATACACTGGTAGTATGAGTATACATTACCAAAAACTCTGTAGAAAACTGCATAAACTCCCAGTATCTTTAATATGTTAACCTATTTTCTCAAGCCCAGATACATGTAAAATTGTTTCAGAATTGCTAACCCACACAACTGTGAAAAGTATGATTCCCAAATTTAGTTCAATATTTTTGTCATTATTTGTGTGTGTATTGAAATTTATATACTCCAAAATGCAAAGATCTTAACTGTGAGATTTGATGTATTTTGACAAATGCATACACTTGTGTAGTGCTGTGAAGCCTACATCTCCATCAAGATATATAATATTTCCATCATCCCATAAATTTTCCTCATGCCCCTTTCCTGGCTGCTCCTTGGAGCCCTAACAGACACTTTTCTGAAATTTTTCCCAATGAGTTCTTTTTTTCTGTTCTACAGCCTTATATAAATAAAGTTATATAGCATATAACTTTTTGTATCCAGATTGTTTTGTTCATTGTAATGTCCATGATATTGACTGTATCAGTAGTTCACTTCTTTTTGTTGTGTAGTGTACCTTTATATGATACACCACAAGTTTTTATCCATTCTCTTGTTGGTGGACATTGGATTGCATCCAATTTGGGGCTATTATGAATAAAGTCTCTTTAGCATTCTTGCACAAACCTTTTAGTGGACATTTAAAAAAATTCTTTTGGAGAAGTGCTTAGAATTTGAATTGCTCTATCATGGTATATATGTATGATTAACTTTATTACAAACTTCCTCATAGTTTTTTAAATGGTTGTTGTTTTATAAGCCAAAAAAGAGTACATTTCATTTTTTTCAGTTGCTTCACATCCTTTCCAATATTTGGCGGTGTCAGTCTTTTTCATTTTAGCCACTATTTATGTATATTTCATTGTGATGTGCCTGTTTAATTTTTTTTGCCTATTTTTATTCAATTGTTTTCTTTTTATTGTTGAGTTTAGGAAGTTCTTTATGTATTGTGGACACCAATAGTTTGTCACACACGTAATTGGCAAATAATTTCTCCAGGTCTTTGGATTACCAATTAATTTTCTTTTTTTGTGAAGATTTATTTATTTATTTGAGAGAGAGAGCGAGAGAGCGAGAGAGAACATGAGCTGGGGGAGAGGCAGACTCCCCATTGAGCTGGGAGCCCAATGCAGGACTTGATCCCAGATCTCCAGGATTCATGACCCGAGCAGAAGGCAGACACCTAACTGACTGAGCCACCCAGGCGCCCCCCAATTAATTTTCTTACTTGTGTCTTTTGATGAACAAAAGTTTTAATTTTGATGAAACCTAAAGTATAATTTTTTATCTGTTAATGGGTTCTTTTTTCGTTTGGCTAGGAAAGGTTTGCTTACTCCAAGTTACTGTTTTCTTCATGAAATTTTATGTTTAGCTTTTTTAGAGTTAGCTCTATGATCCATCTTATATTAATTTTGTGTACGTTATGAAATAAGGGTCAAAGTTCCTTTATTTTCCATATCCTAAGTATCCAGCACCACTTGTTGGACAGACTTTCCTTTTCCCTTTGATATGTGTGTGAGCACATGTGTGCATGCTCACACACAGACATGCATGTGTGCATGCCTTTTTCAGATATCAGTTATCTGTATAAAGTGAGGGCCTATTTCTGCCCTCCTTGTTCTACTGCACTGAACTATTTTCTAATATTATGCAAGGATTACCATAACTTTATATTCAGTCTTAAAGTCAGGTAGTATAAGTCCTTCAATGTAGTCATCCTTTATAAGTATATTTTCAGTCCTCTGCATCTTCACATACATTTTAGATTTGAAATAATTGACTTTTACAAAAAATACCCTACCTGGATTATTATTTAGATTGAATTTACTTTATATACCAATTTGAGGAGGATTGACAGTTTGGCAATATTAATATCTCTCCTCATTTATTCGTCTTCATTATTTTTTCTCCTTAATGTTTTGTTGTTTTCATGATTGAAAGCTTAGATTAAATTAATTGTTCAGAAAAAAAATTCATTGTTCAGTATTTTAAATGATATTGTAACATTTAAAATGTTACTGTGGGCGCCTGGGTGGCTCAGTCGATTAAGCGTCTGCCTTCAGCTCAGGTCATGATCTCAGGGTCCTGGGATCGAGTCCTGCATCAGGCTCCCTGCTCAGCGGGGAGTCTGCTTCTCCCTCTGAGCCTACCCCCTCTCATGCTCTCTCTCTCTCAAATAAATAAATAAAAATCTTTAAAAAAAATGTTACTGTAAATGTTTTTTCTTTTTTCAGTTTTCATTGCTAGTGGATAAAAAAGTACAAATGATATTTGTACATTAATGTGCAAATACATGTAGGGCTTTTTCTTTTGAGTCATATTTCTCTGTTTCCACACATAGTTAGGACAATTTTATTATATAGTGCACATCCTGGATGAGATGTAGGGATTCTGGGTTCTGATCACTCTCTTATTTTTGTTCTAGCTGGAAGTTAATTTGAATCATTTAAATCCCAACTCTATACCTTCCCATACCACACTCCTCAACCCCTACTTCGGTCATGGGCAGCAGCTGAAACTGTTCATTTCCTTCAGCCTTTTAGCTCTTATATGTTCCCCACCTCCTGCCAGGTTTGGACACTATCCAAGAATATACGCAGAATTCTTATGCATATTTTGACTCTCTCTTTTGTGTCTCTCTTCTTCCAGATTTCTCCATCACTTTCCAACTGTTCTGGCACACCCCCACTCTGTCTTCTGACTTACAGCCAGTTGCACTGCATTCTTCTCCTTTAGATCTAGTAGCCTCACGAAAATTAGGGCATGCCCTCAGGCAAGAAGCCTTATTACCCAGGAATTTTCCTCAGAGCACTTCCCTTTCCTCTAGTTGTTGTTGTTATTTGTCCATTCAAGTAGTTTTTCCATCAGAATATATAATGGTTTTCTGCAGGAAGGTGATTCTGAAAGAATCTAGCTTAATGTATTGATTATTCATTTATGGTGTAGTGTTTTCCTTTACGTTATCTGTTTAAGTTCTTTGCATCTTCTATTAAATTACCGTGAATTTTCTGTATGTTTTGTCTTATCTGCACAACTAACTCAAAACTTATTTGAAACAGGAAGCAAATATAGTAGTGTCATTGCTGCCATGCTTAGATGATCACTTTACACATTATACATGTTCATTAAATATTTTTTGGTTTGCTTCCAGAACCTAAATGCTTTCTATGTGATCAATTTCTGATTTTTCCTTTTTACCTATCAGAATCATATTTTGTAAGATATGGGTGCACCAGGAAAAAAGAGACACATCTTAACGTAAGTACACTATATATTTTTTATTATATGAATTTTACTGTAAAATTCATAGAGGAATATGTTATGAGTTTTTATATCAATAATAAAAGGTAATCTGTTTCAACCATCTCTGACTTTTTTATTCAATCTCCTTTAGATAAACTGCTTCATCCAGAGATAAATCATTATTATCAAAATGTTCTTTCTACATGTGCATTATAATGCAAATACTGCAATTCAAATTGCCAGTTGCCTTCTTGTGGTTTAATAATCATAACATTTTTATTTCCGGGTCAAATGCCACTGACTTCAACTCATGAGATTATGAAATGAATTAATTTAGAGTGTGTGCCAGAATGAAAGGGAGGGTGGTAATGGATCAAGCTAAGTGAAGCTGTAAAAATGAAATCATTCCAGAGTGAAGAAGTGTTAAAATATGCTGAATTCCTTTCCATTTTGGGTTTAATATTAGTTCAGCTCATTAGGTAGAGAATGGATTAGGCTAATCCCAACTGTAATTATACATTCTGTCAGGCATATAAAGGTAAACGAGAGAACGCGAGTCTGCGTTGCCATAAAATTCAGGTTTGAGATAATCAGCACAACAGAATTCAGCTGTCACGGAATGACATTCATTATGCGGCACAAGCCTAAAGCAGATGGAACTAACTCATTGTTGGCTGCATACTAGATGTCAAGAAACAAATATATTTAGCTAGTTTCTCAGATTTTAGCAAAATACTTATATGGTACTGGCAGTCTTTTAGATAATGCACATCAGAACCTGAAACCAGTTACTCCTGGGACAAAGCAAGTAAATATAAAAATCATCATGTTATAGTACTTAAAGACTGTACACTTGAGACTAAACCTTTGATGTCTTTCCTTAATTTGGTTATTCTTTAGAAAATGTTCATATTTCTCAGGTTATGCAGCCTTAAAAGAAGTGACTTAACGTTTAAGTTAATAAGTTAATAACCTAAAAGATATTTCTTAAAAGAAATAAAGACAATTTAAATTTTTAGTTGGCTCTTACTTGTTAAAGTACTAGACTCTTCAGGTTTGTAGCTGATCAAGATACAAAATTCAAAAATAGTTTAGAAATGTGAGCCTTCTCTGTGTTTGATTTTTCTGACACTTCTCATATACTATTTCTCAATCACTGTAGCAGTTGAGTCAGATATTTTGCTGGTACCTTATCATGATTCCTCTACTTATTTTAGTGACTATTTCCAGTCCGTTCCAAACCCCCATCAACATTATCATATTTCAGGTCGTACTTCAAACTATTACAACTCAAGATTTCGGCCAAGTATAAGTGAAAAAAGAAGTCAGAGAAGATTACACTGAGGGTGCAGGTAAGGTATTTGTCATTAATGTTGTGTGTGAAATCTAATCTGAGTAAGGTAAAAAGTAAGGATACTAGAGTGGATTTAGAGGAGTGGGAAGCATATAAAAACCCAGGAGCATTAATAGATTGTTGGCCCTTCGAAAGTCAAAGAATTGTTGAAGTCAGGGTACTAGAGGGAATAATCTTCAGAGAGTAAAATGCTTGAAACTCATCTTATTGAAGGATGAGCGTGCATATATTGGTATTGACTAAATTCCTGTGTGATCATAGAATGGTTGGCCGAGGAGATGCTCATGGAAGGAAGGGAGGTCCAGAAACTGAGAAGCCAGGTTCATTAAAGAATTATCTACATTAATATTAAAGTCACCAATAATTATGAGAAGTTTTATTGAGAGTGTCATGAATATGGTTAGTGAGTGAACAGAGTTGTGTATGAATGAACAAATAGATGTACATAGCTGTGTATGTACATACATATGTATGTATATATTAGAGGGCTTAGTTCAAATATAATGTTGCTCCAGTTTAGTCTTAGCTGATGCATTGAGGAGTTTAAAAAAATAAATGAAAACCATAACCGCTCCCTTGGTCCCAATCATATACTGTTTTGTGTTACTGTTAAATGAGTACGTGTCTTACCTTCTCTCCTTCAAGATATTTTAATGGCTTAATTTTTGTATCTCATAGCATGGTATGTAAGAAAGACATTTGTGATGAGGAATTAAATGGAGAGTCAGCTTGAAGAAGTAACATTTGTTTTTATCAAATCTTGACATTTAGTGGCAAAGCTGGTATGCACATATGAACAGTGGATTTGGTTTTTAAAAATACGATTAGCCAAGGTTGATTGACTTTTTACTCTGTGCGTCATATTCAAAACACTTTGCATGCATTGCATTAGTCCCACTATTTTTCCTTAACTTTTTCATTTTTATACCTATTTAGTGTTCATTTAGTAGCTTTACCGAGTGAAGGAACCATCACCATAAACTGGCTTTTGAACATTCTAATCCCTCCAGTAAGATTCCCTGTGCTCATTTGCAGTTAATCCTCATTATCAGCCCTAACCCCAGGCAACCACTAATCTACTTCCTGTTTCTATAAATCTGCCTTTTCTGGACATTTCATATGAATGGAATCTTACAATCCGTAGTCTCCTGTGTTTGGATTTTTTTCACTTAGCATAATGTTTTTAATGTGCATCATTGTTGTTGCATGTATCAATACTTCATTCCCTTTTATTACTGAAGAGTATTCTTTCCGATGGATATCCTGCTTTTTGTTTCCATTTACATTGGTGGACATTTAGGTTGGCCCATTCTGAACACAGCTGCTGTGACTATTATTGTACAAATCCCTGTGTGGACATATGTTTTCATCGACTTTAGGTAGACACCTAGCAGTAGAACTGCTGGCCGGTCTGGTGTAAGAGAGGTGTTTTTAGAGATAGATTTTGTTTTCAACAGCAGGACAGATGCTGGTTGTAGTTAAATGAACCAAATTCAGGGCACCTGGGTGGCTTAGTTGGTTAGGCATCTGCTTTCAGCTCAGGGCATGTTCTCAAGGACCTGGAATTGAGCCCCACGGGTCATAATCTCAGGGACCTGGGATCCAGCCCCTCATCAGGCTCCCTGCTCAGCAGGGAGTCTGCTTCTCCCGCTCCCTCTGCTCCTTCCACCTCTGCTTAGTGTGCATGCACTCTCTCTCTTCTAAATAAATAAATAAAATCTTTAAAAAAAATAATCCAAATTCATCTTGATATACTATCCCAGATATAGAACTCCTAACTGAAAATGTAGATACTTAGAAAGTTTTACAATTATATATACACAAGTACACACTCACATGCATACATCTTATTTAATGAAAATCTAATTGTCTTTTTTTTTTTTTTTTTGCTGTTGGAAAGGAACATGATTCTGTGAGAGGGTAAGCTTTTGGAGTTGAGTGTGGTAGATTGTGATGGCTTTGCGGGGAAAATAATGTCTAAGTCACTATCAGAAGATGAATGTGAGTGAGCTACATGAAGAGAAACTAAGAACATTTCAGTCAGAGGGGACAGCATGTGAAAATCTTTGTGGCAGGAGGGAGCATGATGATTTTTGAGGAATGGGAAGAAAGACAATGCGGCTGGCATTATGTTAACGAGGAGATAGTTTGAGTCTTGAACTTCAACATTTTGTTCTTGTTCCTATAATCAGTGAGAATCACTGAAGGGATCTAAGCAGATAGGTGACAAAATCAGCTGGTCTTGTCAGCATAGGAAAATAGTGATTAGTCAGGATTCATAGTGAATACTGGGAGATCACTTGTAATCTAGTTGGGTTGTTTGTTTTGTTTTTTCACTTGTTTATTTTTTTGTTTGTTTCTTGGTAAGTCATTTGTCATGTTGATGTACTGGACAGGAAAAGACACACCAGTGACTCTTAATTTATTAAGTTATGTGCCCTGTCCCCATAAAGGGGCACTGTTAGAAACTTAGTGAGTGATCCCTAAATATTTGACAATGGATCAATTAACAAAAACAATTACACAAATATAAAATCAATTATAAAGCGTGAAGACAGATATGTAAGATTCCTTTTAATCCATAAAATGATAAGCTTCATAACAAAGAGAACTAAACTGTGTATGAACTCTTGTCTATATGTAACATTGTCCACTAGATGACCGTAATTTATGAACATCACCCAATATTTGTGTCACTACTGATAATGATAATAATAATAACAGCTACCAATTATGTAATGCCAGCTGTGGTAGCTACTCTAAGTAGTATTTATCCTCCAAATAATGCCATGAGTAGTTATTTTCAAACCCTTTTTGAGATGAGAGAGGTAAAGTTCAGGAAGATAACCTATCTTGCCTAAACCCTTGCAGGTTATAAATAATGGAACATATATTCCAGTAATGTTTCATCCACAGGAAGGATGCTTCCTGGATCTGCTGTTTTGTCTTCCTCCAGGCTCTTTGTAAAATAAAAGTTGTATATTCCAAAACCATTTCTATAACAAATGGAATCTAAGTCATAGAGAGTTTTATAAAGTGGCATTTCAAAAAGCCTAGCTTTCATCCCACTTCTCTTCACTAGGCTCTCTGTTTTGGATGAAGTAATAGAATAGTACATAGAAAATATAGTAACCTACCTTGTCATTAATAAGTAAATGGACCTTTAGAAGTGAGCAGTTTTTTCCCTTCCTGCCTATCAGTTTGACAAGGCCAACTTTTTAATGAGTAATTTGTTATATGTCTAAAATTAATCTTAAGGGTATAAAATTGGGAAAGATGAATAGAATGAAAGGCAAACGACTTCCCAATGAAAAAAGAAGTACTCAAGGCAAAGAAATGAACCATTTTGGATCCTATAATTAAAAAGAAATAATTAAATATTTTATAGTCATCTTAAAAAGTTTGTTTAGAATATTAAAGTTAGGATTATACTTATAATCACACATTTCCCTCCTCTTCTCTAGTCGCTAATATTGTTCCTAAAATAGAGTATTTCTTGATGGCACTATATACTGAAGTAATATACACAGATTTTTCTCAGATTTGGTGATGGAGTTTAGAAGCTACAAATGGTAAAACTTATTGACTTGTCATTTACTGATGTTTGATATTCATGGTCATAAACTAGGCAATATTGCTGATGAGAAAAAAATTACTTTTTGTAGCTCTTGCTTCCTCTTTCATTAAAAGAAATCCAAATAGTGCTTGAAATAAAACCTAATTTTATAAAATCTTTGTTAGACTTTGCCAGTGGGCTTTTATGCAAATGACCACTTGTAGACATAATAACTAAACGAGTGTGAAAAATGCTAACAGAGTTCACTTAAGCAATGTCAATGAATGTTTCTTTTGACAATAAATAGTGACAGATGGCTACCTTCTTAGTGACAGTTGCTAACTATAATGGTTTGACACTTAAAAAGGGCACTTCCCTAATGACACAAGAGTGCCCTTTCCTGAAAATTTTTTGGACATCATTCTTCTTATAATATGACTAATAATGTAATGCTAAATGAATTCTTTTCCAAAAGGAGTGTTTTGATCTAACCTCAGCCGTAGGCAATCCATAAGAATTGTTGCAGTGCATGTGTGCCCTGCCTTGCAAAAATGTCAATGCCTGTGTACTATTGTTCTTAAATCATTGACATGCAATAAATTTTAGAAATCCATTCATACAGTTGGTAAAAAGATACATAAACTGCAAAATATCATTACATATCTTTAGGGAGCTGATGATGCCGTGAGAAATACTACACAAATAATGAATATTATTATTTTAATTAAGGATATATATCAGTGCTTCCTAATTTAATTCAATTCACTCATGCTCTTATACTCTAAAGTATCAGCCTACAAACATGTGATTAGGTTAGAAACTGTACTATTTTGGGCTGCCTCCTAGACCCAAACCCCCCCTTTGCCTTCTCACCACCCTCCTTGGAACTGGGTCTCCCTACCTGTACTTTTTATAATGTCATATGGTTTTATTCATGGTTCTTGTTACCCTCCCCTATATTCTATCATATTTTTACTCATTCTAGCCACACATTTCCTAAGGCTTGTGTCTGAAGAAAACAAACTGATCCATCATCTTTTGTAAAAATGGCAGCAAGAGCTTTCTCCAACATTACAAGATGTGATACAGATGGAAATTTTTTTTAAAGCATTGATAAATCCATATAACACAGCCCCATTATTGGAGAATGGTAAGGTAGTGTTTTAAGACTACATCTTTCACTTACAAAAATGACATAGGGGAAGAATCATGCCTCCTCTCGTCTTATTTCCTCTAAGATCCCTTTGGATGTGCCCATTGAGACACCATAAGGTTTTTGTGGTATATAGAATAATCCAAACCTTGAACGACAATTCCTAAGTTCTTATTGGAAACAGTTTCAGAAGTATGATATACTTATCAGTAAATATGGAATAAGTGATTTATACATTCCAGCTAAATTCTTTCGATAAATAGAATTCTACAAAACAGTGTTACCTGGAGATATAGTTATTCATGTGCCACAACTTAGTAAAAAAAATTCCTTTGAGAATATATAGGCTTTTATTTTTTTTTTAAAGATTTTATTTATTTATTTGTCAGAGAGAGAGAGAGCACAAGCAGGGGGAGCGGCAGGCAGAGATTATTTGACCTGACCATTTTGTTTAGAGATGTTTTTATTCAAATAAAATATTAAATATCTCAATGAGATATAAATATCTCACTGTAGTTTTTTTTTAATATTTTATTTTGTTTGTCAGAGAGAGAAAGAGAGAGAGAGAGCACAAGCAGGGGGAATGGCAGGCAGAGGGAGAAGCAGGCTTCTGGCAGAGCAAGGAGCCCAATGTGGGGCTCGATCCCAGGACCCTGGGATCATGACCTGAGCTGAAGGCAGACGCTTAACCGACTGAGCCACCCAGGTGTCCCTCAGTGTAGTTTTTAATCTCTAAGTACTCAGTTTTAATCTTGAAAATGTCTGAATAAAAGATGCCATTGGATGTTATTAAAAAAAAAGTTCTTAAGATGTGTTATGGAGTGGTTCAAGTCACCCATTTTAACCTTTTTTGTCCAATGTCTTTGTTCATTTGGATAGCCATAGCCATACCTGGGGTTCTGGCATGAAATTATTTCCTAAGAACCTAATTTCTTTGAATTCTGCATACTGGAAGAAATGAAGTGAAACATTTAAATGAGGATTTTTACATACACATGAATTATCTTCACAATATGGACTTAATATGTTCCTAGTGCTTTAAAGAGTAGGGTCCTCAAAGAGTTATTGCCATGTTGGCAAATACTAACTTACTTTGTGAGAAAATCAGACTTCATATAACTGACCTCGGTTTCATGAGTTAAAAGAAATGAACAGAAAATTTGCTGATTTCTCGTTAATAATTAAGGAGCGATCTTTTTTTTTAATGCAGCAATCTTTTAGAGGTACTCTTCTAGAATTTACTACAGCAGTAGCAGAAGAAAAACTACCTTGTATATCTTTACAGATTTTAAGAATAGAATTTTAAACAGCAAATAGTGTGGCACTAAAATATTTTAACCAGTTTGGATTCAGCAACCGCATAATAAAAACTAAATGAGACTAATTAATGATCCTATAAACCATTTTAAATTCAGAATTAAATTTAGCAAGTAATTATTCAGAAGCATGCACAAAATATATTTTAAAGAATGCTTGACCCTAATCAATCATCAAGTGTCTATTTGCCTGTGAGGATGAAGCACATTCTAACATTTAACCATCTGTCAGTCAACATTATTTATTGAATACCTGTTGTGTATAGAAGTTAACCTTAAAACAAATCAATCACAAAAAAGTCAAGATTTTAATACTGAATACAAGCAAATGAAAGTAAGTACATCAATTTCTGACCAACAATTTAATAAGAAGTTACTTTATTATTTTGCACTTCTATTGTATACGTACTCTTAGAATGTGTTATTTGCCTGTACTACAAATACAGGCCTTTATTCAAAAGTCAAAATATATAATATGCAAGTGTGCTATCAGGAACTATCTTTGAGCTAGGATTATCCCACTATCGCCACACAACATTTTTGTATTGCTGAATAAGTCATTAATTAAAGGACTAATGCTGACCTATTACCCAATTATCCTGGGATAGGATGCAATAGGATAACTTCTCCGCATCAGACAATCTTACCACCAATGTTCTCAGTGAGAATTATAAAGAAATCCTCACTAGGTCCTTTTGTTTTTAGAGGTGGACATAATATTTCTCTCTTAGGTTATTTAGTTGAGTCTATTAACGTTTTTTGTGCATATTAGGCACTTAATATATTTCACATCTTTTATTCATTTTACTACCATCCCCGATTAAAAAATGGAACTCAAAAACAATATTAGGGTATTGCATAATGTGAGTTGTTAGAATAAAAGGGGTTTCATCTCCAAAATAAGGATACTTAGAGCCTGGACTTTGAAAAGAGGGAGGTTCACTATTTTAGTCTAAGCTAAGAAGAAAAGAAAGAAAGATGAAAAGAAGGAAGAAAAGAAAGAAGGAAGGAAAGAAGAAAGAAAGAAAGGAAAGGAAAAAAGGAGAAAAAAATGGAGGGAATAGGGAAGGAAAGGAAAGACAGAAGGAGAAAGGTATATATGCTCCCAATTTCTAAAAGTGCCTTGGAATAGTCTTAACATTAAAAATAAGTTAATTCCCTTAAGAAAATAAATTTCATTCAGAGTTTCATTTTATTAACCTTTAAATAAGAAGTATACTCACTGGGGCGCCTGGGTAGCACAGTTGGTTAAGCATCCGACTCTTGGTTTCAGCTCAGGTCATGATCTCAGGGTCATGGGATGGAGCCCCACATGGGGCTCTGTACTCAGTGGGGAGTCTGCTTAAGACTCCCTCTCCCTCTGCCCCTCCCCCCACTCATATGCCCCCCAAATAAATAAATAAGCCTTTAAAAAAAGTAAAAGGGACCCAATATAAGCCAAATAATCTTTTAAAAATAAGAATAAAAGTGGAGGAATCACTTCCTGATTTCAAAACTTACAACAAAGTTAAAGTAATTAAAACAGTGTGGTATTGGCATAAAGACTCATGGAATAGAATAGAGAATCCAAAAATACGCCTTCACATATGTGGGCAAACGATTTTTGACTAGGTATGAAGACCATTCAATGAGAAAAGGACAGCCTTCAACAAAAGGTCCTGGAAAAATGGATCTCTACATGCAAGAGAAAGAATTAGATCCTTATCTTATATCATACACAAAACTTAACTCAAAATGGTTTAAAGACCTTAATACAAGAGTTAAAACTATAAATTGCTTGGAGGAAAATAGGGGAAAACTTCATGATATTGGATTTGGAATGACTTATTGGATATGACACCAAAAACACATGCAACAAAAATTAGGTAAATTGTAGTACATCAAAATTTTGAAATTTTGTATATCAAAGAACACTGTCAATAAGTGAAAAGGTGGGGCACCTGGCTGGCTCATTTGGTGGAGCATGTGACTCTTGATATCGAGGCTGTGAGTTCAAGCCCCACATTGGGTGTAGAGATTACTTAAAAATAAAATCTTAAAAAAAAAAATAGAGTGAAAAGGTAACCTAAAAAAATGGGATAAAATATTTGCAAAACATGTATCTAATAAGCTGTTAATATCCAGAATAACAACAAAATAACAACAAAAAACAAGCAATCTGTTTAAAATAAACAAAGGAATAGGTATTTCTCCAAAGAAGGTTTTCCAGTGGTCAAAAAGAACATGAAAAAAGATGCTCAAAATTATTAACAATCATGGAAATGCAAGTCAGAACCAAAATGAGATACCACTTTATACCCAATAGATTGGCTACTTTCCAAATAATAGAATAGTAAGTGTCGGCCTGGACTTGGAGAAATTGGGACCTTTGTGCTAGTAGGAATATAAAATGGTGCAGACACTCTGAAAATCAGCATGGCAGTTCCTCAAACAATTGAAAATAGAATTACCATATGATCCACCAATTGCACTTCTGAGTATATGTCCAAAATAACATAAAGGAGGGCCTTGAAAAGCTATTTATACACCCCTCTTAATGGCACCATTATTCACAATAGCCAAAAGGCCAAATGTTCATCAATAGATGAATGGATAAACAAAATGTGGTATACACACAAAACAATATTTTTCTGCCTTAACAATGAAGGAAATTCTGACACATGCAACAATATGAATGAATCTTGAGGACGTTATGCTAAATGAAATGAGATAGTCACAAAAGGATAAATATTGTATGTTTCCACTTACCTAAGGTACTTAGAGTAGTTAAATTAATAGAGAAAAAGTAGAATAGTTATTTTCAGGGGTTGGAGTGAGAGAGGAATAGTAAGTTGTTTAGTGGGTAGAGAGTCAATTTCGTAAGATAAAAAAAAGTTGTAATGATTGCACAGCAATGTAGATGTACTTAACACCACTGAACTATACATGTAAGAATGACTAAAATAGGGGTGCCTGGGTGGCTCAGTTGATTAAGCCTCTGACTCTTGATTTCAGCTCAGGTCATGATCTCAGGGCTGTGGGATCAAGCCCTGTGTCAGGCTCTGTGCTCAGCACAGAGTCTGCTTGTCCCTCTACCCCTGCTCTCTCTCTCTCTCTTTCTCTCATAAATTAATTAATTAAATCTTCTTTAAAAAAATGGTTAAAATGGTAAATTTTATGTTATGTTTATTTTACTTCAATTAAAAATAAATAATTTAAAAACACTATACCTCCTTATTCTCATAAATCTAATATTTTTTGTAGCAATTGAAAACATACCAAAATTTAAAAGTATCATTTTCCATAACTCCATAAACCTGTGAAACATACCTTCTCAGTTTATGCCATCACCATGTCTTCTACTCTTTCCTTTCTGTGTATTTAAATATGCATTTTCTAATATAAACTATATATTTTTTTCTTTCCTTTATTCTCCTATTACTTTATATCCTTTCAGGTAATGGCAGGCAGCACCTTCAAAGTTCCTGAATAAAGATGTACATAGATGCTTTTTAAAAGGAATACTAAAAGAATAAAATTTGCAAAAAAAAGAAAGAAAACATTTGCTTAAGTCAAATTACCAGTGTATTTAAAATTATTAATTATTAAACAGTGATAAAGCCCAAAGTGAGCAATTATTACTTTTTTGATGCAAGCGAAGTCAATTAAAACATTTTATTTATATGTGTTTTTAGCATAGAAAAGTTTTAAATGATTCTATTCGTTTACTATTGCTAGAATAACAAATTATCACAAAGTTAGTGGGTGAAAACAACACAAATTTATTACCTTACGGTTCTTAAGGCCAAACTTTGAAAATGGATCTTACTAGGCTAAAATTGCAAAGTTGGAAGGATTAAGTTATTCTTTTTTTTTTCTGGAAGCTCTAGGGGACAGTCTGTTTTTATGCTTTTTCCAGCTTCTAGAGGCTGCCTGCGTTACTTGACACATGGCCCACTTCCACCTTCAAAGTGAACAATCACATCATACCAACCTCTTATTCTGTAACATTTTATTCTCTGACTCTCTTCTCCTGCCCCCCCCCACTTATTTATAAGGACCAGTGTGATTATGTTGAGCCCACCCAGATAATCTAAAATAATCTTCACAAGTGAAAGGCCCCTGATGAGTGAGTTTAACTCCATCTGCAACCTTAATTCCCATTTGCCATGTAACTTAACATACTCTTAAATTCCAAAGACTAGGGTATAGAAATCTTTGCCGGGCATTATCCTGCCTGCCACAACCACTGGTGATTTGGAAACTCTGGATAGTTAATTTTTTTTAATTTGTTTTTTTAAAATGCATTTGAGCTATTAGAAAACAAAATTCAACCAAGTAAACTTCCAGATCTAATTGGATTTATTAAGTGATTCATCCATCAGGCAGCATCTCTTCTAGCAAGTAGAGAGGAACTCCAAAGGGCTGCAGAAAGGGAAAGGTTTTTAAAGGCAAGAGAAGGAAGTCATAAACAAAACAGGTGTATTTCAGGTGGAGTCATCACTAAAAGGTCTTAGTAGGTGGATTACTGCATCTTCCTTCGGAGGAAGGAGAGGGCCCATGTAAGAGATTACCTTATTAATATGTTGCTGACCAGAAAATTCCTGACTGACTGGTTAAGACTACATTTCTGGGGGAGGCTGAAAGTGCAATTAGGTTAGGTATTAAGCTCCAGTTTGGTGACTTGGCCTAAGTGATGCCATTCTGGGCCTGTGGTTTTCAACAGAGCTGGTAACTAATTTTATGTTTGAATTCCAAAGAAAGAAGGGAGACACAGAAAAAAAAGTTAGCAAAAGGGCATTGTAAAAAATGCTCAAAAGACTCTTGATAGGGATTCATGTGTATTTTATCACTAATGCTAAATAAATAATCAGATATCTGGTATATGATCAAGGTGTTCAATTGACTAAACAGGCCTAGAAGAATTAAACATGTAACTGGAGAGAAACAGACAAATGATCCCAGTAAGTTCTATCTAAATCAACTTCTCTCACAGCAAATCTATAAACCCAAGTAGAAATATAATGAGAAATCTCTCTATTAATGTAGATATGAATAATATTGAACTAATGACCCCATCAGATACTCTGGTACATTCTCTAACTATCATGTCAGTAATCTGAATTTGTTCTCCAAAAGGCAAAAGTAGAAGAGAAATAAACTTCTTCTTAAACTATTAAAATCTTCCCAAATACAATTATGTGTTTCCCAGGACAGTGACAATTTCCGTTTTTACACCTATACTTTCCTTGCCTCTGTCCAGACGTAACATTTCCTGTTCTCTGTTCTTTGTATCAATGCTTGGCTCACCTTGTTAAAGGATTTTAAATCTGTCTGAGAATGAAAATTCCTAACCATAGCAATTTATGATTCATTCTAGCATACTGCCTTTCCTCTAAACTTCCAAATCCTATTACAGACAGTCAGTCATTAATATCAATACCCTTGAGAAGTTAAGTGGCCAATTTACCCCAATTTTATAGAAAGGGGAAAAGAGAATTTAAATGACTTTCCTTTAATTAAGTTACTACAGTCACAGTAGGAGATCCTTATTTCTTTGCTATTTTTATCACATTAATAGCATAGGGAAATACAAATATGAAATTCACAAGAAACCACTTTTCTTTTTGCACATAAACCCAAAATTAATGTAGATTTTTTTTTTTTTACCATGGAAAGAAAGGAAAAAACTTCTTTGACACTTTTTAATATTAGTGTAAAATTCATGGAAGGAAATTGGGAGGTAACATGCCCAGTGGTTGAGAGTATAGATTCTGGAAGAAACATGCCAGGATTTGGTTTATGATTTTTCACTTAACAACTGTGTGATATGGGACAATTGTTTGAGCCTCAGATTTATTGTATGTAAAGTGTGGATGAAAATAATAGGAGACATATCATAGAGTTGGTGTGAGAAATCAATAAGATATATGAAGCATGTAGAATAGTCCTTGGCATACTCTCATTAATAACCCTACTTCTTTTGTTTCAAATTCAGGATCAATGTATAATTATTTGAGTGTCCATCATTAACCAGCCATTCTAATATGTGTTTTCATATATATGTTTAATAAACTGTCCTGGTGTATGATCTTTGAGGTGAAACTGTATCTTAATGGGGCCAGTAGAAAAAGATCATCTCACTGAAAGAAAAATTTTGACTAACCAACCCATCGTTTCCAACCAGCCATAGGTTCTGTCAATTAAAATCCTCTAAGATGATGGGGTGCCTGGATGACTCAGTTGGTTAAGCATCAGACTCTTGATCTCTGGGTTGTGAGATCCAGCTCTGGGTGGGGCTCTGAGCTCAGCAGGGAGTCTGCTGAAGATTGTCTCTCTCCCTCTCCCTCTGCCCCTCCCCTGTGCACGCACGTGTGCTCTCTCTCTCTCTCTCTAATAAATAAATCTTGGAAAAAAAATCCACTAAGTTGAGATCAGTCTCATAAAGTTCCATTTTGAAGTGGAAATAAAACTTCAGCCAAGGCTCACATTTATCGAACTTTCCAAACTGGTGGGTGTCTACTTTTTCAAATATGTGTGGCTCTATCTTTTGCTTTACCCAAACTGCTGTCTCAGGAGATGGTAGGTCTCCTCTAAGACTTATTATATGATAAGAACCTACCATTATTCAAACAAGAACCTATCATTATTATACAATTGTACTCCCTCATGTACTTATAAATACATCAAGCCGCATGGTGGTGGTTGTGGGGGGGGGGCTCCCTCTCTGTTGGGCCACTTTTTATGATACATTCAGCTACACCAGATCCAGAATAATGACAGAATAAGAAATTGTGTTCACTGTGGCTTTTCTGCCTATAAGTTTTCCCACTAATATTCATTTTATATTTACACCATATGTATGATTTGGTGTCCTTTTTAGGATACACATCTGATGTTTCTTCTTTGACACTCTAGTAAAGACCCAAAGCATCTGTGGAATAATGAAATTAATGAATGAGTGAAGATAGAGAAGAACCTACATGGTTGCAGAATGGTCATTCTAATACATGTATATACTATTTTTATAGATGCTGTTTTTCAAGCTACTCTGACAGTATTCTTTCCAAGAGTCAAGAGAAACTCAACACCCATTTCATTCTTTGTATACTTAAATCATTTTATCACAGGTTACCAAGTTGATGATTATATCACTTTTGATTCCTTTCGGCTGCATGTAATGGAAATTCAATTATATTTACAAAGTTTTAAATATTGTCTAACTCAACATATATTTTTTTAAAGATTTTTATTTATTTATTTATTTATTTATGAAAGAGAGACAGAGTTAGTGACAGAGATAGCAAGAGAGAGTACAAGTAGAAAGGAGAGGGAGAAGCAGGCTCCCCACTGAGCAAGGAGCCCAACTTGGGGCTCCATCCCAGGACCCTAGGATCATGACCTGAGCCAAAGGCAGACACTTAACTGACTGAGCCACCCAGGTGCCCCTCAAAATACAGTTTTTGAACACCAACTATGTGCAAGACGCTTTTTAAAAAATTTTTATAGCAGATTTATTTATTTATTTATTTATTTAGACATCACTATGCCCAGTGTGGGGCTTGGACTCATGACCCTGAAATCAAGGGTTCCATGTTCTACCAGCGGAACTAGCCAGACACCGCATATGCCAAACACTCTTCTACATATTGAGTAAGCAGACAGGTGGGGCTAGGTAGGGAGAGATAGTAGGGGGCTGCGTGATCAGCATCACAGAAATCCCAGAAATGCTGAGGTGTAAGGAAACCAGAGATAAGGGAATATAAACACACCACCTCATTTGTTTTAAACATCAGAGATGAGATATCCAAAGGAGAAGTAGTCATGTTGCTATCAGTGGTGACATCAGGAAAATTTAATTTCCCTGGTCAGTTTTCTATAAAAGACTGACTATAAAAAACCCTCAGTGGCAACCCATTTGGGACCCCTCTCACTCTAGAGAGTTTTCTTTCTGTTCTCACCTTCACTTAATAAACTATCACTTCACCCTTTTGTGTCTGCGAGATTCATTCTTTGACTCCACGAGACAAGAACCCTTCTATTGTCTTAAAGGAATACTGATTTTAATTCGATGTGGGAAATAAAGGCAGAAAAAAATTATTAAGTTTCCTTACTACCTATAGCCCATCGACAAGGCCTTGAAACAGGCAGAGTGACATTCTTCTAAGGACTCAATTGCCTCAGTGTTAATGCTTTGCTAAGGGCAAAAGGCAATCCTAGCCCGAACCACCCTCCCGCCCCCAACCAGGATCCTGTAAGTCTACTTTAACGTGTAAAAATTCCTTTAGAAATTTCCTTTCTCTCTAAATCCCCCAAGATACACTTTGGCCATCATTCCCTAAACATATGGCTCACCAATATACATCTGAAGGGTCTCATGACTTAGGTTTTATTAGACACTAATAAATGACCCTTTCCCAACAATAGCTAGCCCCCTCAAGGTCCTGGAAAACTTGCTTCCAAAATTCCTTAGAGACTTACGCTTTCCCTAACCCCCTCCCAACTTGAAAGTATATAATGGGCCACTCCTCATGACCCCCGTGCAGCTCTTTCTGCCCACGGGTTCCGTCTCCATGCTTTAATAAAATCACCTTTTTCACCAAAGACGTCTCAAGAATTCTTTCTTGGCCGTTGGCTTCCAACCGTAACGTCTTCCCTACATCAAATTCACTTTAATTACATTGACACAGTAAGATATGTTTTATCTATTGAGACTGGAAGATTTGGCCTAAATTGTCTTTTGACTACAAGTGCTTTGTGCCATATGGTAAAATAAGAATGGTAATGCATACATTCATACAAGCCTACATTTGTAACACTTTAAAAAGGACCCAGAGACCAATTATATGGATTAATTTTAGTTGAGTATATGCTTAGTATTATTAAAACAGTTCTGCATTTTCCATCCTGAGAAGTAATCCCATTCTTAGATACCTAGGACAATAGTAATAAAGAGATTGTAAAGGCTGATGTGTTTGGACTCAAGCAGATTTTACACCATGTCACAAAACCCAGGTTAATAATGCTGAAATCTTTCTGGTGATTACATAATATACAAAGGGTAGGAGAATATGCTCTGGCTTAGAAATGGATACCAGCATTTTATTTTATTTATTTTGTTTTATTTTTTAAAATTTTTTTTATTAACATATAATGTATTATTTGTTTCACGGGTACAGGTCTGTGATTCAACAGTCTTGCACAATTCACAGAGCTCACCATAGCACATACCCTCCCCAATGTCCATCACCCAGCCACCCCATCCCTCCCACCCCCCACCACTCCAGCAACCCTCAGTTTGTTTTCTGAGATTAAGAGTCTCTTATGGTTTGTCTCCCTCTCTGGTTTCATCTTGTTTCATTTTTCCCTCCCTTCCCCCACGATCCTCTGTCTTGTTTCTCAAATTCCTCATATCAGTGAGAGCATATGATACTTAACTTTTTCTGATTGACTTTTTTCGCTTAGCATAATACCCTCTAGTTCTATCCACATCACTGCAAATGGCAAGATTTCATTTTTTTGATGGCTGCATAATATTCCATTGTATATACCACATCTGCTTTATCCATTCATCTGTTGATGGACATCTAGGCTCTTTCCATAGTTTGGCTATTGTGGACATTGCTGCTATAAACATTGGGGTGCACGTGCCCCTTTGGATCACTACCTTTGTATCTTTGGAGTAAATATCTAGTAGTGCACTAACCATGAGAGACGATGGACTCTGAAAAACAAACTGAAGGTTCTAGAGGGGAGGCAGGGGAGGATGGGTTAGCCTGGTGATGGGTATTAAAGAGGGCACGTTCTGCATGGAGCACTGGGTGTTACACGCAAATAATGAGTCATGGAACACTACATCAAAAACTAATGATGTAATGTATGATTAACATAACATAACAATAATAAAAAGATAAACAAAAAAATATCTAGTAGTGCAATTGCTGGGTCATAGGGTAGCTATATTTTTAACTTTTTGAGGAAACTCCATACTGTTTTCCAGAGTGTTTGCATCGGTTTGCATTCCCACCAACAGTGTAAGAGGGTTCCCCTTTCTCTGCATCCTCACCAACATCTCTCAAGTTCCCTGACTTGTTAATTTTAGCCATTCTGACTGGTGTGAGGTGGGGACACCAGCATTTTAACAGCTAAATGTGGACTTCAGTTTATGTTAAAAGATTCAGTCCTTTCTTCATGAAGACAATTGTTCATTGGGTTGGTACTCCTTTAATTCCACAAATATTGAGTGCCTACTATTTTCTAATAATTCTTCCAGGCAACACAAGTGAAGCAAAGAGACAAAAATTCTTGCCCTCTTGGAGTTCACCATGTTGAGGGAAGGCAGACAGAAAGTTAAAAAGTTACATTTAATAGAGGGAAAAATGAAGTAGAGGATGGCAATCACGTGATGGGAGCACAGTAAAGGGATGGTGGCTTGAAATTTGACATATGTTGCCCTGGGAAATTCTCACTGAGATCACTGAGGTACTACTCGGATAAAGACCAAAGGTAATAAATGATCAGGGATGTAGGGACCCAACGACAGGCTGCCCCAAGATGGGCCATTTTGGCATCAAGATTATTTTGAGTTACAAATGAATCAAAACCCAGCAGGGTCAGGAAAAGCTCTTTACCTCCCCCACGACTGCCTAAAAGAATTAAGATTGGGGACCTGCTCCCAGAAGAGAGCTAGCTCCATAGATCACTACATTATAACATGAACTAGGTGTGGTAGACAGGAAAGAACCTAGCAAGGCCACTTTGGTTGAAGTCCTGTCTTTGTCCCATTATTTCTGAGTGGGCCAGCAAATATTTGTTTACCAGACATTTACTCTTTTTCATCCTCCTGTAAATTGCATTCCTTTCCTCTGAAGTTTCTGACTCCTACCCCCTTCTCCTTAGTTTAGGATGATGTATACTTCATTGTGCCTGTCTTTGAAATTTCCATGTCTGTGTGGATTACCCAGAAGTATGCTATTATATTGGATTTTCTCCTGTTCATCTCTCTCATGTCAATTTGATTCTCAGTCCGACTAGAAGGATGTTGAAGGGTACAGGAATTCTTGCTCGCTGACAGGGATCAATAATCCATGTGTATATATGGTGAAAGGTGTTGCAAAGAGCAAGACGAGCGAAGGGAAGCAGAATATGTCACCCAAAATATGCCTCTTTGGCATAAGGATTATTTTACACTGATTATATTTAAGGAAAAGCAGACAGAAGAGAAGCTCTGAGAACCAAGTACAGTTGCCCTTTTATAAGAGATATTTCCATGTATAAGGAAAATCTGCATTTGTAAGGGTGTCTCCCACTCTGTAACAGGAAGAGGAAATTGACTCTAAATCTCTAGAAACTCCTATCAGTTGAAAAGTCTTGGATTTAAATCTGCGTAACAGCTATGCCCTTGTTTACTGTGTTTTTCCTGGTAATCTCTGTTAACTGGCTCTCCTACCCCCCAACATCTTCTTTTGTCTTTAGCAGGAGATGTTATTTAGCCCATTTTGGGGAGTTATTCAGTGTTCCGGGGTATCTCCCATGTATACAGGAGGTATACATATTATTAAAATTGTTTGGTTTTTTTGTTTGTTTGTTACTCTTTTATTCCATGGGAGTCTCCACCTGGGACCTAGAAGGGAAGAGGGATAATTATTTTACCTCCTCTGACCTGGCAAATGCAAAAGTACCAAGGAGGTAGTTTCAGTGGCCTGTTAGAGGAATAAGACCTGTGGCTCCAGCAAAGGGAACAGAGAGAAAGTGAGGTAAAAGGGGGCTAGATAATACAGTGCCTTAAAGGAATTTTAAGTACCTTGTCTTTAGTAATATGGGCTATTAACTGAGTTACTTCATTTAATCCGAGAAGATGTAGCTCATGTGTCTCCTTTCCTAAAAACATTTGCTGATCCCAACCTTACAGAGAAGATAAAACAAAGGTAGCAGCATTTGGGCATTTAAAGCCCTTTATTCTGAAAGTACATGTGTATACAATACATTGAGATACAAAATGAGATCTAGAAACCAAAATGCTATAGTGATTGGATTATAGGAAATAATTTTGGTTACTAAAGCCCTGAAGAAAGTAATATGCATCAAATAAGTTTTCTCCGATATGAGAAGAGAATCCTTGATCTGGTGCATCAACTTTAAACATTGCCTTTAAACATTGCTACATTAAGTGTAGAGCTAAACCCTAATGTTCAGAACATCACTGACTTTAAAGCAATTTAAATAACATCTGTTAGTGTACCCCTCATCATTAAAACATATTTACAGAGTAAACTACTGTTTGTCTCCTACCACCTTCCCTTGCATTTTTTCATCTCATTCATAAATGTCATTAATGATTGTGCTGTATTCGCATATAAAAAATTCTCAGCAAGATGGGCTAGGTCTTGGGAATAGCTTTTCCACTGGAAAGTTCCTTGCAATGATCAGTTTGTGCTTTACATTTACCAATAATCATAAAATAACCCCTTTTTTTCTTCGATATGATTTAACAGACATCATGTGAACATCCATAGCTAACTCTCCTAACACTTCCTTCCAAATTAAGTGGCTCTTAGAAGAACTGATTCACCCAACGTTTCCCCTGACAAAGATGTTCTATAAATCTTTGATTATTGCCCATTAATATATTTAGAAACTTCCATTTTCTTCTACACCAACACATTTCTACAAATGGTTTATCACTAAAAAGTACTAATTTCTCCACTAACAGAAAGTCAAAAAGGATCATTTCTAAAGGAAAATTCAAGCCCTAAAGTATGCAACCTATAAAACAAATAGAAAAGAGCAAATATTTCAAGAGAAAAAAATCTAGTCAACAGAAACTGCCCTTGTATGCCAAACAACTGGGTAAATCCATGAGCCATAAGAAGATGAAGGGAAAATTAAATTAATTATGATCAACTGTTTATTTTAACAAGCATGCTATCACTTTAATTCACTTCTGGCTAAATTTAAATTGTCAATTCAGTGTCCTTAAGGAATTGTTTACTTTTATTGGCTTTTGTTTTCAACTTTAGATCTACCTTCCCATTCCCCCACCCCATATCTGGAATGCTGATTTTTTTGTGCTTCCCTGTTTTTCAAGCCAGGTGCTCTGGGTGATAGGAAAAAAGACCATGACTATTGATGCATGATAACACCCGGGCAGTCTGTTTCACAGGTGGTCTGTATTAGCACGTGAAAAACATTGTCTACTAAAAGTGTGATCCTGAGATTAGCAACGTCAATTACCACCTGGGATGTTTTGCAAACACAAATTCTTGAACCCTACCAGAGGAGTCAGGTTCTTGGAGGGTGGGGCTCTCAGGAGCAATAGTTCATAAGATTTCTCCAGGTGATTCTTAAGCACCCAAAGTTTAAGAAGCCTTGGCGTTGGCAGATATTTTCTTTTCAGAAAGCCTCCTGAGTACTTGAGTGCTTCTCCATCAAGAATAAAACCAAGTTAAAAAAAAAAAAAGAATAAAACCAAGTGAAATAAGCAGGTTAACATGTAAGACTCTTGTTGGAAGGTAGGTGGGCAAATACACTCAACTGTCGTTTGAAGACAGAAGAAATGAAAACCCGAGAGAGGGAACGCCACCCTTCTTCTCCAAGGTAGGCTGTTATGGTCTGGTGTGAGGTGCCACTAGCTCCATGTGTGCAGTGATGTTCTGAGAGTAATGTTTTATTTCTGGTAATGTTTTATTTCTGGTAATGGACTGTCTTGTATCTTCCTGATATTTCAAATGTTACAGAGATGCCAAAGGAGTTGCAGTTACTAATGCATCAACAGAGCCAAGATAAATGGAGTTGCGTGATCCTTTCAACCTTGATTACTTAAGAGGAAAGTGTTTACATAAAAACGTTATATAACACCGTATTGCTAACACAATGCCACAGCACTGGCATATCTAAATGCTAAAGGGATGCTATTATCTGCTTTACGTGTTCATTTAAAACCGGTGGTGGTGGTGATAAGTAAAATGTTTTTTCATAGCATTTCTTACTTTACATAAAATTTTTTTTACATTATCTCATTTTGTCCTTATAAACATAAGCTATTAACTTTGGGGGGAAAAATTACCAAGAATGGCTCATTGATTTGCCTGACATTGCAGCCAGAAAATTCCAGACCCAGAATATGAATATGTATTTTAAGAGTCTATGTTCCCATATTTTTTTGGGGGGGGGGGCTATGGTCCTCAAAATATGGTTCACTTAATCTTAGGCATCAATGAGATCCTTTAAGAGAGTCTGTGGGTTTTCGAAAATAATAATACAGAGATTATTTCTTTTTTACAATGTTAATATTTGCACTAAAGTTAGTTACAAAAGCGACAGTGCATGAAAGAGCTAGCACTTTACGATACACCAAGGCAGTGGCACACTGTTTTTTTTAAGACTGCTGATTTTGCTTAATATCCTAGTAAAAGTGGGAAAAATATTCCAGTTCCAACATCTTGATTGCATACTGTTATAAATCATTGTCTCAGGGGAAAACACTTGTGCAGTTGTTTGAGTTGTGCGCTGAAATAGATGTTTTGTTTTATGGAAACACCTAAATTAATTTGAAAAAAATACAGTCAATGATTATTCAGACCTATGTATTTGGAAGACATTGTCTCAAAATGATTCAAGTGAGCCTGCTACTTCACGGTAAACAACTGAGGGTATTTGTTGCAAGTGAAAAATTTAGAGGTTTCATGCAAAAACTAGAATTTTGAAAAACTTTAAATGCTTTCGTAAGCTTGATGGCTTTTTGGTGATTGCTTTTCTGATAAAAATAGTGATATTAATGAGCATAATTTTTATATTACATAATGAAGTGCCAGCGATCCAAGAGGTTTCAATGACAGGAGTTTGATGTTACAAATTACACATGTGTAAAAGATACATTGAATGTGCAAGACTTAGCAATGCATTTTAACATAATAGTACAAAAAGCCCATTGATGCAGTTTGAGATTCCATGTTACAGCTTTTATGAAACTAACTTGTGAAGTTTGAGTGTAGTGTTACAGTAGCGTATCCAAAATTAACTTAAAAGGCTAATAAAATGTTGCTCCCTTTTCCATATTCTTCTCTGAGGCCATAATGTTGTTCATACTTGAACTTCTACTGAAGCAACATATAACAGATTGAAAGAAGAATCTGATACACCTGTCTTCTTGAAGATAGACATTTAATAATTTGCAATAAGTTATAACAGTGGTGTTCTTAGTTAAATGTTTCATATTTTGTTATTTTTAAAGTAATTTAAATTTCTATTTTAATATTTAATAGGGTAGATATTAATAAATATGTCCCCCTCAAAGCTCTTTGGGAGTCAGTGGTAATATTTAAGAGTGTAAAGAGGTCCAGAGACCAAAAAGTTTGAGAACTAGCTGCAGTGTACCACACAGAAGCAGTTAAAAAAAAAAAAAAAAAACAAAAACAAAACAGCTTCTATTTGTATAGTTTTTCGTATCTAAAATGTTAAAAAGTTACATTTGGTTTTCAGAAAACTTAGAAATAACTTAGGAATCTATTGTTGGTTACAGCTAAGTATAATGTGGTAAATAAAACTGATTTGTTTAAAGTAAAATTATTTTGCAATTTGTCATGTCTTTGATGCTGTGAGGACTAATTCTAGCCGGCCTGAAAATGGCTTGAGTTTTTTGCTGAAGGCAGACCTGTACCTGCCGACCCCTGAGCAAGGGTTACGGTGTGAAACTTATTTACTGATAAGTTACTTTGTAACCATGGGTTCAAGTGGAAGTTTGGAACAGCTTACACCAACTCATTGGCATCATTTACTGATTAACTGAAGATCAATTGTTTATACCTGGCTTGAGGAACTACAACTACCTTCTCCCCCATCCCCCCAGCACTTCCAGAGGGCTCTGACATTGGAGCTGGTTACCTAGAAGAATATGTCTAAGTGAACAGAAGTAGATAAGAGGCCCAAGCTGAGACTCCATTTTGGGCTCCCCGGTGTCCCAGTGTCCTGTACACCTCCATGGTTCCTCAGAGAAATTGTGTCTTGGCCTGGCCCTTATGGAGGGAGGACCATTGGTGCAGAAATTTGGCTTCTTGAGACCCTTACTGTGAGGCAGTCTACTGGCTATAATGTATAGCTCTGTGGAGCCCATTTTGCTTAATAAATTACTTAAATAATCATTCAAATACCAAGTCAAATATCCTTTCCCCTTTGAAATCTTTGTAGATATCAAGAGAAGGAAGTTTCTCCCTTCTAGGGGAACTTACAACATTGTGTTCATGTCACTATTTTAGAACTAGTTGTATTGAAATGATCTGTTCATTTTCTGACTTCCCTTGTAGATTGAGGTCCTATAGGAATAGAACTATATTTTTATATGCCTATGGAATGGGTATATTACATGGGGCTTAAATGAAAAATGGATGGTTGAAACCATTTTTTTTCCCCACATAGAGTATAAAATGGGATTGGAGAAAATAGGAGAAAACACCATATTCAACACCACTTCTCAATGACCATTACAAGGCTATACATATCAGGGTATTAGGGACAAATAGGCCCATGTTGGGCTTTTTAATAGAATCAATTCTACATTCAGGGGTTAAATAAGCTGCAAGACACTAATGACATATGCTCTGTGATTAAAAGGATTGATAATACATAAATTCCTTTTGTGTGTGAAGCATGTTTGACCTTTGGGTTTAACAGCTATAGCATACTATTTATATCTTAAAGTTATTAACAAGAAAATAGCAAGCATCCTTAGAAGTAAAAAGGGCTTCTTCAGCTAAAATAACCAGCATTAAAAGAGCTATAAATATGCATGCTTTACAATATAAACCCAAATGTCCCCTATGGTATAATTAAACCAATCCTTAGCATTTAGAGAGGGCTTTTCATCTGTGGATCTCAAAGTGATTCACATATTAATTCCACAAAAATGCCTCTAAGGTAAAAAAAAGTTATAGATTAGGAAACTGAGATTTTTGGGTTCATTTGCAAAAGGCTGTAATGCCAGGAGTCTTCAGAGATGGGCTTAAAGGCCGAATAAGATTTTCCTTATCCTCTTCTCAGGTCACTAGTTAGTTTTATCATCATTATAAAAACATGTTTAATAAGCAGCCAAGTGTCCATGGTACAGTTCTGGGCACTGAATATGTTTAATGAACACAATCTACACCATGGATTCAAATCTAAGGCAGAAGATGTAGATGTAGAAAAAAAAAAAACTTAGAATACAAGATTTGTTGGCTTTCAAACAATTAGGAAAATACCAGGTAAAAATGTAAATGGTATCACCCTGTATAATGGCATCCACTTGGCAAATATCTAGTGTTATATATAATGGGAATTCTATATATGGTGTTAGAGATAGAAAGGGAGGGATGGAAAGAGAGTGGTGGGGGGGAGGAGGGGAGAGGCTTTTTGGGTTATGAATGCATTCTAAACATACTCTGATTTAAATCAGGAATCGCGTGGAAAAACACACAAGAACAGCCTCGAGAGGACTGGAGGAAGGTAAGAGGGGCCCATAAAAGCGAATGTATGAATTAAGATCTCTTTATTGTCCTTAAATATGCAATACTTAACTAATGGAAATGTTTTATTATCTTGCGAAGAAAATTGAAATCCTGTCCCTGTATGACCACTGATGATGGTCTAAAGCAGGAATGGAGTTATCCCTGTACCAGATTAATTGTGCTTAAAAATAAACTAATCATCGGTACCCCATTAACCTCTTTACATCCTGATTGCCAGTGCTTGAGCAATGAAATGCTTAGCGAAATGAATTCATATTCTCACAAGACACTTGTATATATTCTATACACTTTTCAGAAACAATTCTTGAGTTGCATGAGTGATCTGTGAGTATTTCACCATCTAAAGGTTTTCTTGATCCACTCTTTAGGCAAAACTTTACCTTTGCGCTGAAACAAGAGATAGGCCCCCAGAGATTTTATCTCCTAGAGTCCTGTCCTTATCCACTTGGCATTTGGAAAATGCAGCTAATAACCAAGTAATAGCTTACTCCTAGAAATAACCCTGGAGCCTCAGGAGATGTATTCAACCTCCCATAAATCTCCTCCGGCACACAGTACACCAAAGCAGTTCACCCTTTAATCCCTACTAGCAACTACAAATCTCCAAGGAAAATTAAACCTAAAGTAAAAAAGACCATACTGGGATTCCCAGGAAGCCATTGGCCAACTTGTTACAGATTGCAGTCTGTAGCTCCGCGCTGGGGACTGACCTCCGTCAAGGCTCTGAAATCAACAATGCCCTTCAAAGATAATAACATCATAATTGATGTAATTGTTGCTTTGCTAAATATTCATCCTCACAGTTTTGTATGTGGAAAAAATATGTTTATAATTTTGAAAAACAAGTATATTTGAGAATAGGCTATATTATATGTAATTTTTTTAAGGACATAATGCTTTTCTACCTTAGTCATTTTTGTGCACTTGTATTTGTCCTACCTGGCCTACCTGACATGTATACAGGTCTTACATGAATTTGTTTTCTAATTTGGTGTAACAAATTCTTACAACCTAGTGGTTTAAAATGACACCCATTTATTAGCTCATACTTGAGTAAGTCAGAAGCCTAGGCAACAGTGTGGCTGGGTTCTCTGCCTAGGGTAGTACAAGGCTGCAATCCAAGTAGCTGATGACTTCCTGGAGTCTGGGGTTCTCTTCTAACCTCATTCCGTTTGGCTGGTAGAATTTAGCCTTAAACCTGAGAACTGAAACCATAAAATGCCTAGAAGAAAGCATAGGAAAGATTGGTCTTGGCAATGATTTTTTTGGATCTAACAAAGTACAGGCAACAAAAGCAGAAATACATAAAACTACATCAAAGTAAAAAGTTTCTGCACAGCAAAGAGTCAACAAAATGAAAAGGCAGGCCTATGGAAATAGGAGAAAATAATGGCAAACATTTATCCACTAACAGATTAATATAAATAAAATACAAGAAGCTCTTAAAACTCAGTAAGAACCTGATTAAAAAAAATGGGCAGAGAACCTCAATAGATATTTTTCTGAAGAAAACATACAAATGGCCAAGAGGTTTATGAAAAGATGCTCAACATCACTAATCAGAGAAAGCAAATCAAAAACGATGTGATACAGCCTTACACCTGTTAGGATGACTATTCTCAAAACCGAGAGGTGACAAATGTTGGTGACGATGTGGAGAATAGAGAACTCTGGTATTCTGTTTTGGGGAATATAATCTGGTAGAGCTATTCAGGAAAACAGTATGAAGGTTCCTCAAACTAAAAACTAGAACTCGCCTAAGATCCAGCAGTTCCACTTTTAGGTCTCTGTCTGAAGGAAATGAACTCACAGTCTCGGAGAGAGCCACACTCCATGTTCATTGTAGCCTTATTCACAGTAACTGAGACACTTGAGTCCATTGATAGACAAATGGATAAAGAGAATGGGAAATAGACACAGTATATACGTGTTTTATATGTATATATGTGTATATGTCTCCCTATCTACAAAAACCCACAATGGAATATTTATTATTCAGCCACAAAAAGAACATTCTGTCATTGGTAAAAACTTGGATCAAACTTGAGGGCGTTATGCCAAGTGCTAAGTGAAATAAGCCATAGAGACAAATACCATGTGGTATCACTTACATGTGGGATATTTAAAAGGAAAAAAAAAAAAAAAAAAAGGCCTAACTTACAGAGTGCAATAGTGGTTGCCATGGGGTGGGGGGAAATGGGGAGATCAGGGTCAAAGGGTGCAAACTTTGAGTTACAGGATGAGTAAGTTTTGAGGATCTAATAAGTAGCCTGGTACCTATAGTTTATAATGCTGTATTGTATACTTGTAATTTGCTAGAAGAATAGATCCTAAGCATTCACACTCAAAAAATGAAAAAGTTAAATATATGAGGTGATGGATGTTATTAGTTAACTTGTGGAAATTCTACAATGTATGTATATCCAATCATCACATGGTACACTTTAAATACATTCCAATTTTATTCATCCATTATACCTAAATAACCTGGAAAAAAGAATTTACTGCCTAGGGGCGCCTGGGTGGCTCAGTTGTTAAGCGGCTGCCTTCGGCTCAGGTCATGGTCCCGGGGTCTCGGGATCGAGCCCCGCATCGGGCTCCCCGCTCGGTGGGAGGCCCGCGTCTCCCTCTTCCGCTCCCCCTGCTCGTGTTCCCTCTCTCGTGGTGTCTCTCTCTGTCAGATAAATAAACAAAATCTTAAAAAAAAAGAATTTACTGCCTTGCTAGCTATAGGCTGAGTATGTCTCTTGCCTTCTAATGTCCCCTGTGCGTTCCTGGAGTCTTGCTTACTCGTGCACGGCAGCTACCCCCCGTCTCGAAGGCCGGCAGTGGAGAATCTTCCCACGTGGTTTAAATCTCCGACTCTTATCCTGAGCTCTAGTCCCAGGTTTAAAGGACTCATGGGAGAGATCAGGCCCGTCTGGATAACGTAATTTTGTTCACGTCAACTATACCCTTTAATACACCCCTATCATAGGGGCCAAATCCATCATATCACCAGTCCCAGGAATGATACATGTTGTGTACACCACTAAGCTGAGATATTGAGGGCTAACTTAAAGCCTGGTGCCCGGTACCTGGATTATTATTGAATCATATTATTCTGATGTCTGTAACAGATTAAAAGCCACCTGGACGTCAGTAGGATCCCTTTCGCATTATAGGCAAGTGAACATTTGAGATTCTAATGAAAGCCCTGATCGTGTCTATCAAAAAGCAAATTATGAATGCCTGTATCTCATTAAACATGTTGCTCTTCATTTGCCTTAAGGAAGGTCAGGTGGTTAAATCTAACCCAGACAAAGAATGAATTTTGAATTTATTTCCTGTACTAAAAGTATATTTTTTGTTAAAACCATATGCATAAAAATCACAACAGTGTGCCCGCAATGTTGCCTCAAATAGATGAGTATTTTTTTCTTCATAAGAAATATGTCCTTCATATAAAAGTGATGAATTTTGCATGAGGGCAGAACTTGTTCTATAGGTTTTTATAAGAGGAATGGTAGCTCAGGCCGTGCTAAATGTTCTGCTTCAGGCAAAGATATTTCCTCTCCACTTTAAAAATTGAAGAAAAATAAATTATTAAATACTTTCTCAAATTATACACAATGATCATGATAATTTTTTAAAATACCGTCTCTGTGTCATCACAAATTTGGGATGCTACATAATTGTTTGTTCAGAATACAGAAAGAAAAATTTAAGTTGCTGAACAAGTAAAGATCTGTTGCCCTTGCCAATGTCAATCTGCTGGAACCATCAAGAAGTGAAGAAGAGCTGGGACTGATATTACTACTACCCACATAAAGTTTGGGACACCATTCTAGCATATTGTGGAAAACTTGCCTTTATTATTTCATTAGCAAAATTTAAGGAATCCTGATCAACTAGAAAGGACTTGTGAAGGTGAACATTTTCTCTGACTTTAATTAAAAATAATCTACTGAGTGCTGATGCATGCTAGTAAATGTGCACTATATCCCTAAATCTTAACGCTCTAAGGTAGTGTCTCTAAAGGATAAAATTTCAGAATTGCTATATTACTATCACACCTAATTTTAAGAATGCTAATTTCTTAAAGTAGTTAAATATCCATCCAGTTTTTGAATTTCCCCCATTTCCATATTCAGTTTTAAAACAGTTTGAATCAAAACCAAAATAACATCCACGAGTTGTAATTGGTTGATAGTGCCCTTAAATCCATCTGCTTTATAACTCCACCTTTTTTTCCTTACAAATTTTATATTAGAAAACATTTTTTGTAGTTTTTTACAAGATTTGGCTGATTATATTCACATAGCGTTTATTATATTCCTTTGTCTTCTGTACTTTCAGTCAGGTGGTACTTAGATTGAGACAGGCTAGATCAGCTTCAGGTTTTACTTATTTCAAGACTACTTTTTAGGTGTTAAAGCACCTGGCTTCTTTGGGCTCTATTTGAGACAGCTTTTAATTGTGATGCATATACTGACTTTAATGATTTTGCTATATTGAATCCCATTCCTGTAATAAACTGTAGATTTATAAGCATTGCCATTTTGGGTCCTGTAAGTTGTCTTGAGGCAATTTAACTCTGTTTAATTGCCACCATTAGTGCAAGATTTATATAGATAATCTTTTCATCAACATTTTATTACACAAGGCAATAGTTTATAAAGGAAGCATGAAAAATGGGTATTTGCTTTTATCAGTTTCAAAATAATGACTTGGCTACTTAACATTCTCCAGAGGTGACCGATGGACTTTATTTTTTCTTAAATGCCATTATAAATTTTTGCGTGTAAACACACTTGAAATGTTGAAATCAGTGCAGTCTTCATTTTATTGTTGCTTAAATTGTGCCAATTTTGGCTAGCAGGTGACAACTGAAGTTGGCTCCTGAAGCACTCTGCTTTGCCTTCAGTTGAAATCTTTCATGCTTTCCAGTATGACAAAATGATTCAGGATATTGTAATATATTTTCTACATCAGACCTGGAATCAGCTATTTCTTTAGGGACTCCTATTCCTATTAATAGGAAAAGGTATTTAGAGACCACAGTCTGGGCACTGGTAGTGCAAATATTTTACTGGGTTAGTCTTAGTTGCTATGCCTTTTCAGAACTGTGACACTTTTCATGAATTTTACACCATGCATTTCAATTCAAATATCATAGTAATAGGAACATTTTGACTTAACCTCAGAAATTTTACATGTCTTTCTTTTTCTTCCATATCAAAATACCAATGGTAATTTTATTATTTTTATTTTCTTTATCACAAAATATATGCACAACTGTCTATGAATAACAATGCCAACATTACAGAAAACAACTAATTACTAAGAACCTTTTCAGGTTTTTTTCCCATTTCCTTTTGTCCTTAGTGTACATGCCACTAAAGATGTACAGTCATATAGTTCTTTAAAGTAACTTGAAATAGTTCTTGGGCTTAATGTATCAGCTCACTATAGAATTGGGTGTTTAATTTCACATAGCTTTTGATACTTAGGTGTGGCTCTTGTCATTTATAATTACATAAAATATATTTATGCTCCCAAAGGGGAATATAAAAATCAAGGTATAGCATGTTAACTAGTTTTTAATCCTTGTCACTTCTTGGTAAACTTTTTGATTAGATAGCTTTACACATGTAAAGTTACCTTTTTTTTAAGTTAGAAATATATTCTAGGTACAATTCCATGAAAGTATAAGAAGATACTTTTTTTTTTTAAATAAGATTTGAGAGAGAGCGAGCGAGCACATGTGTGGGGGAGGGGTAGAGGGGGAGGGAGAGGGACAAACCGACTCTGTGCTGAGCTTAATCCCCCGACTCTGAGATCATGATCTGAGCCAAAATCAAGTTGGAAGTTTAACCTGAGCCACCCAGGCACCCCTAGAAAGATATTCTTAATTGCTTTGTATAGCTGCATAGTGTTACCTTGAGTGAGTTATCAGTTATTTTAACTAGTCATTTAATGATTGGTTTTTAAGGGTTTTTTCCCCATTGCTTTGCTATTAAAAAGTCTTGTATTGCATAGCATTATACATGCTTTGCTAATGTATTTTTTGCCCTGTGTGCTGGTATTTGTGATAAATTGGTTTACCGTAAATTGTATATGAAATACTGTGGGGTTAATTTAGGGATCTAAATAATTTCCTTTTCAAAGAGTATTTTCACTTCTTTCTGGCAACAGAATAGAAATATGTCAGCTTTATTGTATCTTAGATTGAACTAATCCAAAGCTGGTTTTAGTATTAATGAAGGTTGGTCTATTTCTGGGTGGCAGTTTTTCCTAAGTCCTTCACGGAGCCAAAACCAAATTATAATGTGATTGCCAGAGCCATTCTTCTTGGCGTTCGCTGAACTCCTGAGCTGTATAGAACTTGGTGTAATCATGTTCAGCTCCTTGGCTGTAACACCTCCTTTGCACTACTACTCAGCTTGCCCTTTTTTCTGTCTTTGTCTTTTTTTTTTTTTTAAGAATTTATTTTTTTTAAGTAATTTGTACACCCAGTGTGGGGGTCGAACTTAAAACCCCAAGATCAGGAGTCCTGTTCTCTACTGACTGAGCCAGCTGGGGTCCCCAACCCCACCCCCAGATTCTCCTTTTAACTCTCTGTGTTGCTTGGGAATTTTTACATGCCTCAAGGGAAAAAGCAATGTAGTTCCCTTTTCTCTTGAATCTTGGTTGACAAATCCTGGATATTATGGTAGCTCTCTCTGATTTCTTCAAAAGATTTTTCTTAAATTTACTGACATTTGGTAATTATTCTTAGTAAGACGTTTAAACTTAAGCAAGCTACACTGTTAATAGCTGGAAGTAGAAGTCCGTAATTCAGTTTTAAGTAAAATTTAGCCATATTAAATTTGTCTTAACTTTTTAAAGTATTAACTTTGCCACTTCTTTGGTGAAGGGTTGGGAAGATACTCTGAAATGAATAAAGATAGTATCAACACATTCAAGGACTTTTTGTTAAAAAAAAAATCACAGAAATGGGGAAATCAGTAGTCAAAGACATTGATTTCTTTATGTTAAGATGGGGGGAAATGACAGCAGGTTTGTGTGATGATGGAAGTGATGCAGTGGAGCAGAAAAATTATGCAAAAGAGGCAGGCAAAGCCCTTAAAGAGAAGGAAGTGGAATTGAATTTGTAGTGCAGTTGATCCATCAGGTCAACTGTTTTAATGAGGAAAGGCAGGAAATGGGTTTACAGATGTTGATAAGTTAGTACGTCTAGAGTAGAAATAAGGATAGGAGAAGTCAACTCATTGGCAATGTAAAGCGTAATGATTGGGGGAGAGAGAGGAAGGTATAAAATAATCTTCTCAAAGAGCAAGAAAGCAATTTGTCCAAAGGTTAGTAGATTTATCAGGAATTTAGAGGATCTCTTGGGATTTGTGGTCACACAGTTAAAGTGGGATTTGTTCTTCATATTTTTCTGTCTCCTAAACCTGCTTGAGAGCAAGCATGATTAGAAGATGTATTTAATTAGGGCTAGTATTTTGTCTGCTGAGTGCAGAGTTTGAGCCAAGATTTTGAGAGTTAATTTTTTTTTAGCAGGCAACAAAATGAGTAAATGACAAAATAAGCACATAAAATGGTGAAGAACACTGAAATATGATGGGGTCAATGGACCAAATGTTTTAGTTGCATCACAGAACTATTGGAATGAGAGGGTTAGGAGGAAATAGATGAAAGACAGGAATCAGTACTCAGGCATGGCCGTTCAGGCTTCACCCTCTCTCCTCCTCAGAATGTTCCCCAGCATGGCTGGGAATTCTAAGAAGCAGATGACGGAGGCCTGAAAGATCTCTATTTGTAGGGGCTCAAATAGCTCAACTCTGGGCTTCTTCACTGAAAGATTTGGACATAGGAAGCAGAAAGTCTTTTCCCACTAGAGATGAAGGGAAAATAGTGTTGGTGGTCTTGAGGAGATGGTTGCAACAGACCCCTGTGACAGACAGAATAATGGAAGTAGGGAGCAATACAGGTGTTCATTAGTACTGGATAATCACAACTGGGCAAAATCTACAAAAAAAACTTATTAAAATCTAGACTAAAAATTGTATATTAAGCTATTTAAAAAATCTTTATATTGAGGCCTAGGGGAGCAAGAGAGGGAAAAAAAGCAAAAAAAAGAAAAAATATATATTCTTAAAAGGAAAATTAAGTTTACCTCGTACTTAAAAATCTTAAATTATACCAAATCTTAAAATATGCCTGGTTAAATCACGTGGTGATTTTTCCAACCCCCTAGCATCCACAGCTTGATCATGGGGCCGTTGGGGAAAGTAATTTTAGGGTTTTATTGATTTTTCTTACAGATAGTTCTTGGTTCTTTGAAATTCAAATACTCTTTTTGAAGTGCCTATCATTTTTTTAATCCTTGTCAATTTTTCTTTTCTTCAATTTTTAACTGCTGTCATTCTGTCAAATGTTTTAGGGTATGGTTGAAGCAGTTCTTCACCAACACTTTCCTAGAATTCCTATTTCCTGTATCATTTATAAGATCTACAAATTTTACCTTTTTTTTTTTTTTACCTTAAATGCAAATTTAATTTTTATACTCAGAAGTTTATAATATACTGTCATTAATCTGTATAAGACCCTTTTGTTCCTTCCTGCTTACCTGCTTTCCTTGATTCTTTCTCTCCCCTTTATTCCACTCCTACTCCTTTCTACAACTGAACATGCTTTTTTTTATTAAAATTTCTTTTTCAAGTAACCTCTGTGCCCAGTGTGGGGCTTGAATTCACAACTCTGAGATCTAGTCACGTGCTTTATCCTCTGAGCCAGCCAGGTGCTCCTGAACATGTATTCTAATATATTCAATTGTATATTTTATATTTTCAGAAAATGTCTTGTTTATAAGCAACTATTTTAAATTTATATGAATGATATATTTCATTCTGGTGTTTTTATTGTTTGTTTACTTTCTTAACTGCTGTTTTTCAGTGTCTGGCCATGTACTTATGGCATAATTCATTGTTTCTGACTATTGCAATGTACTCAGTGTTATGGAATGGCTACTTTTTATCTATCTACTCTTCTGGGTATGGACAATCACAATACCTCATTACTCCGAACTTATATAAATTCAAAGACCCCACAAAAAAAAAATAATTGAGTGGAGGCCGTCATGCTTGTTAACTTTAGAGTGGAATCACCGCATTTTAGAGTTATCCATATACTCCCATTTTGTGAGGTCAGATGGCATCATTCTGTACGATCATCAGTAATGAATGTAGCATCCTATATCCCACATCTACCAATACTTAAAATTATTAAACTTTCTGATTATTTTTGCAATCACTTAGATTTTTCTCTGTAATCAAATTGTACGGTACTTGAAGATAATAGGGCGAAGAATGGGCAGAGTTGTCGGGTAAGGCTCTCAAGATGGAAGAAAGCACCTTGCATATTCCCTGCCCCCATCCCACCCTGGCTCAGTAGACAAAAAGGAAAACCATCTTACCTGGAGCTAAAACAAGAGATTTAGAGGTATTTATGTAACACATATAAACCTTCTTGGAGTTTCATTGGTATTGAGTAGAAGAACCCAGGGAAAGGATTGAACATCCAGCTAATAAACTAGACAGGAGGATCAACACATCCAAATTTAGGTCATGACTGTAGATAACACATTTGTACTCAAAGAAGGGTGAATTTAACAAGTGATAGTATTTGCAGCACTGATTATGTCCTAGGTGCTTTGCTAGTTGTGTTCATGTAGGGAATCTCTTTTGAGTCTTACAGTAAGTCCACTAAAGGCAGGATTTCTTAGCCTCCAAGCTATTGACAATTCAGGGGAGAGAATTCTTTGTTTTTTTGGGGGGGAGATGTCCTGTGCAATGTAGGATGTTTAGCAGCAACCCTGTTCTTTGTTTTTTTTGGGGGGGATGTCCTGTTTTTTGTTTTTAGGGGGGATAATTCTTTGTTTTTTGGGTGGGGGAGATGTCCTGTGCAATGTAGGCTGTTTAGCAGCAACCCTGTTCTCTACCATGAGATGCCAGTAGCATTCCTGTCAGTTGTGACAACTCAAAATGTCTCCAGACATTCCCAAATGTCCCTTCAAGGAAATAGTTGTCCCTGCTTGAGATTCACCACTTCAAGGTGATGGTCACCATCCTTACTGGTCAGGCGAGAACACTGAAGTTGACAAAGCTTGAGTAACTTGGTCAAAGGCAAGGAAATAAAGGAGGTGGGATTTGAACTCTTGTCATCCTTGCTTAAACACCTGATATTTCCTTATTCTATAATACCAAGAGCCACAATAATCTTGTCTTATATTTACATAGTTCACTTGTTCTCAATCAGTTTTTTTTTTTCTGCTCCTATATACAAGAGGTACATAATAAAATAAGAAAACCACCACAGTGGGCAATTGGAACATTCTTTCCTCTACACAATTAAATCTGATTTAATTTACCCAGGGAGGTACTGTGGTGTGTATGGGTTTTCACTGATTATACATACAAGTTCACTGAATGTTCCTCTTTTAAGGTAGTAAGGTCCATTGTTGTTTTTCTCCTTTTACAAAGAGAAAAGGTGTTTATTAATAGTCAAGATGATGACATGTATTAACAGACCAAGTATTGAGAATCTTGGAACTTTACTGTTCCAACTCTGTCACACTAGGTGGAACAGTTAGGATCAACCTAATAGCAAAACACCATCCAACTAAATGGACAAAGGACCTGAAAAGAAATTTTTAAGGGGCGCGTGGGTGGCTCAGTTAAGTGTCTGCCTTCAGCTCAGGTCATGATCCCGGTGTCCTGGGATTGAGCCCCTCATCAGGATCTCTGCTCAGTGGGGAGCCTGCTTCTCCCTCTCCCTCTGCCCCCAACTCATGCTTGCTCTCTCTAGTGTGCGCTCTCTCTCTCAAATTAAATAAATAAAATCTTAAAAAATTTTATAAAGAAGACCTAAAAATGGCAAGCAGTTACATGAAAAGATACTTAACGTTATTAGGGAAGTGCACATTAAAACCACAATGAGATAATCTCATGCCTTTTAGGGTGGTTATTATAAAAAAAGATGAGATATAAATATTGGCAAGAATGTGGAGCAAAGGGAACAATTGTACTCTGTTGGTAGGAGTGTAAATTGGTATAGCCATTGTGTACAACAGTATGGAGGTTGCTCAGAAAATTAAAAATATAGCTACCATGTGATATAGTAGTCCCCCTTCTGGGGATGTATTTGCAGGAAATGAACTCACTGTCTCCAAGATATATCTGTGTCCCCATGTTCATGGCAGTATTATTCCCAATAGCCAAAGATAAGGCAACAACCTTAGTATCCATGGACAGATGAATGGATTAAAAAAAATGTAATGGGGGTGTGAGTACGTAAATAGATATACATACAGTGGAATATTCAGCCATAAAGAAGGAGGAAGTTCTGTCTTTGATATGTGCTAGACGTTTTGGACATGATGCTAAGTGAAATCAGACATAGAAATACGAATACTGCATAATCTCACTTACATGTGGAATCTGGAGGGAAAAAACCTTGCACGTCTAACAGAATGGTGGTTGCCAGGGGCTGGGAGTAGGGGGCCATGGGAAATTATTGGTAATTTGTGCAGAGTTGTGGTTTTGTGAAATAGAGTTGTGGAGGTAGCGGTAATGGTTGCACACTAATATGAATGTACTTAATACTAATAAACAGTACACTTAAAAATGGTCAAGATAGTAAATTTTGTATTATCATAAAAATAAGCAAGTGTCATATTTGATATTAAGAATATACAAGAAAAGTTTTCACTTACCAAACAACTTATATTCACTTTATTTTACCATAACCCTCAAGTGCCCAAACTCATACACTTGCCAAAAGTTTACATAATCTGGGAGGCTTACAAAAGTGTTATTTTAAGAGGAAAAAAAAAAAAAAAAACAGTGTAAAGCAAATTGCTGTAATGTAGGCTTGTTGCTTTATATTTAGTATGACTGCCCTAATTCCTTTTTAGTTCCAAGGCACAATTACTACTGTTTATTGCCAGGACAACGTTATTTATGGGTTGAACTCCCATCAAGAGGGTCTCCTTTTTCTGTCACCAATGGCTTAATAAAATAGCCTTTCACCTTTGGAGACAGGCCTTTAAATTCTCTCTGTGCAAATGGAAATGCTGTAGGTCATTTTCTTCTAATTGCTTGTGGGCAAGGATTGACAAGCCACCACACAATTTAGCTTGATCGGCAGATTTTTCTCAAAAGTAGTCCAACCCTGAAACAGTAGTTTCAGCACAAGATTGAGATGTCTTGTCAGAGTTTGGTGGTAAAATTAGCTTTTATTTGAGTTCTCCCAAAGAATTCCTTTTAAAAGAAGAAATATATCACAATTCTTTAACACCAAATGCCATGTTTTGTTTGACTATCTTATCAGATAATTAATGAGGTGCTTTGTAGTTGTCAATTAGTGGTTCCTTCATAATCTTAAAGTGAGAAACACTTGGGAAAATACTGTTGAGGCGATGTTCTTTTTTAATTACATGTTTTTTAAATCAATAAGATTAACCCTTTGGGTTAAAAAATTTAAAAAAATTAATATTAAATTGTAATATGCTATAAGAACTGTGTAATGATAATAAGTAAACTTATTTAACACTTTTTCTCTGGTGTTATTTCTCAGTATTTGATCCATCATTGCAAATTATAAGTGTTCCTGCTAACTGAACTTACTGCAATATCTACTTTCGTTTTGGATCAGATTTTCTAAGGCATATTCTGAAAGTAATAGAATTACATATTTATTTAAAAGAAGGTCAGAATTCCTTGAACTGTTAAATTATTTGTTAGGTCAAAGGTCTTGAGATAAATAAAGAACAGATAGAAATAGGTCGTCACATCACTGGTCCTCAAACTCTTTGGTTTCAGGGAAACCATTTAAATTGTTAAAAATTACTGGGGATCCCAAAAATGTTGATGTGGGTTCAATCTAATATTACCATGTTAGAAATTTAAACTGAAAAGAATATAAAACATGTATAAACAGTAAACCCATACACGTAGATGTAACTAACATAATTTTGTGGTAAAAACTGTATTTTCTATTATAAAAATGAGAAGTATGGTGTTGTGTTAAACTCCTGCAAGTGTTTTGAATAGCTCGAATTGTTTTCAGGAAAAACATGAAAAAAATATTCCTGCAGGTTTTGGCAGAGGGACAGCATGAAAATGACACCAAGCCAGATTCCATCCAGGAGAATATCCCAGCAGATTCCTGTCCCTTTGGTGAGACTTGAAGATTAGGGAGGGAGTTTCTTTCATGTAAAGTCCCAGTGCTTTTCAAACACTGGGCCTTGGGATGAGTAAGTCGACTTGGCCTTTGAAGAGCTGTTTCTCAGATCCCTGTAATCCTTTTGGTCTCTTGGACAAGAGCCGCATTAGTTTCAAAGCCACATATTTGGGGGGCTTGTCTCTCAGGTGCAAGTCATAGAAGTCAGGATGTTTTGCATGGGGTAGGAGTATTTTTCTCAGGACGAAACTCTGAGTTAGTGAGAACCTCCTAATTGTGGACACCAAGCTGGGGTGGGGTTTTTGGTGAGATTGGGTGTTAGCCTCTCCTTTCCACCTCCATGTGGCCTTTGTTTCTTAGGTTGTTAATGTGAAGCAACTGCTCAGTCACTTTTCATGTCTTTTTCAGAGGAAATTGTTCTGTATGTAGCTGTAGAATTGGATGTGTCCACAGAAAGAGATAAATTTAGGGTTTTCTCATGTTGCCATCTTAAACTGTTCCTGGCTTGGTAGAACACAGTCGCTTTGTCATGTTTCTGTATCAGTTGAAATAGCCTGTGTCCTAGAACTACTGGACAATTCAACTGTAATACTTGCAAGAGAGTGACTGTGAAAAAGGCAAATGATACTAGATTATGAGAGGAGTTTTGCTTGCAGACCCTTGCAAGTGTTTCAAGGACAGCCAAGGGTCCTTGGAACACACTTGTAGAATCCCTGCTTTAGATTTAAGTTTATACTTCATAGAAGGCGAATGCTTTATTTTTCTACTTGAAATCAATCATATGTTCACTTTGTTTGAAGGTAGCATCAGAAATGTAGGTTTTTGAGATCAAACTTCATTACGTTTTTATTCCGTGGTTGTATTTGAACTGTAGGAAGCTTTCTCACATATTTGAGCGAAACCTGCCACTGATGAGACTGTGGTGGGTTGGTATTCGTAGGATGGTGGTGAACTTTTTCTCACTAAGACACTGAAGGCTGCTCAACCACAAAATAAATCCAATTCTATCAAAGACCAGAAAAGAAAAGCACCATTATTTATATTGTATTTTTAGAAATACCTTTTCATCTTCTCAAATGTGAAGTAGTGTCCAAAGATGACTCTGAAAGGTAGGTAAAATAAAGCTAAAAACATGGAATGCCATTTGTGTATTGATGGAATGAGTCCTTACAGTTATTGAGGTTTTATATGAGCTATATAGTCATATCATTGGTAATTATTTTCAGTGAATATTACTTGTATGCTTCATTCTTATTCCAGCATTCCTGGAAACATCTGAAAAAGATGAGTTACTCTTAATACAGATTGGTATAAATTAAGTTAATATAAAAAAATTTGGGGTGCCTGGGTGGCTCAGTCAGCTCAGCAACTGCCTTCAGCTCAGGTCATGATCCCAGGGTCCTGGGATCGAGTCCCACATCAGGCTCCCTGCTCAGCAGGGAGTCTGCTTCTCCCTCTGCCCCTCACCCCACTCTCATGCTCTCTCTCACTCTCTGAAATAAACAAATAAAATCTTTAAAAAAAATAAAAAGAAAATAAAAATAATTTTGTGTCTGATCTAAACAGTTTATACATTTTTATCCCTAAACAGCAAAATCCTTGACCTCATGCTTTCTTGATGTAGGTTATAGCAGCCATATTTATAGTCTGGCTTTGCATTTCTGTATTTTCTTGCAGGTTTCCAGCTGAAGTTTATGTCAGAATAACCTAAGGATCATTTGTTTTTATTTATTTATTTTTAAGGTAATCTCTACGACCATTGTGGGGTGCACACTCAGGACCCCGAGATCAAGAGTCACATGCTCTACCCACTGAGTTAGCCAGGTGCCCCAAGGATCATTTTTCCCCCCCAAGGATCATTTTTATTATTTTTATTTATTTATTTATTATTTAATAAAGATTTTATTTATTTATTTGTCAGAGAGCAAGCACAAGCAGGAGTGGCAGGCAGAGGGAGAAGCAGGCTCCCCGCTGAGAAAGAAGCCCGATATGGGACTCGATCGCAGGACCCCAGGATCCTGACCTGAGCCGAAGGCAGATACTTAACTGACTGAGCCACCCAGCCATCCCCAAAGATCATTTTTAAAACCTACCTGGTTGGGTACTATTCCTAAACATTTGGATCACAGTCTACTTTTCAAGATCTCAAAACTGAGTCAGACAAGCTTCTCTGATATTTCTGTCACACACAACCCCCTCATCTATTTTAACCCACCTTTTCTGCAGTCCATAAGACATGTAAGGAATTAATAGGCCTCCTCAGTGGTGTGCTGACATGCTTTATCTCTGAAATCCATTGCTCAGGAACTAACAAATACTGCCATCTCTAGGGGAAAGATGTGTTTTTGGTTTTGGTTTTTGGTTTTTTAAGATTTATCTAAATCTTAAGAGAGAAAGCAGAGTACAAGCGAGCACGACGAGGGGGGGAGCGGGCAGAGGGAGAGGAAGAGCGAATCTCAAGCAGACTGCACTGAGCATGGAGCCTGACGTGGGACTCCCATCTCATGACCCTGAGAACATGGCCTGAGCTGAAACCAAGAGTTGGATGCTTAAGTGATTGTACCACCCAGGCACCCCTCTAGGGAAAGGGTTTTTAAAGATGTTTCTCACCAGATATAACATCACTTCTCGCTCCCTAGGGAAATCATTTCTTTTTTTTTTTTTTTTTTAAGTTTTTATTTTATTCGAGAGAGAGGGAGAGAGAGAGAGAGCACTATGAGGGGCAGAGGAAGAAGCACACTCCCCGCTGAGTAGGGAGCCTGATGTGGAGCTCCATCCTGGGATTCCGGGATCATGACCTGAACCAAAGGCAGATGCTTACCTGACTGAGCCCCCCAGCTGTCCCAGGGAAATCATTTCTTTCCAACCCGGTACTACCCTTTGCTATGAGAATACCTACAATTCCAGAGTATATCTGGTGTTTGCTATAGTGTGGTGTTAGGTTGGTCATCTTTAAGGAATCTGAAAACCATTTTGTAGACATTTGGAAGAGAGGTAGTTGCTTCTTAATGTGGTCAATGTGAGAATCCCTCCTAGGAGAACCTCACCTGTAATCAGATAATGCTCCAATTTGCTAAGAACTGTGATTGGAGGAGGTGGTGGAGGATGAGGAGTTGGAATGCAATGCTGTGACTGGCATCATAAAGCTCCACTCAGTATTCTCCTTGGGAAAAAAAAAAATTCAGTAAAATCAGTAAATACTATATTGATCACAAAGCATTTTATTTGACAGTTTTTTGTTTTGTTTTGTTTTGTTTTGTTTTTAATTTGGGAGGTCAAAATCAGTAAGTGCTAAGTTCTATCTGTTGGTCGCTGGAGCAAACACATGAACAACTTGTGTAGTTGGGATCTGGGTGATGAGATGCTCGGAAAGACATTGATATAATTACATTTCCAAAAACAATGTTTCAAGAACATGCTTCAAAGTCCTTGAGATTTTTCCATGATGATCACTGTGTATATAGATTATATGATAATGAATAGCTTCCCTCTCGCAAATGCAGAAAGTAGTGTAACCTGGCTTAGCTGGAATCAGCTACCAGATACAAAAGTGACTTCTACACATATTTCTGTTGCTAGAAAAAAGCATATTCCTTTTGATCTTGTTCCTTGAGGTGTTCTGCCTTTTTTGCTTACTTATTTGAGCTAGTGAGTAAATAACGATTTTGCGCAATATCTCTTAGACTTACAACCCTGTATTTTTGTTATTATCATTTCAGTATTATGGCTAAAACTGAGACCCACAAAGGACTGACTTCACTTAGCTAACAAGTGATGGGTGTTAGAACTCTGAAACCTGAACCCCTCTCCAACCCCAGCTCCAATAGAAACCTGACTTCCATTATCTATTTATGAAAACTGAGATAAAGGAAAAATATTTAACTGTATCAGTTCTATAAGGCTAATTTATTTATCATCTAAGCTTAGTAGGAGCAAAAGAGAGTATTTGGTTTTTAGCTTTTGTACCAGATTAGCCTTGATTTTAACAAAAATAAAAATACAAAATGGCAGTGGAATGTTCCAGTTCATTTGGGTGTTTCGTGGTTCTTTACTTTCATGATTTCAGTATAGGCATGTTTCATGAGAATTTGTTCAGTTCATTTTCCTTTTTTCAGCATGAGTCAATGTTAATTTTACACACACAGACACCCTATTGTTCTAGAAAAAAAACCTTACAAGAATAATTACCTTGTCCTGTTGACAAGTTGTTTAGCCTAAATAACCATGCCATCAGCTGAAAAGGACTAGTGAGTCACAGAAAAGTTTCAGAGGGCTGATTTTAGTTGGATACACAAAGGCTGAAGATTTAAAAAAAAAAAAAAAAAAGGCTAAACCTAGAGGAAGAAAAAGCTTAAAGAGTACAGGAGAATCAGAACATTGATCAGAAACTTTACAAGACAAATGCTTTAATATGATGTAAATTAAAACATTTCAGGCATGTAGAAAATTTGAAGATACTGTGAAATAATCATAATGCAAGTGAAACTTTCTGGTTAATAGAAGGAGATTTGAAGAAATGGTATGATTTAATTAAAAATAGGTTGATGAGAATAGGTTCTTAGTCCTAAACGTCCTCAAAATATTCTGATGGAAGTTTGGGGATAGATGACATTTTTAAAACATCAAGATTAAGAAAGAAACATTAATTACTATTTCTCAACAATACTTGAATTTTACTGATATGTTTGCAGTTTGTAAAACCATATCAGACAAGCAAATTCATTTTCAAAGGATGTCTTTAACATAAACTTCTTAAATATTGTGTTATTTCTACCTGTGATATTCCTAATTTCTAGTTATCTGTTTTCTTAACCCTATCCCAGTGACAGTTTGGCAATTACTAACTAGTGTTCTGAGTGTGAATGGATGCTGTGATGATAATGAAAGGTTTGCCCTAGAATGCTTTTGAATCAAATAGTATGTAGCCCCTTTTATTGCCATTAAAAAGAGAGAAATCTAGAATACACTAATGATAGGACTGCATTTCAAGAATTCTGTATGTCCATGTTAGAAGTAATGTAATCTTAGAAATTTAAATATGTGGCTTGCTATTTTAAAGCAAGCCTATTGAAAATATTCCAACAATATTAAATGGATCATTGCATTTTCCATTGTCTTAATGTATTTTTTGACTGAAGTTTTAGATTTTCTTATACCATGTTATGGAATGCCCAATTTCTAAAGGGAAATTGAAAATTGGGAGAAAATCTCCTGAACTCTACATTCTTTTTATGTCTATCCTTTTAAGTTTTTTAGTTTTCTAAATGTACTTATCTCTTGCCTTGAGCATATTATTGGATTTAGCACTGTTAACGTAAAAACATTTGTTTTTTTAGTATTTTTTTATGTTATGTTAATCACCATACATTACATCATTAGGTTTTGATGTAGTGTTCCATGATTCATTATTTGCGTATAACACCCAGTGCTCCATGCAGAACGTGCCCTCTTTAATACCCATCACCAGACTAACCCATCCTCCCACTCTGCCTCCCATCTAGAACCTTCAGTTTGTTTTTCAGAGTCCATCGTCTCTCATGGTTCATCTCCCCCTCCAATTTCCTCCCTTCATTCTTCCCCTCCTGCTACCTTCTTTTTTTTTTTTTTTAACATATAATGTATTATTTGTTTCAGAGGTACAAATAATGTGATTCAACAGTCTTGCACAATTCACAGTGCTCACCATAGCACGTACCCTCCCCAATGTCTATCACCCAGCGGCCCCATCTCTCCCACCCCCCACCACTCCAGCAACCCTCAGTTTGTTTCCTGAGATTAAGAATTCCTCATATCAATGAGGTCATATGATACATGTCTTTCTCTGATTGACTTATTTCGCTCAGCATAACACTCTCCAGTTCCATCCACGCCATTGCAAATGGCAAGATTTTATGCCTTTTGATGGCTGCATAATATTCCATTGTATATATATACCACATCTTTATCCATTCATCTGTCAATGGACATCTTAGCTCTTTCCACAGTTTGGCTATTGTGGACATTGCTGCTATAAACATCAGGGTGCATGTACCCCTTTAGATCCCTACATTTTTATCTTTGGTGTAAATACCTAAAATCCTAAAGGAGAACACAGGCAGCAACCTCTTCAAAAACGTTTGTTTTTTAAAAGATGCACTCAACCTATTAACACTTGTCCATGTGTGTGTGTCTATCTCTGTCTCTTGGCCAAATCTTTTGGAATTTAGGAAAGCTTCAGATCTTTTTAATAATGATTACCTTTATAAATATAGTCTCCTTTACCCTTTATTTGGCTCTAATTTACTGGTTCCCAAATATAAGATTAATTTCAGCTAATATCTTCTTCCTTATCTCTTCCCTTTCTCATAGCATCACATTTGAAATAGTCCTATTTTATTTAATGCTTATAAGGCAATCTGCAAGTTTATTTTACTTTTCATGTACTCTCCCCATTCTCTCTCCATTTTTCTTGAGACCATCCGTATTTTCAGAACACACAGCTTTTATATATTATATTGTCACCCTTATAACTAACCTGTGGTGTTTAGTATAGGTAGTGTTGAATTCTCATTACCACTGTTTAAGTTGCTATATCTCTAGTCTTTGCAGATGTCTAAAGTTGATTTCGTGGAATGTTACTAGGGCTAAAGTCTCATGGTAAAATATTTACTGAGGTCTTGTGTGTGCAAAAGATTGTCTCTGGCCTTAGCACTTGAATATTTATTGGCTGGATATAAAATTCTTCACTAAAATTTTCTTTACCAACATTTAATGACTAGGCATTTACATTGCCTTCTGTCATGAAGTATTACTGTAAATCTGATTAACAAGTTGATTATTTTTCCCTTATATGTGCTTTTGCATCTTTTGCCCGAACACTCCCTTTTTTCCTTTTTCTTGTAGTCCTACTAAAGTTGTACTAAAATGTGTGTTTGGTTGATGTTTTTTCCCCCATGAATGTGTTGTGTAGCTTTTTCCCATGTATATGGGGCTATATGTATAGAGTTTTTTACATTTGAGGAAAATTTTCTTTCATAATGCTTTTAAAAATGTATTCTGTTTGATTGCTTTACTTGGGGGGAGGGGAACGCTGTACATGTGTTGATTCTTTATCACATATTCTCCATCTCTATAACTTTTTTCTGTATTTTTATCCTTTATTTAATTCCTTGTGATTAAAAAAATTTCCTTCTACTCCTTCCCATAACACAGTATTCCTTGTGTTTATTTGCTTTTCCTTTTAGTTTCTGTATCTGAAATAGTTTTGTTCTAGTTATAATTCTTAGTCTTCCTGGTTCTTCTGTCAAATCTTCCTTTTCTCCAGTCACCTCATTACCAAGTTCTTCTACTTCGTGGTGTTCTTTCATAACTCTGACATTATGTTAAATAACTTCAAGGGAGTGACAAAATGGCAGAATAGGAATTTTCTATTGTCTTCACCCCATCCTCCAATAACATCAATTCTTACAGTCCTTCATGGATGAGAGGGAGTCCAGCACAAAAGTCCCAGCACACCACTGGGAAAAAAAAATTAGATGTATTGAAGAGGATAAGAGGGACTGTTTCACTTGAGCCACATGACCCCTACCCCAAGGCTCTACAGCTCAATGGTAAGAGTCTAGTCTCAGCCAGTGATTTCTCCCATAGAGGAAAGTGAGGGTGTGTGATCAAGCATGTGGCTGCCAAAGGGGCTCTCTTGTTTATTGCCCCCACCCCAATACTGAGGAGAGATGCTGGGAGAGCAGCAGCCAGGGCTCTGAGAGACAGCAAAGGGATGCAGATCCTACTAACTGCTTCAAGGAATCCATCAAGGAGATGGGCCTGCAAGCCCCTGGGAATGTGCCTCATCACCACATACACTCGCTTCGTGGCCAGCTCCCTGTACAGGTCCACAAGGGTGGTGAGAGTGAGACTCTGCAGATGACTAGCGAACACATAGGCTCGCACACACGCACACACGCACATACACACAGCCCTGATCTGGGGCGTCTGGAGAAAGCACATAAACTTGGGACATTCAGCATTGCCCAAGGAAAAGCCTGTGAGCATGCATTTTATCTTAAACATTGAGCAAAGGCCTATAATCTTAAGAAACCCCCTACTCCTGAGAAGAGGGAACAAGAAGTATAGAGCAGGCAGATCCAAAGACTTGAAACCATAAAACTATTAGAAGAAAATGTAGGGGACAATTTCCTTGATGTTGGCTTTGGCAACAGTGTTTTGGATATGACACCCAAAGCATAAGAAATAGAAGCAAAAAAAACCCGAGTGGGACTTCATCAAACTTAAAAGCTGCAAAAGAAACATTCAACAAAATGAACAGACAACCTATGGGACAGAAGAAAATACTTGCAAACTATCTGATAAGGGGTTAATCTTCAAAATAAGGAACTCCTATAAATCAAGAACAATAAAAACATATCTAATTAAAAACTGGTCAGAGGACCTAAATTGGCTTTTCTCCAAAGAAGACCTACCATAAAAAGGGCCAACAGGTACCTAAAAAGGTGTTAAAACATCTGTAGTATCAGGGAATTGTGCATCAAAACCACAATGAGATACAGCCTCAAGCCTGTTAGAATGGCCATTATCAAAAGGGTAAGAGAATGAGTGTTGGCTAGCATTTGGAGAAAATGGAACCCTTGTGCACTGTTGGTGCAAATGTAAATTGGTGCCTCTACTATGGAAAACAGTAGGAAGGTTGCTCAAAAAATTAAAAATAGAACTATATGACCCAGCAAACACACTTCTGGGATATATACCCTAAGGAAATAAAATCATTATCTGGAAAAGATATCTTCACCCGCATGTTTATTGTAGCATTATTCACAATAGCCAAGATACAGAAACAGTCTATACCCAAGTATCCTTCGACACAGGAAAGCATAAAGAAAATGTTGTGTATATGTACAATGAGATATTATTTAGGCATACAAAGCACTATCCTGGTATTTGTAACAGAGTAGAACTTGAAAAGCATTATGCTAAGTGAAACAAATAAAAGAAAGACAAATTCCTTATGATCTCATTTACATGTGGAATCTAATAAAAGCTGAACCCAGAGAAATAATATAGAAAGGTAGATGCTAGGGTCCTGGGGGCTTGTGGGAAATGAGATGTTAGTCATATGGTACCAATTTCCTTTAACAGGATGAATAATACTGGGGTACCTCATGTACTTGACTGTTAAGAGGATAAATCTTAAATGTTCTCATTACATACAAAAGAACAGTGATCATATATGGGGATGGATTTTTTAACTTTATTACGATATTCACTTCACAATATGTGTATTCTATCCCATGGTATACCTTAAATGTACACAGGATTATTTGTTAATTGTATTTCAGCACAGCTGAAAAAATAGCTTTAGATTGAAATATTGCTTTTTTAAAAATCTAGTTTGTGGGCATACATTCCTTTTCATTAAGTGTTTATACATTATTTTGGTACTTACGTTGTTTTTCATGTGATAATTTTGTATTGAGTTTTGACCAGGATCTATTTGTTGTTGGTTTGACATTTTGAAGTCAAATTTGTTTTCCTGTGCTTTTAAGAGAGCAAACGGGCCAGGATAGTTTTTCTAAGTTCATGATTCTAGACTTTGCTCTTTATTGTTTTCATGCATTAACAATGAGTCCTGCTTTATATATTCTGAGCTCTGCTTTTTCTGTGTTCTATTCTTTAGATTTTATTTGAAACTTAGTTTTTCTTTGCTCCTATTATTCCTGTCTTCTGAATTTGGATTATACTATCAGCAGTTTCTCCTTCGTGATGAGCTTTGTTCTGGAAGAAAGTTTATTTAAGCAGTTAACAGTACCCACAACACTGTAACATCTTCATTACTTACTTCAGTCCTTTTACACTAGTTGTGAATTTACATCTGTGGAAATATGCATAAATGCATAACATAATATTTTCCCTTTAATTATAGGCAATCTTTTATCAATGTGAAGATGTTCTAAATACCATATTCATAATGCTTTTAAGACTTTGCATATTGAAGTAAACATCCAAATATTAATACTTGAAATTTGTAATTTTTGAACAGGTCTTAGAACTATTGTCATTAAGTAGTTATAGGAACCTTGTTTCAATCATAGGTGTTAGGAATTGCAAATTTTAATGAAATTCCAATATTGTATATTTGAGAGTCAATGTCAAGTGTGATGAAGTTAGGGAAAATTAACTTACACACATTTTGATACTGTCTTCTAAGGAATCCTTCCCCAGAAGTTCCAACCTAAAATGTCAAGTCTGAAAATTGATATTTCAAGGTAAAAGTAAATAGATCATTTTTGGTGTTAAGAGTTGGTAAACCAAGTGTAGAGAAACCAGAGGAAGGGAGAATAACTAGACAATAACTAGTTCCTGATGACTTTATAATTATATTGAACTGAAACTTACCCTGTCCCAAACCTTCTTTAGAAGGAAATGAGAAGAATGTGGTAGTAGACCATAAAAAATATTTATTGATAAAATAATGCTTTTTTAGTCAAAGAATTAGTGTTTTTACTGTTTTATTATTATCTTTGTTTTTTGGTTGGAATTTTTTTTTTTTACTATGTTTTACTTTTATGTATTCCTAGGTATATCTGAATGGATTTAAGTGATTAGCATGCCTCATTTCCAGAATATTTCTGTGAAGATTCAGGTAAGGAAATTGCCGTATTCCTTAGATAATATCAAAAAAGTTAGTTTTCTTTCAAATTTTATAAAGTGTGTTCACAAAACAGACTTCCGAGATGTGAGAATCCTTAACATATTCTGGATACAAGGTCTTTGTGACATATGTATTGCAGGTATTTTGTTCTGATTTGAGTCTTGACTTTATTTTCCTCATGGTCTTTGGATAAGCAGATTTTACTTAGGACGAAGTCCAGTTTCTAAGTGTTTGTTTTAGGTTTAGTGCATTTATTGTCTGTCTATACCTGCCTTTGTCAGGATTGCGGAGATTTTCATTGTTGTGTTTTAGAAGTTTTATAGTTTCAGCTTTCACCTTTATGTCTATGATTCATTTTGAATTTGCGTGTGTGAGTAGAGATTGAGGCTCATGTTTTTCCTGTTGGATATTTAGTTGTTGCATCACCATTTGTTAAAGTTTTTTGTTCCCCATTGAATTGGTCCAACACTTCTGTGAAAAATCAATTCATTATTAATGTGTGGGTCTATTTCTGGACTCGATTTTGTTCCATTGGTCTAACTATATAACCTCCTATAAAAACTGCACGGCTTTGACTACTGAAGCTTAATGGTAAGTCTTGAAATCCTGTAGTATTAAGTCCTGCAATTTTGCTCTTTTTTTCAAATTGTTTGGTGGCAAGGATAGGTCTTTTGCATTTACATGTTTTTTTTGTTTGTTTTGTTTTTTTGTTTTTGTTTTAAAGTAGGCTCCATGCCCAATGTGGGCTCCAACTCAAAACTCTGAGGTTGAGAGTTGCACATTCTACTGACTGAGCCAGCCAGGAGTCCCTTCATTTACATGTTTCAATAAAGACCGCTGAGATACTGATTGGGATTGTGCTGTATCCATAGATCAATTTAGAAAGAACATCTTAGCAATATTAAGTGCTCAAGTATATGAACTTGGGGATACCCCTCTATTTGGTTTTTCTTATCTCAGCAGTGTAGAAGAGTGGTGTATCTTTTGTCAAATTTATTCTCTATTTAAATTTTTCTGCCATTTCATATGGAACAGTTCTTTTATTTTCCAAGTTTTTCCTTTCATAAGCGAATACAGTTGATGTTTGCATATACATTTTACTTATTAATTCTAACAGGATTTTTAAGATTCCTTAGGAAAAAAAGAAAGGTTCCTTAGGGTGTTACATATAGACAATTATGTTGTTTGTCCGTAAAGATAGTTTTGCTTATTGTGTGATAAACCTTATACCTTTTGTTTCATTTTCTTGCCTAATTGCACTTGATAAGACCTAAAATGTAGTAATCCCTCCTTATTCATGGGGAATACATACCAAGCTCCCCTGTGGATGCCTGAAACCATGGATAGTGCCTAAACATACATAGTGTTTTTTCCTATACGTACATGCCTATGATAACTGTAAAAATCAGGCACAGTGAGATTAACAGTAATAAGGAAACAGAACAATTAAAACAATTAAGACTATATACTGTAATAAAAGTTCTTTGAATAGGGTCTTTCTCTTCTCAAATCGTTACTGATCCATACTCTACCCTCTTCCCGTGATGATGTGAGATAGTAAAATGCCCACGTGATGAGATTTAGTGAGGTGAATAACATACAGTTAGGCTACTACTGACCTGATGATATGTCTGAAGGAGGATTATCAGCTTCCAGACCTCTGCTGACTGTAGACAACTTGACCACAAAAAGCAAAACCATGGACTGGAGAGGTGGTAGGGGGACTACCGAACAGTGTTGAAGTGGTAAGAGCAGACATTCATTTTCCCAAATTTAGTAAAAAAGTGTTCAATATAGCATGATTAAGTATGATGTTAGCTGTAAACACTTCATATATGCCCCTTATCAGATTGAGACATTTTTAAAAATATTTGAAGAATTGAACTGTCCCTGTTCTCTTCGATTACAAATGAAGGTATTCCTGAAGGCGGCAAAGGGGACTTGATAAGATGCTTCAGAGAAACTAACATATGACAAACCTAACCATACTGCCGTCAGTTCATAAGTCTAAAATCAGTATTTTTCAGTCTATGTCTTTAAAAAAAATACCAAAAAGAAATTCTATTTTTCACAGTGTATATTCTATAAGCAAACTCATGGTGTAGCCACATTTAGATACAGGCAAATAAATACACATTGGTTTTATGGAATGTGATATTTAAAAAAAAATAGTTACAGGTATTCTGTACTTACAATAATGATACATCCTTAAAAGGATAAATTAAATAAAAACTTAAATAAAAATATTTCTCCATTGAAATAACCTGCAAATAGATTATGTAAATGTTTTTAAAATTACTTACACAAATTATAACTATCTTAGTTAATGAATATTATACGTTTGTGTTCCTCATACCTAGGCCTATTAAGATCTGTGTGATAATGGGAATATTTAACTAATATTCACTATGATTTAACTAATTTATCATAATGTGAATATATAATATTGAAGTAGGTAAATTAACATTTGAAATTTAAAACCTATCTTAAGCACATTTTCATACATTAAAAAAATCATTATAGATAATTTATTATCAAAAACACATTTATCAACATGATTTCTTATGTCCCACCTAGACAGGACTCTCCTGAAAGGATCAATACTAATTCAATTCTTCATTTACCTACATATATCCCTAAATAACAAGTTTGGGAAGTTAAACGAAATAAACAGGGAACAGGCAAATGTGACTTCCTGGGGAAAAGAAAAATTAAATTCAACATATCAACAAAATCACAGTGCAGCCCTATATTCAAGCCTTATCCAGAGCTACTGGTACAACTAGGCAACTAATAGCAGCCAAGAATTTAAGCTGGGATGAATAAATACACCATAATGAAAAAAAACGTACTCTGTTGATCTTATAGAGAGATGCTAAGTTCAAGTTTGAACAAAATTACAAGACACATAACCTAAGACCAAAACCATATCCTCTTACTCTTGTAAAAACAGGGTCAAATCAGTGATTATCTACATACTTCTAGAAGATGAAATAACCAGAGAAGAGCAAATTTTAAAATAAGTTAGAAGTTGATATAAGTGAAATGAAATAGATAATGATTATTAGTAGAAATTTACTTTAAACATGCTGAGACATGTGTAGTTGGGCTTATTCCAACTTGGACCATCCATATACCTCTGCTCTGCTATAATTAGAATGGAAAAATCCATATTATGTGCCTTTGTTTATGACATTTATTGATTTAATCTCTTTATTCAGCTAATATCGGTTGAGTGTTGACCATATTCCTGGCACTTTGTATAGTGCCATTAATGTCATCAAGGAAACAATATGGCTTAGCTGTGACCATCACACCAGTTATCCTAATATCGAGGCCTAATTGTTGGCATCAGGACTGTGGCCTGGTGGTGTCGGCGCAGTGCCTCTATGTCAGGGGCTGAATGTTTTTCTTCTCTTTTTTTTTTTTTTTTTTTTGCAGTTAGCAAGAAGGCTAGTTGGCTGGAGTAGACTCAGTGAAGGTAGAGTAGTAGACTATAATGTCGGGGGAGTCTCAGAGGTCCACCTCATGTAGAACTTTGTAGTTCATAGGAAGGGTTTTGTTTTTCTTCTGAGATAAATGAAAAGACTATGGGAAGAACAGTTTCACCAAGTAGGGGGAGATTGGTAATTCAGTTTTTAATCTCTTAAGTTTGAAATGTCTATTAGACATTAAAATTCACATGTCAAGTAGGCAGTTAAATCAGTGAGTCTGACATTCAGGGGATGCATGAATTTGAAAGTTACTAGCCCGAGTCTATTTGAGATTACCTAGCACAGAGATCAAACTATAATCAAAAGATTAAGTATACAGACACTCCATCAACTAGAGGAAGGGAAGATAAGAGTTGATAAAGACAACTAAACGTAGGAACAAGGTCAGAGGAGGGCCCAGAGTGAGAGGTGTACTTGAAGAAAGTGTTTGAGAAAGGAGGGAATAAAACATGTGAAAAACTGCTAATAAGTCCAGTAGTTTAAGAACTGAGAATTGGCCAATAAATGTGCTGAGGTTATATGTGACCTTGTCAGAAAAAAGTTTTTGTTAAACCAAAAATCCTGTTTGACACTAAACTAAGAATTGAAGGAAAGGAATTATAAGCAGCGAGTATAGATGATTTTGTGGGGAGATATATGTGTATGTGGGGAGATATATGTATATATACATATCTCAAAAGAAGAAAACGTTAAGTCACTAGGTGATTCTGGTGTGATTGAAGTGATTTCACAGTGAGAGAAAGGAATAATAGGGAGTTGAGAAGTGCAGCAAAAGTGCCCTAAGTAAATAAGAGATGATTTAACGCACTAAGGGAAGTGTTCGCCTTAACCAGGAATACAGCCAATTTATCCATACTAACACAAAGAAGGCCAAGTACATGGGCAATTACTTGGAAATAGAGATGACCAGGAATTAGGAAAGGAGTAGTTTTGGAGAGAATGTGTGAGAGCCAGCAGGTAAATGCGTTCAATAATGAGGGGGAAAGACTGGAGGTATATGGATGTCTGTATCAAAGAGGAATAGCAGGTGATAGGTCATTGGTACTTACCTTTCAAGCTGAAGTTTCCACAGATAGGGAGTAACCGTGCAATTGCCTGGGAGTGATGAGAAGTAAGTAAAGCAATGATGCTGCTTGTAGCCACTGTGGCAAGAGAGCAAGTGCTTGAGAAGATTATGTGGAGAGCATTGTCCTCAGTGGAATGTGTGCTTTCAATTAGAGCAAAAATATTCATAAAAGATGAGGTTTTCTGGGGGAACAGGATGAAAGAGGGTTAAAAGTTAGAGCAGGGTCATAAATTTGTATGATATGAGAAGATGCCCACAACATGGGATGGATTCCTGGTGATGGTGAATAAATTCGAGGTCTTGGGATTCTTTTGATTACTGTCATACAGAAGGATTTTGAGAATGCCTAGTTTAGTTTTGATGGCCTTCCTAGTAGTTTTGGTAGTGAAATGTATTTTGGAGGAAGATGGTAGATTGCCACACCCCCTTCCTTGGTGAGATGGGTGGGGTCAGAACAAGGCTGCTGAGGGGTGGTATGGGGAGCCTATGTTGTGTGTTGAAATTACTTTCAGCTGTGCATATCTGTAGAGTCATTTGAAACGTAAGTTTCAGTTTCCTGTTTTGGTGGGAAAAATAATGTAGGGTGGTTATTATCATTAAGTAACATTTGGTTTTGCCTGGTTTTTTGGTTTGTTTTGTTTGTTTTTCTCAGATAAAGTGTTTAACATATCTCACACATTGGAGATAGTCATTAACTGGTAGCTTTCAGGTGTTATTACTTTTGCTGAAAATGATTTTAACAATCAGATTTTAGAGAGATTTTTCAGTTATTAAAATGTACAGATATGCCTAAAATAGCATGATAGAAAAGCAAGTGGCTATAGTTTGTGATGATGTATGCGGCATTAAAAATACTTTCAAGTTTATTGACTTTAACTGCTTGTCAGGGTGCTTTTTTAAAGCTGTTTACAAAATATGTCTTTGATGTAACTGTAATAGGGCTTATAACTTTAATTATAATTCTGGATACCATGTATCAACAAGATGAACACGAGTAAGCCCTATGATGCCTAGAAGTCATTTCTGGCAACAGTTCAAATGTTAAGCCCCAGTATTTGATTATTCAATTTGCTTCTTCTGCAAGTTTGATTATATGGACTTAGTAGTTTAATTTTGACCTAAACGGAATTAAAGGTATGAATTTTTATATTTTACTAATTCTAATGTAAGAAATGAACCTTCTCAAAGGTGGGGAAACATCATCTATTTTACAAACCTCTTGAAATATGCAATGATACGCTCTAGATAACATGTACTTCAGAAGTCTCTCTGTCATTCTCTCTCCATCTGTCTTTGTCTCGGTCTTCTGAGGTGCCCATTCATTTGGTGCTAAGCATTTTGGCCATGACAAATAGTTACCTGAACTGAGTATGAATAGAAACAATGGGATTACCCTGCTTTCTTGAAATAATAACCTTTATAAATGCATGACAAACTGCAAATCTTATTGTTTTTCTTTCCAGAACAATTTATCATGTGTCATATTTCTAGCCAGGGTTGCTTAGTTTTGGAATCCTTAGAAATTATGGACTTAGAATCTAAAAAGATTTTAGCTTTTATTTTTAATAAAATCATTAAGTGGATGATTTTTATCAATAATAAAACCTTAACATAAGGTGAATCATATAATGGTTAACATTTCCCATTATTAGTACAGAAATGATTTATCATTATACTTTGCACAGTACTTAGGATTATACTAAGCACCTCCACCCATGCTATCTCTTGATTCTCAAAGTCATCCACCGAAGTATACGTGATTGTTCTCATATTACAGATGACAAAACAAATGCTCGAAGAATTCAAACAATAATGCTTAGTTTCCCAGAGAGCTATAAAGTGAAACTAGGACTTTATTCAAGCACTTTCTTGGCATTTGCCATGCCTTTACCACAAAGTGATGATTTTAAAAATTCCAGTTTTTTTCTTTCAAAGCATTCTCTTCAGTATTGTTTGTTGAGGTTCTATAATGTGTTTTTTTTTTTAAGAGGTTATTTATTTTAGCACACACGTGAATGGAAGGAGGGACAGAGGGAGAGAGAGAGAGAGAGAGAGAATCTCAAGCAGACTCCCCACTGAGTGTGGAGCCCTATGCAGGGCTCTGTCCCACCACCCTGAGATCATGACCTGAGCTGAAAGCAGGAATTGAGGTTTAACTGACTGAGCCACCCAGGCCCCTTTTCATAATGTATTTTTTAAGGAACAACATGTAAAATCTTACTTTAGTGTATTTTATTTTTATTCACATTTACATTGTCACTATTTTGAGACTTTTGCATTTTACACATAGAGCCTTGCCTCTGCTCCTTCTCCAGTCCTATCTTCATCAGATCTTGCCTTCATGTTCTACAGCAGATTACACTTTATAAAACACCGTATCATATAGCTCTAATTTTTTTAAATTTATTTATTTGACAGAGAGAGACACAGCGAGAGAGGGAACACAAGCAGTGGGAGTGAGAGAGGGAGAAGCAGGCTTCCCGCCGAGCAGGGAGCCCAATGTGGGGCTCAATCCCAGGACCCTGGGACCATGACCTGAGCCGAAGGCAGACCCTTAACAACTGAGCCATCCAGGTGCCCCTAGCTCTAATTTTTTAAAATCACGTTATTCTTAAAATATTATCCAAGCCTATAAGGGCTTAGAATTGTATTCATCTATCTGGTTAATGTGTTCAGTCTTACCCTCTATAACCTCTTGATTCAAGGAAGAGGCAAAAGAGAAAAAGGAAGGCCACATGCCACATATCCAAGTATTTAAACGATGTAAATTAAGCCATATAGTAAATAAAATATACTTTATTTCTACTCTGATATGCTTTCAAAATCAGTGAAATTGAAAAATAGGTACAAAGCAATGTTTTTATAAAACTTAAAATGGGCCAGATATTAAGGATGACTGAGTATTATTTTACACATTTCTAGGTATACTGATAATGGGATGGGGAGTTCTGGAGTTATAATTACTACCTCATTATTTTATAAAGTTTACTGTGTTTAGGGGCGCCTGGGTTGCTTAGGTGGCTTTGTGTCTGCCTTTGGCTGAGGTCATGATCCTGGGGTGGTGGGATCGAGCCCTGTGTGTCACAATCCCTGCTTGCTGGGGAGTCTCCTTCACTCTCTGCCCCTCCCCCTGTGCCAGTGCTCACACGCTCTCTCTCTCTCTCAAATAAATAAAATCCTAAAAAAATAGCTTACTGTGTTTATTTTGGCAAATTACTAATTTAATGTACCATAAAATATTTTCATAATTTGTGTGAGTCGAAAGTAATACTCTAAAGTTGTGCTGTTTGACTCAGTAGCCACTAATCACACATGATTATTCAAATTAAAATTAATTAAAACTAAAGTGTAGTTATCAGCTACAATAGTGATATGAACGGTTTAATAGCCACATGTCCCTGGTAGGTAATATGTGGGATGAGGTGGGTAGAAAATATTTCTATCATGGAGAGCATTGATCTAAAAGATTAAGAAATTAAACATTTCATTGAGAGTTCATGTAATGTGAACATATAATCATCAAAAATTAGAATTAAATAGAAAAACTAAACAAAAATTACTTTTCATGTGAGTTTTTATAAAAGGTTGTCTTTATTTCAAAAAGTAATCACACTCATTAAAATCAGAAGACATAATGGCCCGAGGTGGGAGCATAAGAAGATCATGAACTCACCCCCTCTCATTGACACACCAGACCTAGAGCTACGTATGGATCATTTGAAAACTAGATGAACGGCATTGCACAACACAAGATGAAAGGGTTACATTGACACAGGTAGGTGAGGTGAAGATGTAGTCTCACCAGAACCCCACCCCTGGCCCAGGGGCTCACAGTACGGAGAATCTCAACAGTCTGTTCTTTCTCCCGGAGGAGCTAGGACTTGGTGCCCCGTATCAGGCACCCCAACCCTTGGGTCTGGCTTAGAAAATTAGTCGCGCTGATGTCCAAGGAACCCAAAGTGCTATAGGAAACTGCAATTTTCCTTTTAAAGGGCTCATGTGCTCTCTCTCTCACCTGGAGATCCAGTGCAAAAGCACCAGTTTGCAAAACGCCTAGATTGTATATAAATGAGATTCTTTTGCCGGCCCTAGGCATCCGCTAGTGTGTAGGGGACAGATGGGGCTTTCTGTGGATTAGCAGAGGCCATTTATGTGCTTTCCACCTAACCTGTTAAGGCAAGCAGGCAGGCTTAGGTGTGTGGCACCTTCCTACTACATTGCCACGGCCTGAGAGCATGGCAGTCGCAGAGAATCCACACTCCCTGGATGAGGCTGGCAAGTGTGAGTGGTCACAGCATTCTTCTGTGCTCATCCTGGGGCCTGCATGCACATGCAGACAGGGCACTCTCCTGCAGCATTGCTGCTGAAGCCCATTGGCTTCCACCCTCCCCTTCCCACCTTCTGGAGCTACCTACTGTGCCCTGTCCCCTACACTTTACAGCTGCCCTGCTAAAGCCCCTGGGTGCAGGCAGACCACACAAGGAAAACACTTTGCCTGTGCCTGGTGGGCCTCAGGTCCAAGGGACCATAACGATCAACCCCCAGGGTAATGCATAGATACGTAATGTAAGCAGAGACATATCATCCTTCTGCACCCTGCTGGCCTTGCTACAGCTTTACAAGACCTTCCAGAAATGAACTTATATACTTGTCTAGAGTCCTAATTCTCACAACTGTCTCCCAGAGGATATCTCCACATCTCCCAGTTGGGAGGCTAGTAGTGTTCATGATTGTGACCGTGAAGTTAAGGCAGTCTATATTTGCTTACTTTAAAAGCTGCTGCCTGAGGGCCTGACTGCCATCAGCCTGAAACTAGGTGTTAAATGAGATTCTTCCTATTGGATCACTGATAGGTCTTAGCACACCCTCAACAATGGGTCCTTATTGAGAATAAATTAGATGGTTTAGATCATCACAAAGGTTCAAGAAATAACCAAGAGCCTAAGGCAAGGTGAAAGAGAAGGATCATTACCTATCCAAGGACACACCCTGAAGATTGGGAAAGGAAGCTGTTTTGCTTAAGATATATAGAAATAGAGTGAAATAAAACGAGAAACCAGAGAAGTATGTTTTAAACAAAAGAGGAAGACAAAACCTCAGAAAAAGAGCTTAATTATAAAGATAACCAATCTGTCTGATCAAGAGTTCAAAGTAATGGTCACAAAGATGCTTACCAAGCTCTTGAAAACTGGATCAACTCAGTGAGAACTTCAACAAAGCCATAGAATACACAGCTAAATACCAAACAGCCATGACAGAGCAGAAAAAATATAACTGCAAATACGTAAGAAGGGTTCAATAGCCAACTGTATGAAACAGAAGACCAGATCAGTGAACTGATACACAAAGCAATAGAACCCATGCAGACACAGAAGCAAAAAGAAATAAGAAATAAAAATAAAGATAATTTAAGGGATCTGTGTGACAACATCAAGCAAAATAATATTCACATTATAGGAGTCCCAGAAGGAGAAGAGCAAGATAATGGCTGAAAACTTCCCTAACCTAGGAAAGGAAATAGACATAGAAGTTCTGGAAGCTCAGAGAGTTCCAAAAAAGGTGAACCCAAAGAGCTCCTCAAGAAGACATGTAATTAAAATGTCAAAAATCAAAGAGAGAATCTTAAAAGCAAGAGAAAATCAAATTGTTAAGTATAAAGGAAACCCCATAAGGGTATCAGCAGATTTCTCAGCAGAAACTTTGCAGGCCTGAAGGGAGTGACATGACCTATTGCAAGTGCCGAAAGGAGAAAACTTCCACCAAGGACATTCTACTTGGCAAGGTTATCCTTTAGAATTGAAGGAGAGAGGGAGTTTTCTAAACAGGCAAAAGCTAAAGAGGTTCATGACCACTAAACCAGCCTTACAAGGAACACTACAGGGACTTCTTTGAGCTGTAAAGAAAGGGCACTAATCTCTTTTTCGTGGCGCCTCGGAGGCGGTAGGCTGCTTCAGGATGAAGCTGAACATCTCTTTCCCAGCTACTGGCTGCCAGAAACTCATTGAAGTGGACGATGAACGCAAACTTCGTACCTTTTATGAGAAGCGTATGGCCACAGAAGTTGCTGCTGATGCTCTGGGTGAAGAATGGAAGGGTTATGTGGTCCGAATCAGTGGTGGCAATGACAAACAGGGCTTCCCCATGAAGCAGGGTGTCTTGACCCATGGTCGTGTCCGCCTGCTGCTGAGTAAGGGGCATTCCTGCTATAGACCAAGGCGGACTGGAGAGAGAAAGCGCAAATCCGTTCGGGGTTGCATTGTGGATGCCAATCTCAGCGTTCTCAACTTGGTCATTGTAAAAAAAGGGGAGAAGGATATTCCTGGACTCACTGATACTACTGTGCCTCGTCGCCTGGGGCCCAAAAGAGCCAGCAGAATCCGCAAACTTTTCAATCTCTCTAAAGAAGATGATGTCCGCCAGTATGTTGTGAGAAAGCCCCTAAACAAAGAAGGGAAGAAACCTAGAACCAAAGCGCCTAAGATTCAGCGTCTTGTTACTCCACGAGTCCTCCAGCACAAACGGCGGCGTATTGCTTTGAAGAAGCAGCGCACTAAGAAAAATAAGGAAGAGGCTGCAGAATATGCTAAACTTTTGGCCAAGAGAATGAAGGAGGCCAAAGAAAAACGCCAGGAACAGATCGCCAAGAGACGGAGGCTGTCCTCTCTGAGAGCTTCTACCTCTAAGTCTGAGTCCAGTCAAAAATGAGATTTTCTATGAGTGACAAATAAATACGATCAGACATCAAAAAAAAAAAAAAAAAAAAAAGAAAGGGCACTAATAACAAGAAAACAGAAGAAAGCAAAAATCTGACAAAGAGCCTAAGTGAAGGTGGTGGATTAATTTATAAAGGTATGAAGTTTAAAAGACAAAAGTTGTAAAATTAAAGCTATGATTAGTGAAGCTATAAATAAAATGAAAAGATGTAAAATGTGACATCAAAAACAAACTGGGGCACTTGGGTGGCTCAGTTGATGGAGCATCTTACTCTTGGTTTTAGCTCAGATCATGATTTCAGGGTCATGAGATTGAGCCATGCATTGGCTCCATGCTCAGCCAGGAGTCTGCTTGAAATTCCCCCTCTCTCTCTGCCCCTCCCTCCATTTGTGTGCTCTCTCTCTCTCTCAAAATAAAATCTTAAAAAAAAAAAAACAAAACCATTAACTGTAGAAGGGATGTCAAAATGTAGAGTTTTGGAATGTGTTTAAATGTAAGTTAAAATCAATTTAAAATAGACATATATATATATAGGATGATATGTGATCCTCACAATAACCCCAAAGCAAAATCTTATAGTAAATACCTGAAAGAAATTGAGAAAAGAATCAAAACATTACATTAAACAAAGTTCCCATACATAAAGGAAGATCAAGAAGAAGAATGTATAGGAACTACAAAAACAGTTTGCAAAACCATCAACAGAATGGCAAATAGATACTTAAAAATAATTATTTTAAATGTAAATGGACTGCATTCTCCAAAGAACCAATGGCTGAACAGTTCAAAAACAAAAAGAGAAAACCAGAAGACACGTTTATATACTGCCTAAAAGAGAAGAATTTTGTAAGTAAGGACACACACAGACTATAGATGATAGGATGGGATAAGGTATTCTTTGCAGATCGAAATGCAAAGGCTGGTGTGGCTTTACTCACATCAGATAAAATGGACTGTAATAAAACACAAAGACGGGCACTACCTAATGATAAAGGGGTCAGTCTCAAGAAGATGGAATATTTGTACAGTCATACAGTAAAGTATGTAAATACATCAAGCAAACATTAACAGACATGAAGGGAGAAATGCATGTAATAGTGGGACACTTTACTACCCCATTCTCATCAATGCATTGATCAGATAGAAAATCAGTAATGAAACTGTAGATTTGAACGCCAGAGCAAATGGACCTAACATATATAGAACGTTCCATCCAACAACTGCAGAGTAAACTTTTTTCTCAAGGGCACATGAACCACATGACATCCCACCTCACAACTATTAGAATGGCTATTAAAAAGACAAGAAATAACAAGTGTTGATGAGGATGTAGAAAAAAGCGATCTGTCGTGCACACTGTTGGTGGGAATGTAAATTGGTGCAGGCACTGTGGAAAACTATATGGAGGTTACTCAAAAAATTAAAAAACTCCCCTATGATCCAGCAATCCCATTTCTGGGTGTCTAGTTGAAGAAAACAAAAATACTAATTTGAAGATACATGCACCCCTATGTTCATGCAGCATTGTTTACCATATCTAAGACAGGATACAACTTAAGTGTCCATTAGTAGATGAATGGATAAAGATGTGTATACACACGTATACCACATCGTTTCTCGGTCTTTTGGCTAAGATCAAGTGTACACACGTACACCATGATGGAATAGCACTCAGCCATAAAAACATGAAATTTGGCCTTTAGCGATAGCCTGAATGACCTTTGAGGGCTTTATATGCTAAGTGATGTAAGTCAGACAAATACTGTATGATTTCACTTATATGTAGAATCAAAAAAAAAAAAAAAAGGAACGAAATAAAACCTAGACTCACAGATACAGATAATAAGTTGGTGGTTGCCAGAGGGTAGCAAGTTGAGGGGAGCAAAATGGTTGTAGGGGATCAAGTACAAACTCCAGTTTTAAAATAAAACATGAGGATGTAATACACAGCATGGGGAATACTAAATTTTGCATAGCGACAGATGATAACGAGACTTATTTGGGTGGTCATTTTGCAATGCATACAAAGGTCAAAGCACTGTATTGTACAGCTGAAAATGATATAGTATGTCAGTTATACTAATACATATTGGTATGGTGAAAAATCAAGACAAAATACAATTTGTAAGTGATGAAAATTTTAAAATTTAAAATTCAGTTTTTAACTTAATTTTTAAGATTATGATTAACTATTAAATATACAAAATAAGCTTTTTGAAATTCTAGCATCTACTTGTCAATGTAAATCACGTTGGGTCTCAGGGTACACATGTATAAATTTAAAAGTAACGGATTTTGTAATATTGTAAAATATTCCTTAGCTGCCATGTGCAAATTTGGAAAATCCTATTGTAATTCATAGGTACCTCTGGACCCATAAGTTGAAACATTAAAGGGAGCAAAAAATGGATACTTGGAACTAGTACTGGGAGATTATATTTCAATAGGCATAACATGCTTGGATTCGTGCTGATGGAAATAATTTAAGAAGTAAATTAATTTCTTTTCTTTAAATGTTTCTGCCCTTCACATTCTCCCCAAACTCTGAAGCAATATTTATCTTTCACACTGGCAGTGACCCAAATTTTAAATCTTTATGGCATTTGGATGTAGTAGACTTGTACATTTTTTTTTTTTTAATTGACGAAAAGATCTTGGGAAGGGTTTGCCTGTTTGATGGGAGGGAACAGATGTTTAGGGTGTGTAAGTTTTTCTGTTAGCACGAGCATTAAACCCAGAGTAAACACAACCTCCCAGGGGTGATATAATAACTTTATTTTTATGTGTATCTATATTTTGTGGGGCCTTCTAAAGCACCAGGGTAGCCTGTGGCTTCTCTCCCTTAGATCCAAGGGTGCTACTGCACTACAAAACTTTCAATAGAAGCATACTGTTATCTTTGCACTTTTTTTTTTTTTTTTTTTTTTGGTTTTAGGCTTCTCTGCTTAGGAAATTATCGTTTTAATCTAAACTGTAAAATATTATTTTTCAAGGTCCAATAAAAACACCAATGTTGCTAAAAAGCCTTCCTAGGTTAATTCTTATCAGAATTAATCAATCCTTCTGAAATCTTGGGCCATTTATTCCTCTGCTTTAATTGAAGTTTACAGGACTTCTCTTTGTCCAGGAGCAGTCTAAAGTAGCAGGATTTCCAGAATTTGTCTAACTGCCTTCAGTAAGGGGACTTATGCTTTTTTTCTTTTATTTTGGTTTTTGTGTATGTTTTGCAATTAAAGTATCAATGTAAGAGATTTAAGGAAAATAAAAAAAAATCCTAAATCCCTGGAAGTTATACCTTTTATTGTAGTAATTGATGTATGCATGTGTATAACATTCCATCATGTACTAGATTGCTACACTCATTAGGGGGAGAACAATGATGTAGCATCACTTCTTTGCTTAAACAGATACGTATTTTTTATGGAATAATAACACTTTCTCTCTCTAGCAGTCATGGTCTCACCCATATTCACAATCAAACATTTTCTATTAGGTCTGTATGACCTGCTAAAGATAGTAATAAAGTGGATGAGAATAGAATCATGCGTTCTGAGTCACAAAGTCATCCAAATCACATTGTGTGCTTTGATGTTTCTTCAAAGGGAGTCTTGCAGCCCAATGAGAATGATTGGGAACATGGTTAGTGAGAAGTCTGGGAGAACATTTTACAAGTACATGTTCTGACAAGGTAGATTCAGACTACTGTTAAAAGGTCGTAGCAGGGTTCCAACATTATCTTGGTATCTGGCCAGCAGCCCAGGCTGAGACTCCTCTCAACTTCACAGTGATGTAACTATCATATCAGGGAGGGAAAAAAAAAAACAAAAAAACCCACACAAAGGGAAAATATGAAAACTCAGCACTTTAAAACTAGTACCAACAGTCAAGCTATTGCCACAACCCAAACTTTAAGAATCAATCCTTTTTTTCTTCTCTCTCTTAGCGCATTGGTTTTAAATTTCAGTGTAATAAATTATCTTTTTAATAGTCTGTAATGATGTATACTTTGTTCCAAGTGTTTCTTAGCTACATTCTCTTCCCAAGCAAGGTGAAGCATCCCTTGTGAGGAGGCTTGCCAGGTGAATACCATAGACCCAGTTAAATTTAAGTCTCAAATAAACAATGGATATTTTTGTACTATTAGTAAGTGTCAAATATTCCATGGGTCTAAAAAATGCATTGTTATCTGAAATTAAAATTTAGCTGAGTGTCTTGTATTTTAGCTTGCTAAGTTGGGCAATCCCAAGTGTGAATTTAGATGGTCTTTTTTTCCTTTCTCTTCATACCTCTGGTCAGCCTGGTTTTTATATGTATATAATATATATATACACACACAGATATACACATACATACATATATTTTTTAAATATTTATTTTTAGAGAGAGAGTGGGCACTCACACAGACATACACGTACATACATATATATTTTTAAATATTTATTTTTAGAGAGTGGGCGCATGAGTGCGGTGAAGGGCAGAAGGAGAGGGAGATAGAATCTCAAGCAGACACCCCACGATTGCAGAGTCCTAGCTGGTGCTGGATCCCTGGCCCATGAGATCATGACCTAAGCTGAAACCAAGAGTTGGCTGCCTAACTTACTGAGCCACTCAGGTGCCCCGTGTTAATACGTATTTTCTAGTTCGAGAGCTAGAGTAGGTTTATTTTCCTTCTAGCACAGAAACTTAAACAATAGCTTTGGGGGCTCCTGGGTGGCTCAGTCGTTAGGTGTCTGCCTTCAGCTCGGGTCGTGATCCTAGGGTCCTGGGATTGAGCCCCATGTCAGGCTCCCTGCTCCGCAGGAAGCCTGCTTCTCCCTCTCCTGCTCCCCCTGCTTGTGTTCCCTCTCTTGCTGTGTCTCTCTCTGTCAAATAAATAAATAAATAAATAATCTAAAAAAAAAAAACAAAAACATAGCTTTGTATTTGAACCACAAGAAAAGCTTCAAAATAACGTTCATGCCCAAGAAATGCCTAGGTCTGGGATGAGGTCCAGGTATTCCCCCAAGGGGGTACTAAGGGTTATAATCTCTATATACTCCATAGCTGAGCTGAGCTGACAATAGCAAACCATTGAGGGAGATGTCTTATCAGAATACAAATGATTCCTTTTTGGTATGGCTAAAACAAAGCAAACACTCTTTTCATGGATCTAAGCAGATGTCATAACATCAGCACAGGACCTTAGCTAGTCTGCATTGACCTCTTTATAAGGCTAACTGTGTGGAGGCAGCACAATAGGCCCTATTGTCACTCTGCAGCTGGCCAGTGTGCACTGGATGGGCTGCTCCAGCTTATGAAGGATGGCAGGATATTTAGTCCAAAGGTAAAAATAATTTACTAATCCTTTTAAAACTACGACTAAAAGCGCTCTTTCATTTCGAATATGATATGGATATCTAAATTTAAAAGCTCCATTATTAAGTTGCATTAGTCCATTTGACATATGTACAGACTTTTGTTTCATTACTAAATATTCTGGTAATTCCAAAAATAAAGTTTTTTTTTTTTAAGATTTTATTTATTTGACAGAGACACAGCGAGAGAGGGAACACAAGCAGGGGGAGTGGGAGAGGGAGAAGCAGGCTTCCCACAGAGCAGGGAGCCCAATGCGGAGCTTGATCCCAGCACCCTGGGATCATGACCTGAGCGGAAGGCAGACGCTTAACTGACTGAGCCACCCAGGCGCCCCAAAAGTAAAGTATTTTTTACAAAGTTGTATTGGTTCTAGGTATCCTTGAACTTTGTCACTCAAATTGTATTCAAAAAAGCAACTGCTCAACAACCACGCTCTCCCCCCGCCACTCACCCACCACAACCCCATTGTTAGACAAGCAGAATCTCAGGTCCTACAGTCGACCTGGGAATCAGAATCTGCATTTTAGTAAGACCACCAGGCGATTTGTGTATGAATTAAAGTCTGAGAATCATTGATCTAGACCCTGGGGAAAGAGCTTTAACTGACAATTCAAAAAGAATTGAAGCATATGAAAAATATTAGTGATCAAATGCCAATTAAAAGAAGAGTAGCAAATTACTTTGTCCAATATTTAAGTTATATTAATAAGTTAATTCATTAATTAGTTTCATACCTGTCTGTTGAAGCTGCTGTGTAACAGACCGTGCTCTGCATTTCTGGAACAACTAATTCTTAAAAATTTCTGGGTGTTTGATTTTCTTTTTTCATCAAGCAACAAAGTCCTTAAGAAGCAGCATGTCTTTTGTTTGCCAAAAACCAAGTCGATTTATAGACATTTATACCGAATAAATGTATACCAAATAAATAATCATGGTTGCTTACCAAGAGATGGCATTCAAGGTAATTAGCAAAAGTCAACCCTTAATAATCAAGTTTAATAGCAAAAATACAGATATTTGTCAAAAAAATTATACCTATTTGGGGGCAGAACTTAATGGAGCCATTATCCAGACTTATTAAATTAATGTGAAATTGCATTTGCATTATATTGTAAATATTTTTATAGAAATTCACAAAGAAGGAACAAAATTTGGAACAAATGAAATGTTCCAGATTTTATTTTATTTTTTAAGATTTTATTTATTTATTTGTCAGAAAGCACAAGCAGGGGGAGCAGCAGAGGGAGAGGGAGAAGCAGGCTCCACGCTGAATGAGAAGCCTGATGTGGGGCTCGATCCCAGGACCCTGAGATCATGACCTGAGCCGAAGGCAGATGCTTAACCAACGGAGCCACTCAGGCGTCCCAAATGTTCCAGATTTTAGATACTCAATGTAAATACCAGAATACACATTCTGGGAGTTTGTGGATTTTTATTTCTTCCTTAGACTTCTTGAGATTATTTTGATTTTTCAGCAATCAAAAATAATAAACTATTATCTCTCTATATAATTTTATCTATATATTATAATTATTACCTTATATATTTATAAATGTTAAAATAAATATTAATAAACTATGTATTTTCAGACATTACAATAAGAGGGATCCACAAATAGGTTTAAAAGCTTATACATTTGTATGTGAAAAAGACAGTAAAGAGGGAAGTAGTTAGGAGTTAAGGAAAGAATACCAGTTTTTTTGGCCATATGAACAGGGCCTAATAGTTGAGATCTGCTATTTCCTCCAAGTCTAAACATCTTTCAGGTTTAGTGTCTTCCCCTGTTTTTTTAATATAAAATACTTTACATGCTTTTCAAAGCATATAATGTGATTAGCTTCATATTCATGAAATAAAGCAAAAGATACATTTACCTATGTTGTTAAAAGTGAATGAAAAAAATAAGCCATTTGAAAACTTCAGTTGCATGTATTTTAATAGAAAAAAGCATTAAGTTGCTTAGTATCAAACATGATGCTCCCCTTGATATACCATGTTAGTTCTGTGTTTTCACATTCGGCCTATAAAATTCTATATCTGTCTGCGTTAATACTGCCTTGGTCTCAAAAAGAGACATAAGAGCAATTCTCTAAAAGTTTGTGGCTGGGTTGCCTGAGTGGCTCAGTTGGTTAAGCATCTGCCTTCAGCTCAGGTCATGATCCTGGGGTCCTGGGACTAAGCCCCACATGAAGCCCCACCTCAGGCTTCTCCCTACCCCTCTGCCTGCCGCTCCCCATGCTTCTGTGCACGTGCGCACTCTCTCTCAATCTGTCAAGTAAATAAATAAAATCTTAAAAAAAAAAAAAAAGTTAGTGGCTGTATGAAGGACTGCTGTCTGCCCTTTATCTACAGTAGCAAAACTCTTGATTTTTATCTGGGTATACAGTGAACCATTTATATTTTGCATCTTCCATTACAGTTAAGTGTGGCCATGCAACCGAGTTCTGGACAATGGGATGTATTTTAGAGTCGTATGAAAAAAATTCTGTGAGATTTCTTAGAATGTGCTTCTTCAGAGAAGGAACCCTCCTTTCTTTTCTTTCCATTTCGCTGGAAGGGAGATACGATGTTTGTGTTCAAGTGGCCACCTGACCACAGTGAGGAAGTGATGCATAAGGATGGTAGCACAACAAAGTCATCTTCTGCAACTGCTATGAATCTATGGAACAACTATGCTAGGCTATTATTTAATAAAGTAAAAAATAAACTTCTATCTTGTTCAACCCCCTGTTAGTTTGGATTCTTCATCCATCCTAAATTGGCCTGATAGAGGGACCTTTTAGATTACCAGCCCCTGTTTATTTTGCTGAAAGGAAGTAGAAAGTAGCATTGACTACTCTAGAAATGTTTTTTAGTCTTTGGAAACTTATTTGTCCTATTCCACGATAGCCTACGCTTGGTCTTTCTATTAGCAGTTGCTACTGGTATTTTTACTTCTTCGTAACTTTACTGTACCTCCTCTGGAAACAGGATTAGACAGATTCTGTCTGAACAGAGTAACAGAGCAAATAGCATTTTGTAATTTGCTGATACAGCTTTTCTTCTAGTTTACAAAGTAAGTCTTGAGTAGAGGGTGAAAGTAGCTATAGTTCAAGCGAACGCTTTTTACAAGGCTTTATCCACATCCAGCGCTGTTCATTTATGCAGTACCTACCATGATATTAAATGAGATCAGTGAAACTAAAACAGGATAGTTAAAATTCCTGAGTAGGGAAAATAATATTCGCTTGAATTCTGCAGCATATGATGTTCACTTAAAATGATTTAACACTTCAGTGAATTACCTGCTTAGAAAATATACTTGAAGCTGTTAAATACTGGTCTCTAAAACTGATTGAGGCTTTGGTTGTTAGGAAAATACGGAGGTATTGTGCCCTTTGAACCATATGTTTTTAAGAATTTCATAATTTTACTTCTATGATTTTCCTTTATTAGATCAATCTTTAACTGATACTAGTCTGGAAAAAGCTAGGTCAGTGTGAAAGAGAAGTACTTAATCTTGCATCACGATAATGAAATAATGGAGGCAGGGAGATTATATTAGTGTTGTCATCTGAATTAAATATATTCACTTTAATGAAGAAAGCACTTACCAGATTATTTCTTTCTTGGAAATGGAGAGTTGGTCTGTTTTTCTACTTATAAAAACCATCTACATCGTTATTCTACCCTACAGTGCTTTAGAGTTTTAGACAAAAATAAGGTGAGTATATGGTTATTTCTGTTATCTCTTTCTAAAATGAACTCGGTGAAGGGAAGAGAAGACATTGAAATGATAAATCTTCATGGAAAGCATACAGTTTTGGCTTTGAGCTGTAGATGCACACTTGTAGTTATAACATGACACCTATTTCATTGCAACAGTATAAGAATGAATAAATACTAATGTTATTGGCCATTGATTAGCAAACATATTTAGTTGTTTAGCCACTAAAGAAAAAATTTGTATTTGGTTTACCATACCCCTTACAACAAACACATACTAACAAGCAATTCATATCCTATATTCTTTTGTCCCCAAGGAGCCTTTTGAATGTTGCTTTTAGATAACAGTCGCAGAGACTCACAGCTGTTAGGTAGTCTGTGGATCCCCAGGGACATATGCTTGTAGGCATTGCTTACTTTATATATAATTGATAAAATACTGTATTTTTCACCAGCCCTTACTTTTGTGAAAAGGATTGGGAGAAGGTAAAAAATACATAGCTATTTTTTTAAGCAAAGTGAATTTTCATTTAGTAGTATAGTTCTTCTGCCCAAGATTTGAGAAGGAGCTATAAACTACAGCCCTGGCTTATTTATTTAGCAGTAATCCTTCAAATAGACCCAGGGCTATCACATTGCACACTCCCTCCCTGTTGGCTGTACTAGTTACAGATGAATATGTAAAAATGACATCCAACATACTCTAATAGAATTAAGTCTGCTCAGTGCAGAGATTGTCTACAAAATTCACAACTTGATTCAGAGAACAAGATGTTCAGTTATAGGAGATGGAATAGTTCAAACTATTATGGTATTCATTAATGCTCTGTCCAACTGAGAACTAATGATGTATAATGTTATTTTTATATCAAAAAATATTTATTAGAGTACTTGATGTTTCCAACATAAAAATCAGCCTGTAGCATGGGGAAAAAAATGAAGGTAAAATTCATATAAAAAAGAACCACCCAGATCATCACTATAATCTATGTGGGACAATTTTTTCCATACACATACATCATGTTCAATGATTATGGGATCGGATACTGTTTTGTCACATACTATATATTATTTATATTACTAAATATTTATCCAAAGTGTAATTTAAGTGGCTACTGGTAATGATGCTGGCTGAGACACTGTGGGCAAGAAATAAAATTCCGTACCCAGAATAGATGTTTATACCTGACTGAATATACCTCTGGTTCTTTTGGGAGTCTCTATGAGGATTACTCTCATACCAGGGGCTCATTGTCGGTTTCTCTTGCTGGCATTCAAAGGCAGAAACAGCTAGGTTAGCCTGGGTAAGTAGGGGGGGCCATGTTGTTGAGCCCCCACTACCCTACATCTCTGCTTGGCATGACCACTCCTTTGGTGTACCTGTTATGACAGTTCCGGCCAATGTTGAAGGTGGACTACTAGCGACTGGCTAAATCATTTTGTCTATTTTGTTGTTTAGTGCCACTTGGATGGAGGATGCTTTCTGGAGGGCAGTAACAAGTGATACAAAGATAGTCTCATTTAGTTCCCATTTTCCTGTCCATCCACATGCCATTATTGCAGTCTTTGTTGTCTCCAGTCTCCCATTGTTTCTCCTTCTAGGACCTTGATCAGTTGGTGAGGCCATTTGCCACCAGCTGAATATATATGGTCACTTCTTGCTTGACATAGGGAATGACCAGGGGTATTGTTCTAAGTTCTACCCTTTGAAGATTTTCCCTCCCCACTCTTAAAGTCATTCCTGAGAGTTCCTTTAGTATAGCCATTCTCCTTTTCCAGAATTGCCCCGTATTCCTAGCTGACATCTGTAGAACAAGCTGCTGTTTTTCTTATTTCAAGTCATCCAAGACCTCTTATATAGAGGTAGTTATGAGCTCAGAAAAGAACAGGTGGCAGCGGTGGTGAGTGACGTGGGAATTAGAGCTACTTGCTTAATTATTTTCCGGGGGTAATATAAGAACAGTGTGAACTCAGCTCACAACCTGAGGTGGAGCCTAAAAGAGCTAACAGTTGGAGACTGCTAACCACCGTCCTTGCTGCTAGTCAGATAATCTTTTCATAAATGTAGGCTAATGTCACTTTTATTCCTTCAGACTATATTTAGAATCAGTTTTCCAACTCCAAATACTAATGTAATTTAATCACAATTAGAATTTAGATAGTGATTGGAGATCATTTTTTTTGACAATATGGAATTTTCCTAATCAAGATCATGATAGGTCTCCATTTTACCAAACCTTTTGTCTTGCATAGTTTTAAATTTTTATTCATGTTGACTATATACATTTCTCATTTGGCCTGTTCCCCTTACTGTTTTCATCTTCTTAAAGTGTTTTTATTGGTTATTGATTTAAAATAAGTCCTTATTTAATACTGGTTTACTCAAAGCAAAAGTTCATGAATTCTATTTATTTAACTTTTTGTTGTTAATCTTGGATTTTTCGGATAATCAAATTTGTAAAGAAAGACATATTCAAATAATGGCTGATCATTTCATGAATGTAATCTGAACTGATCATAGTGGGTGCTTACATATATAAAATTACATGGATATTTCTTCTTTATAAAAATACTAACTTCTCTATCAATTTTATATACAAGTTGTTACATATATCTTCTAATACTGTATCTCTTCATTTCTTGTTTTGGGGGTTTAGTTTTGCTGGAGACTATCATTACTACTTGAGTTTTTCCAGTGCCTATTCCTAATAAATTCAGTACATTCAAGTTCCTAGGTTTTTGCAAGAAGCAAAAAGTTTTTCATTAAACTCATGTGTTATCTACACATCCACATAAATTTTGTAAACTGTTCTATGATATACACCTCTTTTTAATACTAACATAATCATATTTGTTGTTTTCTTTTGCTTTGTTTCCTCTGAATACTCCTATTCCTTGATATGATATATGATAGTTATTCATGTCCTGAATGCTACTGTCACTCTAGAAAACTAATGGGGATCCTTGTTGAGAAAGCTTGGTTTAATTCGGAGGTCAGGCAACTATGCAAACCAAATCTTGTTTGCTGCTAATTTTTATATAAAGTTTAATTGGAACATAGTCATACCCATTCATTACATATTGTCTATGACTGATTTCATGCTACAGTGAGAGATTTGAGTGGTTGCTACAGAGATCCAATGGCCTGTAAAGCTTAAAAAATATTTACTCCATGGGCATTCACAGAAATAGTTTGCCAATCATGAATATATTGATTTATTAAAAAAATTTACTGTATTTTAAAAAATGTAATGTTTCTGTTATCTAATGAATTTATCTAATTATGTCTTTATATTATCTCTCCTAATTTTCTTATTATTATTTGACCGCTGCTTTTCTAGCTTCTTGGAGTGAATTTATTTCACTTATTATGCTTTCTCATTCAATGAAATAAGATTCACAGTGCCTTTAATTTTTTCTTGAGTACAAATTTAGCCCCAATAGATTTTTTGGTACAAGATATTTTCTCATTTTGATCTATGCAAAACAGTCTAAAATTTCGATTTTGATTTCTCCTTTGTTCCAAAATATTTTTGGAAAAGTGTTCTCCCCAAAATACCTTTATTTATTTGTTTGTTTTTTATTTTTTTTTAAAGATTTTATTTATTTGTCAGAGAGAGAGCACAAACAGGGGGAGTGGCAGGCAGAGGGAGAAGCAGGCTCCCTGCTGAGCAAGGAGCCCTTCGTGGAACTTGAATCCAGGACCCTGGAATCATGACCTGAGCCAAAGGCAGCTGCTTGACTGACTGAGCCACTCAGGTGTCCCAAAATACTTTTTTTTAATTTAAAGTTTTGCTTTTAATTTCTAGTTTTATTGAACTATGTTCCAACAGTGATAACTGTACAAAATGCACATTTGGAAATGTATTAGGGTTTTCCTTATGGCCTATCATATCATTTTAGGAATATTCTAAGAATATTTGACAAGACTTTTTGAAGTCCCTGGAAGGGACAAATTTATAAGTAGACTTATTCAGTTACTCTATTTGACTACTTTTGTTGCCAAAGCCAGAGAGATTTATGTTAAACATTTCTCACACTAAAACTTGGCCTTGTGAAATGGTCTAAAAGATTTGTCAGACTGAATAGGAAAACTTTATGGGATTAGGAGTGTGGGAAGAAAAGATAAAAATGAAATTCATAGATTTAACAGGACAAGTTCATATATTGCCAAATCCATATTAAGACAAATATGTCATGATGGCATGCTTATGGACACTTCCCTTTTTATTCATAGAGTTTTAGGATCAGAAACCTGCTGTTCCATTAGGGCACCAGTCGGCCAGGATAATCTAATTCTGATTACAGTATTCTTGAATTCATGGGAAACTTAGGTCCTAAGATTGAACCTATCTTATAACCTTAAATATATTTGTATTGACCCTCTGATTCTTCCCTAATTGATTTAAATACATGGTGATGAGTTCAAAACCAGCAGTTAATTTAAGTTTTTGACATAAATAAGGAATAGACCGGGGAACCAACTCTTTCTTCCTTATTTCTTCTTCGTGCAAAATAAAAAGGCTGCTATTTGCCTCCTGACCATAAATTGCTGTATTTATTGAGTCTAGATTCTGTAATGTAAAAGTTTTATGAGAAACTGGATAATCAGCTAAGGATAATTATTTACTTTTTGTTAACAAAGGAAAACTAAGATTTCATATAGGTACTCTGAAAAAAATTGTAACTTTTTAAAACAATAGTATATTTACACATTGGTGGTTATTAAATAAACATGCCATATCCAGGAATTACCTTCGTAAATCTATTTTTTAAATGAAATATAGTGATTATCATAGAACTTATGTCACAAAGGCAAACATTTTATAAAAATGAATCAAGAGTTGTTTTTAGTTAAGGAAAACTGCAATCACAGATGCTGGAAATAAATTCCGTTCTTAAAATGCCCAATAGTAAGTTATTTTTTTCATATTTAATAGAGATTTCAAGGATTGCTTGCATTTCAGAAAGGCTTTCAAATTCCCTTTCTTCAGGGTGTAAAGTGTTTAATCACCATTTACTTTTATTTGAAATCAGTGCATAATAATGCTGTAGAATACTGAAAGGCAATTAAGAGGGAAAATATGCCAAAAATCAGTACAAACTGGCAATATTGCCAGTAGAAGACAGATGCAATGCAAAATATTTTTATTAAATTAAAAAAATGGAGAGTAGGATTCAAATTAAAAATCCATCTAGGAAAACTGCCACAAGTCAACATTTGAAAAAATTAGATTTTAAGGGTGCCTAGCAGCTTCTCAGATTCTGCAGTAATGTATCAGTTTCTCCTAGAATATACCAGCAGTAAGTTACAGGGCCTTTGAGTGTCTATTCTTTTAATATTTAAAAATGCTTTTTTAAAAAAAAGGAGCATGGCATATTTCGCACAGTAATGCTTCACGATTTATTGTATTTAGGCCCAGCAGTTTTTTCAAGATAGGTTTTTAACACTTGATTTAATTTTAAAAAATGACTGGCCGAAATGGTGGTCATTTTACTTTCTCTTTGTGTACAGGAGTATCTTCAGCAAATCCCAGAGTTTATTAGTGGTCTGTGTTTTTCAATGTGTTTATTAGTTTGTTAAAGGAAAAAGAAAGACTAAACTTCAGTTGTTGAAACTATCTATCACATCTTGAGGCGCCTGGGTGGCTCAGGCAGTTAAGCATCGGACTCTTGGTTTCAGCTCAGGTCATGATCTTGGGGTAGTGGGATTGAGCCCCACGTTGGGCTCCATGCTCTGCGCAGAGTCTGCTTGTCACTCTCCCTTGCCCTCCTCCTCGAACCCTCCACCCCTCCCCTCTTGTGTGCATTCTCTCTCTCTCTCTCTCTCTCTCTCTCTCTCTCTCTCTCTCTCAAATAAATAAATAAATAAAATCTTTAAAAAAATATCTATCACATCTGGATAAATTAAGTGACAACAAATCCCTAAACATCTCAAACACCAGAAATAATTTTTGTCTTATTGGTTATTTTACCTTTTATCCAGGTATTTGCAGTGTGGGCATAAGAAACTCTTAATTTATCTCTATGTTGCAAATTAATTGAAGGTTTCACCATAGATGAGGAGCTAGGTTTGTATTGTGAATGCCAAACATGTTTCCTCAAACTTTACGAGTGATTTTTTTGTCATGGTTGAGTAAATTTTTGTTCTGGTTTGCAAGGTGACTTGATAATGGGGCAAGAGTAAAAGGGTAAAGAGACTAAGGGGAAAAAAAAGAGACATTTATATTGTAAGGATTCACAGAGCCCTCAAAAATACTGTTTTCTTAAATGGGAGATGTTTTCTCTCTTACTTTCAAGGGATCATTGAAAATTTTGTTATCATTTTACCAAATTGAAAGAAAAACATAAATCAAATTGGTTTGATACAATTAAAAAGCAAAGAATCACATACTCATTTATTTTACTTGAGATGAATTCTTTTAAGTCCATGTATAGGAAGGAAATTCTTTGCTTGGATGAGATACTTCAGAGTGATCTCTCTAGGAGATTTCTCTAAGGCATGTGGGTTTCATACATAATCCATTGTAAAGTTGCTCTTTTGGGGAAATGGTTTTTTTTAATGTTCTGTTTCACACACATGAGTGACTCTAATGCATGGACTTATCTGATAGTCTCACTAGTTTGTGTGTGTGAATTGGCCACATTAGGTGGAATCATTTTTGAGATTTTCAGATTCAGATCCTGGAATATGTGATTAAAAACTTGTCAGATCAAGAGATTTTTCAGTACATGGAATAAATTTTAAAAAAATCAGTCAAGGCAATTTGCCAAGGATTTCGATTTTGAAGTGTGGTATTTAACACGTAGTCCTTATAGAATATAATTTTGAAAGTACATTGAGGGCTCCCAGATACACATTACTTAAGCACTATATATGACATTTCTATTTTTCTTTTTACATTGTGGGATCTTACTCCACTCAGCAAGGTATTTGTTGGCTTCACTCAGTGAAAATCACTGATCTAGAAAAAGGAGAAAAGAGAAAAAACTTATTTAAATTCTGGAAGAAAATAGAAGTCCTAACCAATGCCGTTGCTGGGGATTCTTGTTAGAAGTTTTCTGAATGGAAAAGCGTTATGATATGTGTTTAGGGGTATGTGTGTGTGCGTGCATATATATTTATAAAGGCTTGGGGTGGGAGAAAGAGAGAGGTAAAAGAACTGGGAATATTGAAAGTTACATTGAATATGAATAGAGATCAACAAGATGGTCATATGTGGAAATGAAGAGCCAAAGGATCATATCAAAGTGAATCACTGAGAAGCAGAAAGGAAATATTTAGAACATTATTACATATGTATATGTACTTGCACTCTTTGTTATTCACTTAAAATCCATTGTCTACATTTAGAATTCTTTATAGAATAATATCTAAGATTAATTTTTTAAAAAGATTTTATTTGACAGAGAAAAGAAAGAGCACAAGAAGGGGGAGTGGCAGGTAGAGGGAGAGGGAGAAGCAGACTCCCCACTGAGCAGGGAGCCCGATGCGGGGCTTGACCCCAGGACCCCGAGATCATGACCCGAGCCAAAGACAGACACTTAACCAACTGAGCCACCCAGGCACCCCTCTGAGATTAATTTTTACGGCAGGAAGATCTTACCAGTGGTTGCAGTCGCCCATTGCTACTGTAGCAAATGATTACAAACTTAAGGGCTTAAAACAACACTTTTTTTTTCTTCCAGTTCTTTAGGTCACAAGTCCAGCGGGGGTCTCACTCAGCTAAAATGCAGGTGTCAGCAGGTCCCTCCCTGTTCCTTCTAGAGGATCTAGGAGAGAATCTGTTTCCCTGGTTTTTCCAATTCCAGAGCCCATGAAGATTCCTTGGTTCATGGCGTCTTCACTATCTTCAAAGCCATCTGTTCAGCCGCTTTTCTACTCTCTGACCTCTGTCTGTCATTATTTTTTCTGTGACTCTGTCCTTCCTTTGTGTTTTTTATAAGGACACTTGTGATTACATTGGTCCCACTGAGGAAGGCCATGATAATCCCCATCATCTCAGAATCCTTACCTTAATTGCACCTGCCAAATCCCTTTGGCCTTGTAAGGTAAGGTAGTCACAGAGTCCATCAGATAGGATGTGGACATTTTTGTGGGGGGACCATATACAAGCCACATATACCTCTGTACCCCTTTTATTCTTTCACTGTACACAAATATCATTCTTCACAATAGTCATTAGTTCTTATTTCTCACATTAGATTCCATGAGGACTAAGGATTTTTATTTTACCATTTAAACCCCAGTGTGTGGGGCAGGGCCCAGCATATAGCAAGCCAGTATTTCTTGAATGGACAACCAAAATATATCCAGATCCCAAATAGCTGGATTGCCAATGAGAGGCTTGATCTATAACATCATAATGCCATTTTTTCACTTAGTATTACCATTTTATTACAAATATTACTCTGAATACAGCTCCCATAGGTTGATTTTACGCTTAAACTGAATAAAATGCCTTTTATGCTTTACTGTAACTGAGAAGTTGGGGCACACTAATAAGTAATCCACGTAAAATATCCTCAGGTTCAGACTATAGTTAAACTGGATCTTGACCCACGATAGAGAATTTAGTCACTTGGTCCCATTTTTCCTTCTTGTAGCTTACTATGGAAAGAGATAATGTGTCATGTTAGAGAAACTATAATTTTCTTTTGTAAAACATGTTGAAAACTGTTGAAAAAAATGAATTGAAAGAAATCACTTTGTTATATGTTTTTAACCACTTCAATTTAGATGGTATTAAAGTATGGAAAATAATGTATTTGGATCTATTTCAATGTTTAGGGAAATGCACTCCTATTAGATATCTGTAGTAAAGCGATTTTTATCTGAAAGGTTAGTCGTAGAAGATTGAGATGCCTTTAACACAGAGAAAAAATGAAAGTCTCCGTCCACAGGTTGCCATGGTTTCAGTTGAGAAAAAAATGAAATTGGAAGGTCACCAATAAGTTTTGAGCATATTATTTTTTTTACAAAAAGAAATCATATCAATGCGGTGTAAAATCCTAACAAGATTTAGAACAATACAGGCACTTTGAAAATTACAAAACCATTAGTCAATACCATATTAGGCTGATTTATTACCCTTCAGTGCCACAGCCTTTTAGCTGCTGATGGGGATTCAGTTAAGAAATAAGATTATGACTCCTTTCTTGTGGTTTTCACACTCTTTTCTCAGAAAACAAAGTAAATTAGACAATAAATCATTGTTCATATCACTCTCCAGTAGTACCAATTTAAGAGGTGGATAGTCAGGTTGAAAAAATTTTCCCCTCTGTGTCTGAATTCTGTACAGTCACTTTCAGGCAAATGATGCAGAAGGCTCTGATTGCAAGGAAGGAAACCCAATTTGAACCAGATGAAAGAACGAAAGAGAATTTGTTAGAAGGACAACACCTCCTAGACTATAGGTTTGGGATGAGTCTCCAATATGAAAATTCCAAGGATGGTTTTAACTGCCCCTCTGTGAGTTCCTCCTTGGGTCACAGGCCTCCCTACTCTCTGAATGGTTTATCTGATGACCAAGTAAAGAAAATCTGATGATTGATTTAAATTCATTCCCTCCAATTACCCTCTTGCTCACCTCTCTGATAGGGATCAGGATAGTATTTGTTGGCAAGAAAACGTGTAGTTGGTAGAATAATGGCCCCCCAAAGGTGTCTAAGACCTACTCCCTAAGACCTGTGAATATATTTGTTTACATGGCAAAGGGGCATTAAGTTGGCAGATGGAGTTAATCTCGTGGCCTTAAAATTGGGCAATAATCCACGTGTGCCCAATGTAATTGCAAGGATCCTTAAACGTGGAGAAGGGAGAAAGAAGAGAGAGACAGGAGGGTGGTAGAGGGGCCAGAGAGGTGCTATGATCCTGGCTTTGGAGATAAGGAAGGGAACCATGAGCCAGGGATAAGGGCGGCCTCTGGAAGATGGAAATAACAAGGAAATGGATTCTGGCCTAGAGCCTCCAGAAGGAACAAGGCCTGCCAACACCTTGATTGTAGCCCAGTAAAACCTGTGTCGGCCTCTGACCTGTGGAATATGGGACAATAGATTTGTGTTGTTATAAGCCATCCTGTGGAAACTGGTTACGGTAGCAACTGGAAACTAATATGAAGAGAAACCTAGCACAAATATGATCAGAGAGCTCTTTCTCGAAGCAAGGCCTTAGTTTGCCAGCTGCTTCTTAACAAAGTAATTACAACTTTTTTTTTTTTAGTTGTCATTTTCATGGGGTGACACTGGAAGAAACTGTAGCTTAGTGGTGAGTATATTTCCTCCAATGACAACTATTATAATCTGCATGGCCAGTAGTCTTCTTTCATAGGAGAAATTACTCTGGTGTTTTTTAAAAGAAAATGTTCATGTTATTTGAATCAAATGATAATCTTTATTCATTTTTTAAAGAACTTGGTATTTAACATCACTTTTTACACTCTTTATGATGAAGATAGTGTTTCTGTCAATATTGGGGTTATTATTTTCCCAGTTAATTGTTTTAATTTAATAAGCTCTTCTATGTTTTATAAACCTCTTGAAATTGTATACAGGCCAGTTAATATAATTTAATCTTATAAAATCTTCATTGTTCACTTCTCCCTTGTATTAAAATACCTGATTCTAAAATAAATTATTATACATCATTGGCCAGCCTCCTCAGTATTGCTTAGGTTTGATGTTTCTCTTGACACCTGACTTTTCAGAGTTCTTAGGGAACAAAAGTTTATAAGCAAAAACTGTCTGCAAACCTATAAGGTAATTTATATTAAGATAATATTTTCTTTAAAGCAGAGTTGCAGTTTTACACTGTGTACCCAGATAGGGCACAGAAATATAGTTGGTTTCCTATTGAGAATTTAAGAAACAAAAATCTAAAGCAACTTTCTTCCTAGGACAAGACTTGTTTTCTGGCCATACTAACAACCGAGGACAGAAACCTATATTAAACAAGTTTCAGTGAATCAATGACCAGTAAATAGGCTTTTGGAAACCAGCCAATCTGTAATAGCCTCACCTTTCTGAAAGGGTACAAATCAGCAACAGTCACACTCCAGTAATTATGCTCCCATGGCTAAAGATCAACCAGTGCCTAAATACTCTGCTTCTGAGGTCGGCCAATCTCCGAAGTTTTGCTTACCTGAACTCCATAAGAGATCAGCACTTGGCTTTGTTCAGAGATGGCTTGGTACTAACATAGGTCTGCCTTGCTTAACTGGCAATAAATACAGCTTTTTTGTTTGTTTGTTTCAGATAGTGAGTGGCAACCTCTTGCTTTGATACTATCATTGTTACTGTCTTCCACAAGCTATTCTCATCTCATCCACCCAATCCTCTTAATCAGGAATGTGCGCTTGTGCGCGCGCATGCGCACACACACACACACACACACACACACACAGGGTCAAGAACAAATTTAAAATTGGCAATGGAAATTAAAATGTTAGTTTTTCAGTTTAAATTTTATCTTTGTTATAAATCAATCTAATTTGAGTACAATTTCTGTTTTCAATTTCTTTTCCATTTCCCAATTCTCTGCAATAAGGAGCCTGAGGATTTAGTTAGGCTTAGCTTACTCTCGTGGGATAAAAGGGCACCTTGTATTAAACATGTGTATGGAAGTGTGGATGATTGGTTTTCTTGGCAGCAGGGGAGAGGAGGAATTAGGTTTCATTTATTGTCCTGTGGGTTCTCTCTGGTCTCAGATGCATAGTGGCTAATCTATTGTAGTTTTTGGCCTGGTGACCACACTTAATAAAGAGGTTCTGGATCTGGTGTGATAGGTCCATGATATCAGTCTTTTGTTCTCTGCATTGCCCCTTTGTCGACCTTGGTGTCTGCTGGCCTGTTAGCCCCTCTGAGTCTTCTCACTAGAGCGCTTACATATCCAGGCAGTTTGAAACCAAGGTTGCCTCAGAGGTAAGCTGCTTCAGGCTCATTTGTATAGTCCTCTCCCTTCATCACCCCTGTGCTGTCACTGTGAAGGTTTTTGAATTTGGTCTAAAGTGAGGCTTGTTGGATAGATCCAAGGCTTTCAAGATTCCTACAGGCTTTGCCAGGGAAGGCTACCTCTTATTCCCCTGATGTTCTCAAGATCTCCGATACTTATCTTGGTGTTCCTAAGGTGCTCCCTTGGCTGGTTTCACCTGATTTCTGAGTAGATTTAATACATCTTTCCCACTACCTTTCTTTTCCATTTCTCACAAACCACTGAGAAAGAAGGGAAGGGCAGACTTACCACTCCTTTATACCATGGATTTCCCTCAATCATATCTTCCTTCTTGCCCATAGAAACTAAAATCCACAGCTCAAGTGAGAAAGGGTTTACCTTCTCCAAAATATGAGACTCCTCTATGATGTAGTCTTCCAAATCCATTTTTCAACATGGTAATGGAACCTAAATGAATTTAGAAAATCTTTTATTCTCTCAATAAAATCCAGCTTTTAAGGTTCTTATCATGCTTTTAACTCAAAGTCAGTTTTGGATTCCAAAAGCTGACTGCTGATCCCCTATTTCTCCTTGTATACCTGTTCCAACAATCCTAATATTTTGCAAGTCCAATGAATGCCTCTGACTGAATAGAGTCAGAAGTACAGTAATGTAAAATGTAGATGAGAATGTAGGTGTTTTTGTGAAAACTATCTCCAATACAGATCGTTACAAATATTTTTGCCATAGTATTTTAAATGGTTTCAAAGTATATTCATATGTAATACTTGTGGTTTAAGGTAATTCAAAGCATTAGAGCCCATTAATACTTTATGCACGTGAAGATTGCTCATGATCACAAAGATCTGGCAACACAAAGGTCACATATTCACCTCCAAGTGCCATGAATCCCTGAAAGCTTAATACCTGATTGGTATGTTCTCTCCTATGAGACTGAAAACCAAGAGAACCTTTAACCTAGATACCATGGGGTTATTTTTGTATGGTGCATTTGTGGGGCAGAAGGAGGCAGTGACTCCAAGGCACAGTCACTCAACAACTAAGAGAAACAGCGGAGAGGAAAGTGAAGGGAGTTCCAAGTAGCAAGTGTTTTCTGCTAAACAGTATTGAGGGAATGTAAATAAAGCATAGAGTATTGCACATTGCAAAACTCACCAAAAATAGTAGAATGGCATGAGCTATTTTGATCACGTTATTAACCGTTAAATGTAGACCTCCATGAAAAGTGTTGAGTCTTATCTCATACCGTATTCGATTATTCAGTTAGTTGAGGATACCAACAGCAATAGTCACAGATATTCATGGCATGCTTATCCTGGGCCTGGTACTTTTTTAAGTGCTATATATGTATTATATTCATTTTTAATGCTCAAAACAACCCTGCCAAATAGCTATTATCTCAGTTTTATAGATTAGAAAATTGAAACAGAAAATGGTTAAATAGCTTTTACAAGGACACATGGATAATTAGTGTGAAGCTTAACTTCTGATTTATGCATTTGACTTCATGCCTTTAATATATAAGCTATAATATTTTTCTGAAGTCACTAATCTGGTCAGTGGAGAGTTATGGACTTGAGAGTTAGCCCAGCTATGACCAGGTGGTTGTGCATGAAATGTGATGGTCATATCTTTGGGTATGTTCCTTAATTATTGTTATGCCATACAACCCTTCATTCTCCCTCATTTAGACATAAAGATTCTGATATTAAAGTTTATCAGTGATTATCACTTAGAGTAACAGTTCTATAAATCATGGTGTTGGATTTTAATGAATAGAGAAAGCCTTAAGGACTCGATCCAAAACTTAATAAACCACAGCAAGATATGGGAAAGAGACTTCTCTGGAGCCTTAGTCAGCCAAGAGAACTATTGTTTCCCATTTGGGAATACTAACTGGTAACTGACTCAGGATACTTCCCGTTTGCACTGCTGTTTTGGAAAGATGCCAGGTTTTTTTTTGTGCCTGAAGCCAAACTTATGTCTTCTGCCAGTCTCCCCTTTGTCCAAATAACTGTGGTTCTGTGAAAAACAAGATTCTGCCACTATTCAAAGTCCATCCTAGAGTCTTAAGGGGGTGGGGGCAAAAGAGGGGACATGAGCCCTGGCTGAGCAAAACTGAGTCCCAAGGTTCTTCGTAGAGTTTTGTGAATAAGCTTAAGCACAATTTATCTAGAAATCTAAAGAAATAGCAGAAATAAAATGACAAAAAAAACCCCACAAAAGCCCACTGTGCATCACAATCAGGTTGTAGATAGGATATATCTACATGGATACATTAGTATTACATGTTTCACTTGGGGCCTTCTGACCCAGTGCCATTGATAAAATGTTGATAAAATGATATATTTTATATGGATGAGGAAGAAGAATCATTGATTTGTTCTGAGAACAGGACATTTTACTACAAGACAAGAGGACTGAAGGTGTATTTTCATTCAGATGAATTTCTTTTTTTTTTTTTTTAAAGATTTAACTTATTTATTTCACAGAGAGACACAGCGAGAGAGGGAACACAAGTAGGGGGAGCGGGAGAGGAAGAAGCAGGCTTCCCGCTGAACAGGGAGCCCGATGCTGGGCTCGATCCCAGGACTCTGGGATCATGACCTGAGCTGAAGGCAGACGCTTAAGGACTGCGCCACCCAGGCACCCTCATTCAGATGAATTTCTGGTGCAATTTGTCTCACATGGTATAGCCTATGAGCAGAAATCAAAGCAATAGCAAAACAAACAAAACAGAGGTGAACAGATGTAGAAAAAGTCCTGAACTGGCCAACGGGTCATTGTTACATCACACCCACTAGCAGTCACCGGCAACCTGAGAAAGAAGGTTAGCACGGCAGATTGTCCTTCCGTGGAACCTTGAACATCGAATAGGGCCTGGAATATAGGAAGTGCTCAAAATCTGTCACTGTGTTGTTGACATTGCTGTTGTTGATACTGTTTTTCAGGCATGATTGCCACAAGGCAATAAGAAAGAAGGGCAAATGTTATTTGAACATCTCTTTTTGGTTCTTGTTTTGTCTATATCCACCAAAAATTGAGTTAAAGTGGTGCATTTTTTAAAAAAGTGCCTTTTGAATATTTAATTCAGTTTAGTCATGGGATGAGGGCATATGAAAAATTTCAAAAAGGATTTTTGGTCAATTAAGCTAGTTCAAAAGATACTCAAACACAGGGAGATTGTGGGGTGGAAAGAGTGGTACATCCCTAACTTAGAATAATGAAAGAGGACCATCTAGAGCTGGAGAGCATACGATTTAGATAATTGATGAATTGTGACCTCTGGCTCTTGTTTCACACAAAACTTTTTTTTGAGCAGGTGGACACACACACACGGATTTTCTTATCCACTCTATTTAATATACAAAGAAAAAAATTCTGAAAACCCTTGGTATAGGTGGAAACTCTTGGTAGTATGGTAGAGAGAAGACAACCAGATGATCACATACTATGGAGTCAGATAACCTGTGTTTGAATGGTGTCTCTTCCACTTTATTACTCTATTACCAGCTTTATTACTCTAAGTAATTTCCTATATTATAAAAGAATTACAGTACCTCCCTCATGTAGTTGTTTTGAGGACGAAATGTGATAACATGTATAAAATACCTAGCAAAATATCTGCAATCAGTTTTGCAACACATCGTATGTAAGATAACAGTGAGGTTGTTTTTATTATTGGCTTTTGAAGGCAACTGTTATTTTGCTACCCTTTCTTCTCTTTATCCCTCCCAAAATGAGTCAGATTTAAATTCAAATAACTGCATTTCTCAGACAGAAGAATTGCTACTGTTTGTGAGCACAAGTTAGAATTATATTTTTCCAATTAGAATTTTTAATGAAAGATGAAGATGACAGCACTAGTGGTCTCTATTCTCATCCTCCCTTCCATGTTGGGAGAGGAACAGTGTCGACATCTCAAATGTCAAGAAGTAAGGATATAACTTGGGCCCCTGAAAATATCTTCCTTCAAAATTTCTTCTCCCTATTTTTCCATTCTTTCACTTTTTGGGGGACTTCTTTCTTGTTCCCTTTTTTTAATCCTTTGTTGGCTCATCTATCCTCTGCCCATCCTTGGATGTACCATGCCCCCAAGTACCTTTCTTACAAAAGAAAAGGCTCCATGGTCAAGTATATTTAGGGGAGGCTGCTTCAGACAAACTTACATAAATGTTGTGTCCTTCAGCTTGGTTTTAGATAGTTCTAAAAAAAAATGGCCGTGCGTTTGAAGTTAATCACAGAGGAGCTCTGGGAGTACAACTACTCTGTGACATCACTGGGGTACAGAACCATGCCCTTTAGGAATCCACATAGCTGGGGCGCCTCGGTGGCTCAGTTGGTTAAGCGACTGCCTTCAGCTCAGGTCATGATCCTGGAGTCCCTGGATCGAGTCCTGCATCAGGCTCCCTGCTTGGCAGGGAGTCTGCTTCTCCCTCTGACCCTCCCCCCCTCATGTGCTTTCTCTTTCTCTCATTCTCTCTCTCTCAAATAAATAAAATCTTTAAAAAAAAAAAAAAAAAAGAATCCACATAGCTGAAGATAGGCTTGCCATTCTCTTGTGAGAATTAAAGCACTGAACAAAAGCATGCCCCTAAATGGAAAGTCCTGTGTGCTTTCAGAATTTAACGTACAGAGGATTTAGCCAGCAGGGAGGGACAGGATTTTTCTTGGCAATGTTTAGGGATCTAATCGTGTTAAGTAAATAATTGCTTCAACAATTTTTCAGCAGTTGGTTTTGTTTACTAAAGAGAAAAAAATTTAAACTGGAACCAAAAATCCAATTTCTAAAATTGAAAAGATAGCAAAGATCAAATTAACAAGCAAAAAATAAAACACATTTAGTTTGTAAAAAGTAACTTTCTTATGTAACATGGAGAATAATCCATTTGTACGGGTAGACTAATGCTTTTTGCACGAAGTCCTTATCACTCATCTCCTAATTTAGAGATGATGTTATCAATAGCAGTATTTTATATACCATTTCATACAATTCTCAAATATTAGAACATATTCGTTATGTACTGCAGTGCTGAAATTTTAATTAAAAAAGCTCTCCATGTCTCCTGACATTTTATCCACCTTTTTTTCAGTTACTTACACACTGGTTAAGATCCAAACTGAGTCACCTAATTTAAGACAATGTCTAAGTCTCCCCACTCTTTGCTCTGTCTGCTTAAGACCTAGCATCTAATAGCTGTGGAAAATCGGCAGAGTTTAAGGTGAAATCTATAGATGTTGACAGGGATTAATCAATGTGGTCTCTAAGAAGTAGATGGCAGTCTTGCTCAGTCATTTTTTTTTTCCACTTCTGAAGTGTAAGACACTTGCATTTGGTGTTAAAATCGATAGTCTTTTTAAGTGATGCCTCCCTGGGCACTTGACAGGTACATGAACCAATCCAGTTATATCATTCATTTGGAATATTATATGTCCATTTCCAAATGTCCTTAAATGCCACCACCATGACCACCAAAACCTAGAGAAAGGAAACATGAAAGAAACATCAGAAAATACAAAGTTTGCAATAACTTTTTAATATTATTATACTTTTGCTCGTTCTGTTATAAGAGTGATCCTGTCCAATGAAGCCTTGTGCCTTCAAATAGACTAATAGGAGAAAGTCCTCTTGGTTGAGAGGAGCTGTTAGTTGAATTGGTAGGGGGGAAAATGCCTAGGATCTTGATTTGGAGATCTGGGAATAGGTGCCCTGTTAATTTGATTTTTTTTTCATTGCTATGAAACATTTTTCTTTCGCTAATACTCTTCAGTAGATACTCTCTTAAAAAAATGACATGGTGTCTTAAAGTGCAGTGAAGTTATTTTTGTCTTTCTAGCAACTTTTCGAATCTATCATTTTCCAATAAGGTACGTTTAAAAGAAACAAGATTAGAAGGTCTAGTTTATTAAAACTGTTCCCATGTTTTTATATTTTCCAAATAGGATACCCATACACAACACTTAAGGGTTTTGCTTCTTTTTTCCAATTCAGTGATCCGTGGAGCTGTCAGGCTGCTAGGTCTCCACATGGCTAACACCTTCTATTCCTGCGCATTTGTATGTTCATCCATTAATTTGTAATTCTCTATTATATCCCTGGGCTAATATATACAGAGATCATGGATACAACCTCTGTGGGAGGAAAAATCAATAAGCCAAACATATTCCTATGTGACAAGGGCAGGAGTGGTCACATGGGAGGAGGACCTAACTTTTGAGAGAAAGTAGAAAAGTTAGAGAATAAACCCTACATGGATTGACATATAGACCAAGGTATGAAGAACCAGAGGGAGTTAGAAAGAAGTAGGTTTGCATTTTAGAGGGAATAAAATTGAGTGTACAAAGGGGTCTCTGACTAAAGTTCCTCCATTTCCATTTCTGATTGGACTAATACAATTATGACTTTACCTCTAATGTCAAGCCCCAATCCATTATTATAAAAGCTAATGGAATAATTTTTCAAAAATCAAATCTGATAATATCACTACCATGGTTACAAATTTGCAGTAGCTCACAGGAGACCGGAGCAGAAAATGCAGTCTTTATGAGTTCTTTTATAATTTTGACCAATATTCTATTAACCCTTTTTGGGAGGATGGTTTTTATAGGCTTGAAATTTCATTAAATGATACTAACTTATATTGGTGGACTTAAAGAAATAGTTCTTTAAATCCAGTAGCTTCATTTATTGTAGAAATGTTGAACCCAAATATTTTTTTAAATTTAATAGCTATATTTACTAGAGGAATGTTGATAATATTGTACATTATTTGGTATTCTTTCTATGATGACTTCTCCCATTTTTCCCCCTCTATGAAGCCTCTTAAAAGAAATACCTCTCTGGTTTCAGAGTCAGAAAAGCCTGTTTCTTCAGAGGAACTGTTTGATTTCCTCTCTTTCTGAATCATGTAACTATTTGGTCTCTTTGGTCTGATGGAATGTTTGGAATCCAGAATATATTATCTTCCATTGGCAGATGATTAGGATATTAATGCATTAAAAAAACTAACAGTATTATTTGCTTTTATCTTATTTCCCCATCTTAATTTTTCTTGACCTCATTTTTTCTCATCAATTTTCATATAGCTATAGCATAAGAGTTTTTGAAATTCATGTTAAATATTCTCCAACAAGGTATTACTTGAGGAAGGGAGGGGATAGGAAAGGAAGGAAGAAAGAAACCTACCCAGTTCTCCCAACTTAATCACTTTTAAAGGACAAAAGTAAAGGAGGAACAGGGGCACCTGGGTGGCTCAGTCCGTTAAGCATCTGCCTTCAGCTTAGGTCATGATCCCAGGGTCCTGGGATCCAACCCCACGTTGGGCTCCCTGCAAAGCAGAGAACCTGCTTCTCCCTCTCCCTCTGCTGCTCCCCCTGCTTGTTCTCTCTCTCTCTCTCTCCCTCCCTCCCCCCCCCGTCAAATAAATAAATAAATAATATTTAAAAAAAAAGTAGGGGAGCCTGGGTGGCTCAGTTGGTTAAGTGTCTGCCTTCCACTCAGGTCATGATCCCAGGGTCCTGGGATCGAGTTCTGCATCAGGCTCCTTGCTCAGCAGGGAACCTGCTTCTCCCCCGGCTTTCCCCCCTGGCTTGTGCTCTCCCTCACTCTCTCTGTCTCAAATAATAAATAAATAATCTTTAAAAAAACAAAAAGTAAAGGAGGAATGGGAAAAAAAAATACTATTGCTCTCCACTCACGTGATACATGTACTATCCTAGGCTTTACCTGTTTCTGAAATAGATCTTTTATGAGACAACTTTTAAAAAGCGGGAAGATATCCAGACTTAGCAGGTTAGCTGAAAGAGACCTTTGTTCAAAATTTCTTGGTTGAGAGACTATGAATCCCATATTCTCGGTCTAGATGATTCTATAGTTGCTCACTGAATCCCCCAAGATCTAAGGGGGATCTCGTAGTCTGACCCTGGCTAATTAGAACATCCCAACCCCCAAGCAAAAGGATCGATTTAGAAATAAACTCAGGACTCAAGGCTAGCCAGTCAGAGCCCTCTGTGAGATTTCTGGTGGGACTTCAATTGCAAATGAGGGAAGCCTAGAACAACTGATGGTTCTTGGGCTTCCATCTGCAAAAGCCTTAGAATTCAGCTGCCGCTATGGCACTAACAGAAGGGAACTTAAACTAATGCAATTAGAGTTTCTAGTTATATAAGCCATTGATTTTCTTTATTGCTTAAAATAGTTTGAATTGGTTCTTGGTCATTTGCAAATTCAAGTGTCACAACTAATAAAACTCATATATAGGTCATTGAGTCAAATGGGAGAAAAGGGCCTTGGAACCAAGTAATAATACCCAATGATTAGAGGATGTTTTCTCCCCTCTGTGTTCAATGAACATATTTCATGTTCTTGATATTTAAACTTCCACATGACTTTTTCACTCACCTATAAGTGTTTTTAATCAGTTTGCTTATAATTCTGACATCTTTGATCCATGTATCTAGTCCATGAAAGGCAAAAAAAGACCTGAACATTACCTCATGAAAGATATTAAAGACATTCATTAAACTGGCGCTTCAGCAAAACCTAAGGTAGACAATGCTCAGACAACCAGAACCCAGATGTGCCAATTTTACTTCATAAAATTTTAAAGTTCTGAACTATAAACGGGCCTATTTGATGGTATTTCTATTTGTATTTCTCTGATACCATTATCCAAATTTAAGATCTGACTCTACGTGATAGTGGTCTTCACATACTCATGTAATCTATTTATAATTTTACTTTTTTTAAAAGTCATGGTTAGTGATGAAACCACCGAATTTCACATTCATTTTAGGAATTATTCTACCTCAGTTTTCTAGGTGTGGTATACTAAATATAAATGAAATAAGTAGAAACTATGTATGCATTATAAGCACAGGTTTTCCTCATTCCCTGTATTTTTCTTTTTTTGAATTAAAAAATATAAAAGGGCTGTTTTTCTTTTATGTCCATGCCTATTTTTCTGTCCCAAACGCATACATTCTACTAATCTGAATGTTTCTTTTTAATATCCCCATTGTATAGACCTAGGCTCTTCTCCTTTCAATGTACTATTATCTTGTATTTTGGCAATCTGCCAACTATGTGTTCAGAAAGCCCTCCCATCTCACTCTATATTTATCTTATTATATAATTAGGCCCTTGAAGTAGACCCTTTGTTTAATATGACATAGTAATACTCCCATCAACAATTTCCCTTTTCAGGTATAGCATTACTATTACTACAAAGGGTTTAATTATTAAATCAGGTTCACACTAATAATAGATCTTACCCAGCACCAAACTATAGTAATGACGCAAATGCTATAGGTAAGCATCAAGAAGAGATGCAATATTCCTTTTTGGAGGAGCGCAAAGTTGTCAGGTGTTCATTTTCTAGTAAATTGTGATAAATTTTGCTTTTGGATTAACATGAATTTTTAAGAGTTTAGAGACTACTCCATTTTATACAGTGTTAATTGCACAAATAGTAAAATGCTCACTTGACTACCACCTACTCTCCAGCCAACCGTGTTTATTGTTTTTTACAGTAAACAATATAGATTATAAGCATGTTTGTAAGAGCTCTTAGAGATCATTCATCACTCATCTCCCTTAAGTATGAAAGGAACAGATTGTGGGTCTATGGTCAACTTTCCATGCCTAATCACCTAACATAAACCCTAGAACATATTTGGGGATTGATAACAATGTTCTATATGGAGCACAGGTCTTTAGTATGCATTGTGACATAAATAGAGGCTAACTGACAACTAAAGGATGGCTCTTTATCTTTACGGAATTCACAATGTAGTGGAAGCAATATATAAATAATATTTATATGTAATATATTTATAAGTAATATATTTATTACAATACATATTATGGCAAGTGCTAAAATTTATGCCAGGTTATTAAGATAATAAAGATGCGGGATACCTAAGTCAGACTGAGGAATTCATAACACTGTCTTGAAGAAAGGGTATCTGAAACTGAGTCTTGAAAGAGTATAATGACTTGGCTAAGAAGAAAAGGGAAGATAGTCAGTCATTCTAGACTCAGAAAATAGTGAGGGTAAAGGAAACAAGATGTGAATAAGCTAAGTGATTTAGGGTGGGAATTGCTATGCTGAGAGCACAAAGTGTTTGTGAGAGTATGTTAGAAGAAACCAAGGAATGAGGTAGGGCCTGGATCCAAGGTTTTTATTTTCATTTTGAACTTAGGGCTAACCAATGAAAAATTTTAAGGTCACAAGGGACATATACCTAGGTTTTCATTCATTCTTTTCGTATTTTCTATTTAACTATTAATTTATACTTCTAACAAATACTTATTGAGACCCAAACATTGGGCATAGAGGTTATTTTTATAAGTATGAGTGAATGGGACAAAATTCCTTCTCTTTGTGATTTTATATGTAAGTGAATAAGGAGAAACAATTTAAAAGTAACACGTATTCATTATTATAAAATATGGCATTTGTGACAAGCACAGCTAGGCATCTCTGAGAAGAAAAATACCAGGTGGGAACTACCTAGTAGAGTTTGTCGGTGAAGGCTGGTCTGTGGAAGCTGCATCAAAATTGGTAAATGAAAGAGGAGAGGAAGAAGTCTGGTGACTCTGCATGACAGGGAGAACTTCATGAACTTCTAATGAAGGAAACAATTTGGTATGTTTAGGGAGCACATGGAAGCGAGGAGCAGAGTTAGGAACAAGTCAGGAAGCGTTTATAGTAACTGAGGTGAGGAAAAAATAATGAGGATATTGGTAATAAAGCTAATATTTCTTGAGCGCAAAGTTTGAGACACGTACAGTTGCTAATGTGCAACTGCCTGACCTACCAAAATGGCAATGTTGCGTGGTTCAGCCTGGATTATTAGATATTATGCTAGGCACTTGAATACATAATCTCATTTAATATTCATTAAGACCATATGAAGAGCTATTGCTCATATTTTCACAGTGAGAAAACTGAAATTTATTGAAATGAAGCAGTCGGTGCAGGGACACATGGCTAGTTAAGAGGATGAGTCAGTCAAGTCCTAGAGAGGATCAGGAGGTATATTCCTACAGAATAATGTGAGAAAGTATTAATACAAGCACTATTTGCAGAGGCATTGATACAGTTTAGGGGAACTGAAAGGGACAGTGCGGCAGTCCAGGAATAGCATGAGCCAGTGGTGACACACTACAAGGCCTGAAGCGGCAAGCTGAGAGTTAAACCAGAGGAGTAACTGTATGTAAAAGATTGCCTGACCGAAGCCGTGGCCTTTGGTGGAGATACGAATCCATCAATGGAGACTCACTAAGAGACAAATGAGCTAATAAATGCTCCAGAGTTGACTCTCAGTGCAGTTCCAGTCTCCTTCCTGAGCTTCCCATTGAAAGGAACAAACCAGAGGTCAGAAGACAGTGAAGCCTATGGATATAGTCCATAAAGATCCACCTCACAAAGCAATGTAGAGAAGGTTCGGGTGGTCCTGGAAGGGACTGGGAAATAACGGATACCCAGCATTGTGGTGGAGCCACGTACTGAATTGAGCTCATGATAAAAAGCATGGTTCAGTATATTGCTTGGTGGTCTGAAATAAACAGTAGAAGTACAGAGTGTGAGGATGGAGCAAATAGAAAACTGAATACAGGAGCAATCTGCAGAAACTTGTAAGGGATGAGAAGAAGAATCTAGGGTAAGTCTAAAATCTTTAGCTTGAGTGATTCAGTTCATAGTACTGGTGGTATTAAATAAGGACAAATGGAAGAAGAGACAGAAGTTGAGTTTGGAGGGTGTTTAGTTTTAATGTCTATGAATCATCCAGCCTAGTGGACAGATGGAGAGGGAAAGAGAGAGAAAATTTTGGAGGTAGTTTTGAATTAGAGATTAAAATCTGTAAGTCATTAGCATAAAATTTTGGTGGTTGAGATTTGGGATTTGATTGCAGGTACCCAGGATAAATATATAGGAAGAAATTTATAGAGAACCAAGACAGGAAAAGTAGGCTGCACTAAATTTTAGGAAGCAAATTAAGGAAGAGGATCCACTAAAAATCAGTTTTCGACAGGATAGTTTTTTTTTTTTTTAAGATTTTATTTATTTGACAGAGAGAGACACAGCGAGAGAGGGAACACAAGCAGGGGGAGTAGCAGGCAGAGGGAGAAGCAGGCTTCCCACCGAGCAGGGAGCCTGATGTGGGACTCCATCCCAGGACCCTGGGATCATGACCTAAGCTGAAGGCAGACACTTAATGACTGAGCCACCCAGGCGCCCTCGACTGGATAGTTTTAAATTAAAAAAAAAAAAAAAGAAACAAAAAACAGGATAAAATGGTATTGCAGAAAAGAAACAAGGAGAGAATTATTGAATGATGGTTCACTTCTAATTTTAAAAAAATGTAGAAATGTCAGTAGTAAATATAATTAGTAAAATAATGCACGTGCATAAAATACAAACATTTATTGGAACTTGCATGCTCTTTAATCCTTCTACTTAATGCAGAGGTGGAAAGTTTAGACCAGTCAGGAAGGTGAATGTAGGGGCCAAGTATGGCAGACTGACAAAGGGAATTAACACAATATGGATGAAACAAACCAGGGAAGGGTACCAAAGCTAAAAGTCTAGGGATACACTGTGGTCAAGACTTCTAAGAGAACGGTATGCACATAAAAGTCAATAAATAAGAAAAGATATATAACATGAAGATAATTTGGTAAATGCCTTGAACACTTCTAGTGGATATTATATCTTCTCTTGATCTAATTTTTCTTCTTAAACGATAAAGAATAGAACAGGCAGATGAGCTAGATTTTATTTTATTTTATATTTTTAAGGATTTATTTGAGAGAGAGAGAGAGTGCTAGCAGGGGATCGGGCAGAGGGAGAGGGAGAGAGAATCTCCAGCAGACTCCCCGCTGAGTGCAGAGCCTGAAACTGGGCTCTATCTCAGGAGCCTGAGAACATGACCTGAGCCGAATCAAGAGTTGAAAGCTCAACTAATTGAGGCACCCAGGTGACCCAGATGAGCTAGATTTTAAACTATAATTTCCCTACTAACTTATAAGAGTATATGTCTTGTTATATAATATTTAATATTCTATTTATTAAATGGAAGTACCATGTTTAAAAATATTACAGAGGTGAACTTAAAATAGGTACACTTCCTAAGGAAATTAGCTATGAACTTACTTGATGAAAGGCGATTAAAATAAATAACAAAATGCTATTGTTATGTTCTCTTTACCTAGGATATAATAAAAATTGAAACACACAAGTATTATTGTATATTAAGAGTGCTATCGGACTAGATCCCAAGAATGATATTTAATGCTTATTATTACTGATGAGTAAAACTTTTCCAATTAGCTGGACAGCAATATGAAAAAATTAACAGCATGGCTAATTATAGACTGCAAACATTTCTGACCAACCTAACATATATTCAAAAGTACTAAATATAAGTTCTTAAAATAGATTTGGTACCTATATAGGAAAGAAACTATTTGTTGCATTCCAACAAAACTCCCTACAGTTCAGAGAGATACAATTAAGACTTTCTTCTTCTATCAAAGACTATAATTGGCCATTATATTAAGTACTCAGGATTTTATTTTGAAAAGCACATTCCTGAACAAATAGGTTTCATTTCCAAGACTATTTTCTCATTTCTAAATTCATGTTTCTAAATTTGTATTTTTGATTTTTATTTGGCCTTTAACAGACATAACCACCCTAAGGTGCAAATATAAATGACCACTTACTTTTTTTAATTAAAAAAATATTTTTATTAACATATAATGTATTATTTGTTTCAGGGGTACAGGTCTGTGATTCATCAGTCTTACACAATTCACAGTGCTCACCATAGCACATACCCTCCCCAATGTCCATCACCCAGTCACCCCATCCCCCCCACCCCCCAGCACTCCAGCAACCCTGTTTGTTTCCTGAGATTAAGAGTCTCTTATGGTTTGTCTCCCTCTCTGGTTTCATCTTGTTTCACTTTTCCCTCCCTTCCCCTATCATCCTCTGTCTTGTTTCTCAAATTCCTCATATCAGTGAGATCACATGATACTTGTCTTTCTCTGATTGACTTACTTCGCTTAGCGTAATACCCTCTAGTTCCATCCATGTCATTGCAAATGGCAAGATTTCATTTTTTTTTGATGGCTGCATAATTATAAATGACCATTTAAATTTATGTTTATAATAGTTCTTCCCCAACCTGATAAAGTATACGGGGTGATGTTTTTTGAGGGTCCAAAGTATAATTTTGAATAAAATTTACCGGAAATAAAACTTGGCTTAACTCACTATAATGTTCAAGGTCTTTATGGTTGAATAGACTTTGGCCACTGAATGATTAGTTGATGGGACAATGAATACCAATACTTGGAGAAGCATAAAAATTATACTTTTAGCCAAGATTTTTTTTTGTTTTTGGTGTTGTACAGTGTATGATGTTTCAACTAGTGTTCATTTCCTACCCTGCCCCTTCCTCCAAGGCATAAGTATACTTCTCTGCCCATTGATTTAGGCCATAGGAGAAATACTCACTTTACAAATAGGCAGAAGTAACTGTGTGAATTTTAAGTTAAGAGCTTAAGAGTCCTCCCCAAAAAACCACCTGTTTTTTTATTTTTTTATTTTTTTTCCTCTCTCACATATGTATATATTTACAATGCATATACAGAAATTCACTACATACATATACAGAAACTCAATAAAATTTGTTAAATATCCAGAATATTACCATCATTTGTGACATTTTTATTATCGAGAAAGAATCAATGAGAAGGGACTACTGAAGAATCTAGTATCCACTAATCATGCTATGTTGTTATAACATGAGTGCTGTATTAAAAGTTGTTTCGTGTGTTTTCAATTCCCGAACATCTCCTTACTGTTTTGAGGCCATATTTGAAGTTTCTCAAATCATTCTTTTTTTAATTTAATTGTATTATGTTATGTTAATCACCATACATTACATCATTAGTTTTTGATATAGTGTTCCACGCAACATATTTTAAGAAAAAAGAAAAAGAAGAAGATAGCAGGAGAGGAAGAATGAAGGGGAGTAAGTCAGAGGGGGAGACGAACCATGAGAGACGATGGACTCTGAAAAACAAACTGAGGGTTCTAGAGGGGAGGAGGGTAGGGGGATGGGTCAGCCTGGTGATGGGTATTAAAGAGGGCACATTCTGCATGGAGCACTGGGTGTTATGAACAAACAATGAATCATGGAACACTACATCAAAAACAAATGATGTAATATATGGTGATTAACATAACAATAAAAAATTTTAAAAAAAGAAAAAAAAAGATGATAGTAGGAAGGGAAAAATGAAGGGGGGTAATCGGAGGGGGAGACGAACCATGAGAGACTATGGACTCTGAGAAACCAACTGAGGGTTCTAGAGGGAAAGAGGGTGAGGGATGGGTTAGCCTGGTGATGGGTATTAAAGAGGGCATGTATTGAATGGAGCACTGGGTGTTATATGCAAACAATGAACCACCTGTTTTTTTTAATTCAGAATGATTTAATAAAATTCTATAGACTGAGTAAAAAAAATTAAATATTTGTAAACTTTGAAAAATTTTTAAAAGAACATTTTACCCAATTTACATAGTGTCACGTAATTGCTAAATGATAAGCAAAAAGCAGAACATTTGTTTGTCTTTCTCAGTTACAGCTTTGGCAGTCTTTCAGATTCTTCTCTATATGTGAGTATTGTGCCAACTCTGTAAAAAAGCAAGACATATTTTTACTAGTATAAAGTGCCCTACTTCTTCAAAAGACAGCGCTGAAACTAAATTTGAAAGCTTTTCCTTGATTACTTTTTAGCTCTTAATTATTCCTTTTTGAGAGTGTGTATTAGGTTCTTATTGCGGGTGTAACAAATTCTGACAAACTTATTAGTTTAAAGCAATACCCATTTATTATCATTAGGTAGTTCAGATGTGTTAAATCTGTCTTAACTGGGCTAAAATCCAAGTGTCTGCAGGGCTGCTTTCCTTTTTAGAGTTTCAAAGGAAAATCTGTTACCTTGCCCTTTTGAGCTTCTGGAGGTCACCCATATCCTTGGCTCATAGCCCTCTTACTCCACTTTTAAAACCAGAGATATTGGGCCAAGTCTGTCTGTAATCTGTAATCTGTCTGTTCTCCCTATTCTTCTTCCCTCTTCCACTTATAAGGATCTAGTGATTATACTGAACTCACGAAGATAATCCAGGAAAACATTCCATCTCAAGGTCACCCAATAAGCAATATTAATTCCATTTTATTATTTTTTTCTCAAGTGTTTAAATTACAGTTAGTTAACATACAGCGTAATATTAGTTTCAGGTGTACAATATATGATTCAACACTTAAATACAATACCTGGTGCTCATAACAAGTGGCCTCCGTAATCCCCGTCACCCGTTTAACCCATCCCTCCTGCCCACCTCCCCTCCAGCAACCCTCAGTTCTCTATAGTTAAGATCAATTCCATTTAAATTCTGTTTTAAACTTAATTCTCCTTTACCACATAACCTAATATATTCTCAGGTTCTGGGGATTAGTATGTAGATATCTAAGACATTCTGCTTACAATAGATTATATCATTGTAAGTATATTGGGCTAATAGTGATATTAGAACAGGGTACTGTTTTACACACACACACACACACACACACACACACACACACACACACACACTGTAGTATAGCACCTTGATTTGCATAATATAATCTCTAATGGACTTTCTAGTATTGCCTTAGCTGGGTTTGTTTTTTTGTTTTTTTAGATTAAAAAAAAATACTCTCTACACCCAACATGGGGCTCCTACTCACAACCCCATGATCAAGACTCACATGCTCTCCTGACTGAGCCAGCCAGGCACCCCTGCCTTATCCATTTTTAAGCTGCATATATTTTGGGCAAGACACTGAAACTTAACTAAACTTTTAATTTTGTCATCTGTATAATTGGGGATAATGCTATAATGATATTTTATTGTGAGGATTAAATGCAATAATATACGCAGAGGTCTTTGCAACTGTCTGATATACATTGACTAATAAGTAGAATCTATTATTATACTAAAATATTTGTGTATTCTTTGTTTAGCTGTAGATTAGGTATTATGTATATTTGTAATCATTAGGTTGTTCTTTGATACTATACTGAATACCCCTTCTGGCAGGGGAATTTCAAATTATACATTTGGCTGTATATGAAGAGCATAGAAGCCAAAAAATGAAGCTCATGATATTTACATGCTGAATCTACATTAATCTGAATCATCATAGGATCAAATCAGAATGCATGCTCATTTAATACTACCAATGTTACTTTCCAATTACATTTGTCTCTAGCTAATCTCAAAATAGATACCTAATATAAAAATGTTGATAAGCGGAAACCACATTTTATTGATTTGAAAACAAATATAAATAAGATTTTTGAGGTTCTAATATTGCTTGATAGTAGTAATTCATTCTTTATTTGAATTGAATTGAAATTGAAATTCAATTTCAAATTAAACTATAATTATATGTAGAGCATTATTAAGGTATCAGTCTTAGTGACAATCTTCTCAGGATAAAATCTGACCATTTATTTTCTTAACCTGCATGATACACAGAGATTCTTGCAGGACACCTAGAAACTCTTGTAAAACTTACTCTTTACAGCAGTATAGTGAGAGTTAAGTGACTCTAGAAAGTATTATTCTTACTTCCTTTTTAAGTCAAATTTTAGGGGCTCCTGGGTGGCTCAGTCATTTGAGCATCCGAATCTTGGTTTCAGCTCAGGTCACCATCTCAGGGTTGTGAGATCGAGCTCTGCTTCTACTTGGGATTCCCTCCCTTTCCCTCTCCCTTCGCCTCTGCCCTTCCCCCAGCTCATGCTCTCTCTCTCTCCTCTCTCTAAATTAAAAAAAAAAAAATCAAATTTTAGGGATGCCTGGGTGGCTCAGTCGGTTAAGCTTCTGCCTTCGGCTCAGGTCATGATCCCGGGGTCCTGGGATCGAGTCCCACATCAGGCTCCCTGTTCAGCGGGGAGCCTGCTTCTCCCTCTCCCCCTGCTTGTGCTCTCTCTCTGTGCCTGCTTCTCCCTCTGCCTGCTCTGCCTGCAGCTCTCCCTGCTTGTGCTCGCTCTCTCTCTCTCTCTCTCTCTCTCTCTCTCTCTCTCTCTCGCCTTTTGACAAATAAGATATTTTAAAAGATCAAATTTTAGATAGAGTAAATTGTACAGCATTACACATTTTAGGATTCCATGCTGAGTATTTTCCAAATTCCTAGGCATAAGAAATAACTATTTTAGGCAATCTGTGCTTTAAGTTGAAGAGAATTATATGGGATTATACACTTTGTAATCCTAAAAGTTTACAAAGTTAACTGCAAACGTTTTTAAGGGCCATTGAGGAGTGAAGGTGCCAGAGAAGGTTAGGAAGAAAACTCTCAGGTTCTATTAGCCTGAATTTTCTAGTCCCAAATAATTAGTACTTCATTTAAGAATTATGCTTGTGTATATTGTTAATAAACAACTCAAATAACACCACATCTGTGTTGAGGTGGAGACTTACTGGACTAATAAAATTATTCCAACATTAATGCAGTGAAGATAGTTTCATAATATCTATACTCCTAACAACAGACTGAAAAGAGTGAAAAACAAAAAATTCTGTAAAGGAGGTGGGTGGCTAGTAATTGATTTACTGAAATAATTAGGTCACAGAAATCTTTCCTTATTGGGCTCAAGGGCAGAGTTTTACCAGTCAGGCAGGAGGCTGTGAGAGTTCTGTGGGGAGTCCCTCAGCCCTAAAGACCTAAAGGTACTGTCACCAGGATTTCCCCCAAGGAATCCTTATTCTTATGGACCTAGGATAAAGCTTAAATTTGTTCGGCTCCTTCCACATACTCAAGAGTTTTAGTCTGCCAGTTATAATTATAGGCAGATGCCGGAGTGTTCCCAGAAAGTTTCAAGCATAGAATATGTTAACTGAAAGGGAAACAAGAAAGGAGGAGGAAGACAACAAAAGTACCAACAAAGGAAAAACAGAAAGAAGTCTAACTTGAAGGGATAGATACTACACAAAGAGAGTAACATTTCAATATCAACAGAGAAATAAGAGAAGGTAACACATCCATGACGTTAGATCGATGTTATAAAAAAAGAAATCTCTGGAAAAAAATAAAGGTAGCGTTGTTAAGATACTGTTTCTCAGGCCCAAACCCATCCTTCTGTACTTAGCTTTGTGATGCTGACCAACAGAGACTGTGCAAGGCCTATTTCTGCTTGGCGCAGCTGCTCCCTATTAGGCTCTGTCGGTAGGGGGTATGAGAGGGACAAGGCGGGGGGGGGGGGGGCCCAGGACACTGCAAGGAGAAAGGACTTACTCCCACTTGCTGCCCAGCAGTACTTATTGTTCCCAGCAGCATCACTTTCTTCTCATAGCAACAGTTAAATAATTTGCAAGTTTCCCAGCACAGGCAAAACTAGCCTCATCATGCCTCCGCCCATCAGAGAGAGATTACTGCTAGTCTCCCCTAGAGCCCCTCCCCAAGGTCTAGGTCACAGGCCAAGAGGGACCCTCCTCTGAACTCCTGAGACAGCGGCACCAATTGAGTAGTGTCTTCTTCTCTGAGATCAGGGTATCCACTCCCTGAGATCAGCGAGACCCCTCCAGTCTGTTTCTAGGCTTTCATTATTCCAACCTCTTACCTTTGTTCCTTTAGCCCTAGGGTGGTTGCCACTGCCTGTAACTCACAGACTTGGTGAGGTTTTTTTCCTCCTGCCTTTTCTGTTACCTAGTTAACAAACCTAGAGCTAATTTTCTGCTAAATTGTCATTGGTCCAAAAAGGATGTAATTTCTTTCTTCTTAAAGGATTCTGCCTGGCACTACCTGCCCATAGCAGGAAAAATGAAAATCTCAGTGGATGAGTTGGAAGATAAAAGTAGGCAAATCCCCAAGAGTATAGCAAAAGACAAAGAAAATAAAAGTAGGAAACTGGTGGCTTGTTCTGGGAAGCCTGATGGCTGGATAATCATCTTTTTAGAAAGAGAAAACAGAGGCAATACGTGAGAGGAAATAAGCAAATATTTCAAGAAATTGTCCTGAACTCAAATACATTAATTTCCAGACTAAAAGAATCCATTGAGTGCCCAGCACAATAGATGAAAACAGACCCCCTCTCCAAATAACATCATGAAATTTCAGAACACTGGAGACAAAAAGAATTTCCCATAAGATTCCTAAGAGGAAAAATGAATGTCATCCAAAGGATGTGTCATCAGAATGGCTTTGGACACCTCAACAGTGACACAAGAACAAAAAGAAGCATCAGAACAGAGATTTTTCAGATGATCAAACATCTCAAAAATACTCTTCTCCTGTACCTTTTAAAAATAATTTACCAAAGGATGCCCTCCAGTTACACAAGCCTGTGAGTGAGGAAAGTGGACAAAATGGCATTCAGAGAACAGGAGCCCTGACACAGGAAAGACTCACAGGGAATTTCCCAGTTGACCATGAAGGACGATAGAAGGTAACGTGTACAGTGCACACAAAGAGCACCGGTCCTGATGAAAATCATGATAATATATACTCTCAATATCCGATTTTAGTAAAATTTGTTCTAGGACAATAATGGATGGTTGAAAGAAGGGAAACTGATAACAGCATGCACAGCTGATCTGTCACTTACTTGAAGAAAACAATAAATGTAAGCATCCTTCCTGAGTCGTGTGTGCACGTGCACCCACATGTGTGTGTTTTCTCTGAATTTATCAATATGTTTTTGAGGAGATAAAGGAAGATTGAGATCTAAGTGACGACTGCGTTTCTGTTGAAACTTAAGGTTTGATTATGTGGATAAATAAAAAAGGACATGCACATGTGATGTTGAAATATGGAGATATAAAAATGCCAGATCAAGCAGCTAAAAGATTCAAATCTATTTACCTGCAGGACAGAGGAAATGGGAGGTGGGTAAGGGGGTAGGACAGTGTCATATTTTTTCTTTTAACCTTGGCAGTCATACTAGTGATAAAATTGTGTGATGAAAAGTGATAAAATTAGTCAAGAATTAACAATACTAATCTTGGGGTGCCTGGGTGGTGCAGTCGGTTGAGCATCTGACTCTTGGTTTCAGCTGGGATCTTGATCTCAGGGTCAGGCTCTAGGCTCAGTGTGGAGTCTGCTTGTTCCCTCTCACTCTCCCTCTGCATCTCCCCATATTCTCTCTCTCTCTCAAATAAATGAATGAATCTTTAAAAAAAAATCTTATAGGTCAAGTTGATTTATTTTATTAATCTGTAATATATTTATTTATGGACAAAACTACAGGTTTTTAAAATGTACAAGTAAAGGAAATAATTAACCACCAAGATGCTCTATCTGCATGAAGACAAATGGATACAAATTTCCAAATGTCCATACAAAACACTAGATCACTGACTGGCACTGTGTTCAAGTAAATGAACTAGTAATGCCACCCTTTATTTACAGTCTTTGTTAGTGCTCTAGTATACTTACGGTTTGATCACTGATTCTGATTCAATTCTTTGTGCTATTGGAAGATGGAAATGATGTGTACCGAATGCCTAGCTCCCAAACAGTTCTTCTTCTCAGGACAGTAAGATTCATTGCATTTAAAAATGCACATTTATAAAGACATGAAATAGACTCATTAAGATTCATTAATTTACTCATTTTTTCACAGAACATGGAATAAGTACCTTAGCAGACATTATTCTCAGATGAAAGGATGAAAATTAGGTCACAGTCCCCCGCTTTACAATGATTCATGGCATGTTAACAACAAACAACGACATGACATTCTCTTTTACTTCTAATACAAAACCATTCCATTATTGTCACTTCCAGTGTGTCAGAATATTCAGACATTTAATAATATGTCAAAAGTCAAGTAATTTTTAAGTATTAACATTGGGATATGAACTTAAACTTGAAAGCAAGAGTTTCACAACAGCAAATTATTTGTATTGTTCTCAGAAATAATGGTTTCAAACATTTACCAATTGCTGGCAAATGTGGCTCTTCTAAGATTAACTCTGTATGTGTTACCATGGAACATTTCAACAAGGTTAATACAGTTGAGAGCATAGATAGAGGTTTGATTATCCCTGAAATTCAAGAGGGTTATATTTAGCATATTTCTAGGAAGAATGCCACTAATGTCAGCAGTTGGAGCATGTTGCACCTCCTCTGCCCTTCATGTTTAAAATGCCATTAGACAAGTTTTATATTTTTAAGTATTCTAAATAATTTAAAATAGCTTTGAATTTAGAACCTAAAAGTTTTTAGTGCTGTAGAGTCAAACTACGTATTTTATTAGTGTAAAGAAAGAAGTCAAGAGATAGTGAATGACTGATGAGAAGTCGGAGAGCAGGTGAGGTCACTTATGGGATTATATCCACACGTGCTAATACCCAGTAACACCCAGTAATACCCTGCGTGACTTGGACCAGAGAGGATGAAAAGGAACATCAAAGAATCACTATCAAGACTCTCTTTCCCATATAGTAGGTTGCTGGCTTTTGTTTCATAATGATTTTCTTATAAAGTCTTTGTAAAAATGGTGAAGACCCCAATTTATTCTATTAGAAAATATTTATGTGGGGCACCTGGGTGGCTCAGGTGGTCAAGCGTCTGCCTTCGGTTCAGGTCATGATCCCAGGGTCCTGGGGTCAAGCCCCACATCAGGCTCCCTGCTCTGCAGTGAGTCTGTTTCTCTTCTCCCTCTGCCCCCCCACCTGCTTGTTCTCGCTGTCTCTTTCAAATAAAGAAATAAAATCTTAAAAAAAAAGAAAAGAAAATATCTATGTTACGATAATGAGAAAATAGGCATTTTAGAAAAGTAAGATGAGTCAAAGTGGGTTATTTTTAAAACTAACACTTGCAGCATTAAGGTTTAATTAGCTATACAGAAAGTCCAAGAATAAATCATAAAATTGGGCTTATTGAAAAACATGACATTTATAGCATGTCATATGTGATTACGAAAACACATCAACAATAATGCATTGTCAAGGTTACATGCATGTGTTAGGATGTAACACACAGCGCCCATGGTGGTGAGTAAGGTGGTGAGGAAATACACATGGTGGAGAGGAGGAAGTGAGAGTGGACATGAGGATAAATGGACAGACATCAAATAATATTTTTAAAAGACGAAATAAAACAAGAGTGGGGGCTTGCATAGCCTGCTAATCTGATAAAATAGGGCTAACCGCATTCTTTGCACCTGAAGCCTAAAAAGAAAAGAAAATCCAAAAAATTATTCATTATTCTTTAATATATTTATATCTATATAATTATTAAATCATTTATTTTATTTAAATATTTATATTTAATTTATATTAAATATGTACATTTAAAATTTACATAAACATTAAATATGTAAATAAATCGATAAATAAATATTAAATATATTTTCATTCTCTCAAACTTCACTCTCAGAACTTAAGAATATTCATGAGAATGAAAGTAACATTGCTGTGATAAACAGTCTTTCTGTTGGAAAGCATACCTGTTTTTAGGGACATATGTATCATACATTGTTATTAGGTAAGTAGAAAATTAGTAATTTAATTTTGATAGAACAGTTTTTGCATAAATACATAAGATCCTGATGACAGTAGAAACCAAAATTAAAATCCTCTCTAATATGTAGATATTTTGATTGAGTCTTGATAGGTAGTTGACTTCATATTCAGTGTAGCTGTGGCCAGCCCTGTACCCTTTACACTTGTATATGCATACTAAAGTGTGGCAAGATCAGTTAGCACGCTTTTGGACATGTGTAACAGAATACTCAACTACAGGGAGTAAACTGAGTAATAATATGGTGCAGTATGGTGAGAGGTAACTGGATTCTTGGAATGAGCACCGGTCTGGCAAGTCACTTCGACTCTCAGAGCCTCATTCTGTTTATGTGGAAAATAGTGATATTAGATTATACAAACTCTTAGGTTCAAATATGCTTAAAAGTTCTGTAATTTCAGTTGCATCCTAATAGCATTAGCCATTTATCAGAACATTTTAAGATTGTGTATCTGATTTCCTAACCCTAATTAAGGTGAGTTCAGGCAAAGCAGGAGGTAAGCTTTATTCTGAAATTATCCTACAGAATATGGTTATCATTTATGTGGGAGGACCGGGGAATTAACTAATGAGAGATGAGCCACCCCCTCTGATGTCACACTGGGGGAGAAAGAACAACTTGAGTCACAAGGCCATGGTGACTGCAGATAGGGGAAGCATGAGAAGGTTGCTTTCCCCTCGTAGGTTTTGAGAATTTTGTCTGAGTACATCCTTATTTTTCATAGAATGGTGACACTCTTCAATACCTAATGACATTCCTCATAAGAATAGGGTCATCAGTCAAAAATGGGGCCATAGCAGCAACCAAATCTTTAGCCCCAAGTGGATGGGGCTATTAGGATGACATAGTCTATCAACCCCAAGGAATATCTGGATCATAAGTATCTTCTAAATTTAGGTCAGGAAGAAAAATGTGGCTTCAATCTTTTACTACATTTTTCCTTTCATTTATGCTTACACCTACAAAATACTTATTTTTCTTTTTAGACCAATTGTTAAAATATGGCTAATTTCAATAATACAAGCAAAGTGGAACTGAAACATACTCTGTGTTGGGAATTTAGTCCAAAATAGAAGTCATTCTGAAACTGATACATAGAAATACATTTGGAATATTTTCCATTTCAATGGAAAGTTAGTGGGAGGGGAAAGCTGTGCTGTATTTTTGGTTCTCTTATTTTGTGGTCACCTAAAGAATATTAGGAGAATATCTAAAACAGGTTTGTTCCAATTAATGTGTGTGTATGTGTGTATGTTTATACACACATACACACACACACATACTAGACAAATGTAAACACCAATTGATAACATTATTTAAATGCTATTATTTGACGTTATTTTAACAACGTGAAAGTTTTTCAACATATTTATATATATATTTATTTAAAGATTTTATTTATTTATTTGACAGAAAGAGACACAGCGAGAGAGGGAACACAAGCAGGGGTAGTGGGAGAGGGAGAAGCAGGCTTCCTGCGGAGCAGGGAGCCCAATGTGGGACTCGATCCCAGGACCCTGGGGTCATGACCCGAGCCGAAGGCAGACACTTAACCACTGAGCCACCCAGGCACTCCTATTTATTGATTTCATAATTGGTTAATGAATCTGGAATTTATAAATAAATTTACATTTTCAAAGGTGGAACCAAAACATACAAGAGTTTCATAGATTGATAGTTAGGAAGAGTAAAGATAAATTACAAGCATTTTGTGAAGTTTCTTACTGTCCTGCTAATGATGGACATGAATTTAATCTGGTCTTTTACTTGTGGTACCAAGACACAAGATGTCCTTATTTAAAAGACAGATAATTGTAATTCATCTTAATCATTCTTTTTACAGGATACCACTTAGAAAGTACTTAAAAATTACAGGTTTTAACAAAAGAATTACACTTTAGATTCTGAGGGAGCACATATTTATACACCCATGTTATGTTACTTGGTAGATTAAACTGGTAGGTCCTGAACCACATGCTGTGATGATGGATCTAACACTTCATAATGAGCACTAAGTAATATTTACTTTGTATCCTCATTTGCATTAAGTTCCTTTATGTTAGAGATATAAGAGCCTTATGTTGAGTTTATTAGGGTGGTATTAGGTTTAAGACCTCCAGACTTTTCCCCATCTGTTAACTGAAATAACTTTTACTTGTGGAAGGCCGACCAAAATAAATGTACTTCAATTAGGCTACTTGTTTTATAGCCACAGAATTGATTTTACATTCTACAGATTCTGTCTCTGTGGGAGTTGGAGAGTATGCAGAAGTAATGATGTCTTTATTAAAATTCTTGACTCCATTCAAGAAAATATAAATATATTTAATCAAATGCATTTTGTAAATTAAAGACAAACAAGACAGGAAAAATGGAAGAAATTATCCAAGCATATAATTAATAAATCTTATATTGCAACCTGTTTTGGTTTTTTTTTTACTATCTATATAAATAACATTTTAAAAGAAAGTAATAGTCAAGGTCAGTATTTCTGCTCTAAAGTAATTTTAGCATTTTTTTTTTTTTTTTACTAATTTAATTCAGTTGTAGTTATGGGAAATTGCAGAGTCTATTTATGGATAGTGCTGACAAGTGGCTAAATCGAGAGTAACCATTTTTAAAGACATGTATGTCCAATTGTATTAGTAAATTAACTGCATGCTATCACAATTGAATATATGTGAATCCTCGGCTACTGCAATAAGGTCAAGTATGGCCACATATGGGCCATCAAAAATACTATTTCTCTACTGATGCCCTAATGTTTTCTCTTTATCATTCATATTTAATGGAAAATATATTTATTGCAATAGCTCAAAAAACATCTGACCAACTGTTAATTTTTCTTGTTCTTTGACAAATGGTTTTCAACTTCCTAGTTTTATCCCCTTTAATTTAGACCACTCATAGTCAATAAATAGTTTTTTTAAATAGTAAAACTACTTGCTGGAAAGTATGTAAGCCTGGTGAAGGCTGTCTTCTAGTGACTCATTTTTCCCTTTGATATTTTTTCTTGATTTTTCTGATCTCTGCAGCCACAGTATTCTATTTTACCTCTGAAAAATCTATGACAAAATATCTGTATACCAGATCATTCTATACACAGGTCATAATGTTTGTGAATTAACTGTACTTTATTTTTTAAAATTTTTTATTGTTATGTTAATCACCATATATTACATCATTTGTTTTTAATGTAGTGTTCCATGATTCATTGTTTGTTCATAACACCCAGTGCTCCATGCAGAACGTGCCCTCCTCAATACCCATCACCAGGCTAACCCATCCCCCTACCCTCCTCCCCTCTAGAACCCTTAGTTTGTTTTTCAGAGTCCATCATCTCTCATGGTTTGTCTCCCCCTCTGACTTACTCCCCTTCATTCTTCCTCTCCTGCTACCTTCTTTTTCTTTTTTCTTAAAATATGTTGCGTTATTTGTTTCAGAAGTACAGATCTGTGATTCAACAGTCTTGCACAATTCACAGCGCTCACCGTAGCACATACCCTCCCCAATGTCTATCACCCAGCCACCCCATCCCTCCCACCCCCGACCACTCCAGCAACCCTCAGTTTGTTCCTGAGATTAAGAATTCCTCATATCAGTGAGGTCATATGATACATGTCTTTCTCTGATTGACTTACCATCCACGTCGTTGCAAATGGCAAGATCTCATTCCTTTTGATGGCTGCATAATATTCCATTGTGTATATATACCACATCTTCTTTATCCATTCATCTGTCGATGGACATCTTGGCTCTTTCCACTGTACTTTAAACAAGAAGGCGAATAGGGGCATCTGAGTGGCTCCTTCAGTTGGGTGGCCAACTCTTGATTTCAGCTCTCGTCATGCATGATCTCAGGGTCATGAGCTCGAGCCCTGAGTTGGGCTCCACACTCAGCAGGGAGTCTGCTTGAGATTCTCTCTCTCCATCTCCCTGCCCCTCACTCCACTCTAGAAATAAATAAGTAATTTTTTTTTTTTTTTTTAAAGAGGAATCAGTGGTGCACGATTCTAAAAATGGCATGTCAATTGGGAGACTGGTAAATGAGATCTTGCCAGGGGTAAAAGAACTATTTAAAGTTTATCATGTGAGTGGTTCCTTACTCTTTGTGTGGAAGGTATATGTTTTAAGTGGGGGAAAAAAATACCATAGTTATAAAGTATGAAGTCATTATGTTTATACCTTTGCACTGTTTGTAAACTATTAAAGAATTTTTATTGTTACTCTTTTTTTTTAATTTAAATTCTAGTTAGTTAACATAGAGTGTAGTATTGGTTTCAGGAGTAGAATTTAGTGATTCATCACTTATATGTAACACCCAGTGCTCTCCTTAATGCCCATCACCCATTTGGCGCAACGCCCCCCCCAAACCTTCTCCCCTTCAGCATCCCTCAGTTCTCTATGGTTAAGAGTCTCTTATGGTTTGCCTCCCTCTCAGTTTTTATCTTATTTCATCTTTCCTTCCTTTTCTCTGTGTTCATCTGTTTTGTTTCTTAAATTCCACATATGAGTGAAATCACATGACAGTTGTCTTTCCTTGACTGACTTGTTTTGTTTAGCATAATATACTCTAGTTCCATCCACATTGTTGCAAACGGCAAGACTTCATTCTTTTTGATGGCTGAGTAATATTGCATTGTGTACATATATACCACCTCTTCTTTATCCATTCATCAGCTGATGGACATTTGGACTCTTTCCATAATTTGGCTATTGTTGATAGTGCTGTTATAAACATTGGGGTGCATGTGCCCCTTCAAATCAGCATTTTTATATCCTTTGGATAAATACGTAGTATTGCAATTGCTGGGTCATAAGGTAGTTTTATTTTTAACTTTGAGGAACCTCCATACTGTTTCCTAGAGTGGCTGCGTCAACTATTTAAGAATTTTTATCTCATCTATAAAGCCAACGTTTGTAGAACCATCATAAAGGAGAATTACTTCTATTAGGCTGCACAAAGCAGCCAAGTCAAAAAAATTCAGTCACTTTGTTCAAGTTGCATGAAATTGGATCAGTCAATTCTTTATTACATATGGCCTTTATGTTTATAGATTGTACTAATAATTGTACTATTGTTAAATTGCTTAAGAAGTCTGGATGCTAAGAAAAAGTTACCCATTTTTAAGTGAAGGATAAAATTGAATTAATTAAGGAAGAAAGGATCTACAGAGAATAGATATGAAAATTTTAACTATGATTTGAGGAAATTGTGGGTAAATGATAATTAAATATGTTTATTTTAAGAAACAAAATTAGGGTAATTTACATCATAATAAGGCTTTTATACACGTAACTCCAGGAAAGTTTTCCCTTATTAATACTTTTCATATTCAGGTCATATTCTTAAAAGAATTTTAGAATGACTTCAACTTTGACGTTGCATGAAATGCATTCTCCTCTAAATCTGCTTAGTACTCACTAAAATTGTTTAATGTTTACTTCATGTCCGAACATCATAGAAAAACCTTTTCAGTCCTTGTAAGTACAACATCACAACTGTGCATGAGCTTTATGCATTTGGTATGGGACTTCATCTAGCTCTGCTGGGGTCATGAACCATGTCTGCTGCTATGCTACATATTCAGAAAAATTTCTAAGCACCTTTCAGAACTAATTAGCAGTCACTAAGAAGAAGGCTTGGTAATTAGACAAAAATAAAATTTCATTTCTCAATATGATACCCTTCATGTTTGCTTTCTAAAGACCTAGGACAGAAGAATTAGAAATTATTTCTCCATGCATGAGACTCTCTAAATACCTCCAAACTGTTGCGTCCAAAATTATCTGTACTTTGCTTACAAATATCCAAATGGAGTCAGGAGGGGAAACAAGTGGTTTCAGTTAGTAATTCTAAGAATTTGCATGAGTGTTTCAGTATCATAACCTAAATTATAATCTCTTGAGCCTCAGAAGCATCTATTAGAGTACCAGATCTATTTCTTGGTAGCATAAACCTACCATCATGTCAAAATAATCAGATTGTATTAATTAATGGTAGAATGTCGGTCACCTCAGTTGAGTAGTAAGAAAACAGTAAAACTGAACTTTCCGTTTTCTCTAAACCATGATTTATGGTGTCAGAAATACTTTCTCTAATATGTTCTCTTTTTTTAAAAGATTTCCTTTATTTATTAGGGAGAGAGAGACAGTGAGAAAGGGAACACAAACAGAGGGAGCGGGAGAGGGAGAAGCAGGCTTCCCGCCGAGCAGAAAGCCCGATGCAGGGCTCGATCCCAGGACCCTGGGATCATGACCTGAGCCGAAGGCAGACCTTAATGACTGAGCCACCCAGGCGCTCCTCTAACATGTTCTTCATATTTTGCTTTTCCATTCTAGGATTAAAAAAGAGAAAACAAGTCAGGGAAAAAATTAGTATAACAATGGTCAAAATCTTGAAGTTTTAGAGAAGTGAAAGCTTTATGTATATATTTCGGTGGAGCAATGGGAGCAGTTTTCTACTCCTGATCAGAAGACCAAGTAATCTTGAAAAGACCATCATTATTAGAAATGTAAAATTTAACCAGTGAATATTAATCATAGCAAAGACCTAAAAGAGATTGAATATATTTGATCACATTTTTCTTCTTTTCAGTGTTTCGCACCATGTATTTTAGGTAGGGGTGAGAGAGAGAGAGAGAGAGAGAGAGAGAGAGAGAGAGAGAGTGTGTGTGGGGGGGGACTGTCTAAATGGGAATCCTCTTGGGGCGCCTGGGTGACTCAAGTCAGTTAAGCATCTGCCTTTGGCTCAGGTCATGATCCCAGGGTCCTGGGATCCAGCCCCACATCGGGCTCCATGCTCCGTGGGAAGCCTGCTTCTCCCTCTCCCACTACCCCTGCTCGTGTTCCCTCTCTCTCTCAAGTAAATGAATAAAATCTTTAATAAATGGGAATCCTCTTAGTTTCATTGATGCAAAACATAGATGAGCTGAGTATTACGAAGTTTATTTTACTGATACTAATAATTTTGGCAGGCTCTGTTAACAAAAAAAGAAATATAACTAAAGACAATATAGCTGTAACAGGAAATGTTGTTTTTCATTATTGCTCTTTCTTACATGAGTTATTTAATCTACTTTGCTTGTATTTTGAAAGTTTTCCCAATTGCCCCTTGGTAAAAATTCAAATAAATCAGGGCAGTTGGCTACTTCCAAATAAGAGTAATTGGAACCCCAGAACAAAAACCTGTTAAAAAGCTACTGCAGATCTATGTCCCATGTGATGTGTGTCTCCTCTCTTTCTCGTTCATTTCTAAAGCTTAAAGGAGAGCTTTCACATGGCACCTTTGTCTTGGAATAGTCTTTTTACTCTCCAGTTGTTGATTACACTGTAGAGAACTGTACAGTTATGACCTATCCAAAGGCTAAGTGATGTGAGAGAAACTGACATTTAGCAATAGAATAACATGGTAAACATGTTGGTCAAAAAGACAGTTTAAAATAATGGGAAAAGCATAAATATGCAACATTTATTTCTTTTAGATTGCATATAATATTGTAGATCTGTATAAAATAATAGTATTTTAAATCTATATAGCACTTTAGGGGTTCTAAATAAAGGTCCATGGACTTGTTCAAAGGTAGGGTTCCAGTGGACTGTGAACATAGTATACTCATGAGCAAAATTTCATGTGTATGGTAAAGTGTGCCTTTTTCTAAGGAAAATACCCGTAGCTCTCATCCTATTCTTGAAAGGTTTTGTCACACTGCCCCTCAAAGTAATACCACCTTTGCATTAGAATCCTTATAGCAACTTTACCCTGATTATTTCTTTTGATACTGAAAATAACATTGTAGGAAAAAAATTTTTAAAAATGATCATTCTCGTTTACACATAAGAATTTAAGACCCATGAATGTTAAGTAACTGGTCTGATCATACAGGTAATAATTTTAGAAATAAAGCTGAGATCCCAGGAAATCTGACATCTAGTTCAGTGATCTTGCATATGAGATTCAGAATGATGTAATTAAGTTTAAATAAACAGGATGTGCTTTTTAAAAATACATAAACATAGATTCAATGACCCAATATCCCTGCAGTGTTATATTTTGGGTCCTGACAGGAGGTAACAATGCCCTATGAAGATTGTGACTCTTGAATGCTTGGAAGGGTTAGAAAATGAGGGGAACTTACTTGCAAAGCAGAAGTCCTGAAAGAGCAATATTTCAGGTCTTTGCTTCCATGATAAAGGAAGGTCACTTGATAAGCAAAGACAAGGGGCTAGTCTTTTCACATAAAGGGAAATAGAATACTGATGTAAGAGGGAAGGGGGTGGGGGGATGCGTTAGCCCGGTGATGGGTCCTAAAGAGGGCACATTCTGCATGGAGCACTGGGTGTTATATGCAAACAATGAATCATGGAACACTACATCAAAAACTAATGATGTATGGTGATTAACATAACATAATAAAAATAAAGTTTAGTGTAAAAAAAAAAAAAAAGAATACTGATGTATCCAAAGATTACACAGTGAAAATGACTGTTTTTGTATTTTTCCCTCTTTTGATTATGCTTGACTTTTTCACTGCCTCCCTCCTCCCCAACTGAACATTCAGACATTACTAACAAATTAGGAAGTAACATTTGCTGCTGATAAAAAGTGGTACATCTTTTGGATGTCACAGAATTAGGAGAACTAGATGGGATTTTAAGAAGTAAATTATTTTTCGTTAATAATCAGTTAATGTTGATCATATTCAAATAAAAGAAATGAGAATTGCATAATGGGTTGAAATAGGTGACCTAGTTAAAAAGATCTTAATGTCTTTCTACTTCTCTCAGGTCAAGGCATTATTATCGTTATGCTACTTCTCAAGCCTCCTATAAAAAAGTTTAAACATGTTTTATTTTTTTAATTAAAAATGGTTTTTTGTCCAATATGCTTGTAAACACTTTATTTTTTAACTTAAATTTTATTTGTACTTATTTTTTTTTAATTTTAATTTCAGTGTAGTCAATGTAGTGTTATATTAGTTTCAGTTGTACATTATGGTGATTCAACAATTCTTTGCATTAGTCGGTGTTCCTTTTGATAAGTGTACTCTTAATGCCCTTCACCTATTTTACCCATCCCCCCACCCACCTCCCCTCTGGTGACCATCTGTTCTCTATAGGTAAGAGTCTGTTTTTTGGTTTGTCTTTTTTTTTTTTCCTTGTTCCTTTGTTTTCTTTCTTAAATTCCACATATGAGTGAAATCATATGATATTTGTCTTTCTCTGACTGGCTTAGTCTGCTTGGCATTATACTCTAGCTCTATCCATATTTTTGCAAATGGCAAGATTTCATCCTTCTTTTTGGCTAATATTCTATTTTCTGTATATTCCACCTCTTCTTTATCCTTTCAATTATTCCTGGACTCTTGGGTCGCTTCCATACTTTTGCTATTGTAAATAATGCTGCAATAAATATAGGAGTGCTCATATCTTCTCGAATTAATTTATTCATATTCACTGAGTAAATACCCAGCAGTGTAATTACTGGGTCTTAGGGTAGTTCTCTTTTTCATTTTTCGAGGCACCTCTGTACTCTCTCTCAGTGGCTGTACCAGTTTGCCTTCCCACCAACAGTACACGAGGGTTCCTTTTCTCCACATTCTCAACAACACTTGTTTCTGTGTTTTTGGTTTTAGCCATCCTGACAGGTGTGTGATGATAGCTTATTGTGGTTTTGATTTGCATTTCCCTGATAAGTGATGTTGAGCATCTTTCCATGTGTCTGTCAGCCATCTTGATGTCTTTGGAGAAATGTCTGTTTATGTCCTCCACCTATTTTTAATTTGGATTATTTGTGTTTTTGATGTTGAGATGCATAAGTTCTTTATGTATTTTCGATACTAACCCTTCTCCTCTTTAGTAGGTTTTAGTTTCATTGACTGTTACCTTTGCTGTGCAGAAGCTTTTTATTTTTGCTTTTGTTTCCCTTGCCCCAGGAGACATATTTAGAAAAATATTGCTATAGCAGATGTCAGAGAGATTATTGCCTGTGTTCTCTCCTGTGATTTTTATGGTTTCAGGTTTCATAGTTAAGTCCTTCATCCATATTGAATTTATTTTTATGTATGGTATAAGAAAGTGGTCCCCTTGCATTCTTTTTCATGTCCAGTTTTCCCAACACCATTTATTGAAGAGACTGTCTTTTCCCCATTGCATATTCTTGCCTCCTCTGTCGAAGATTGGTTGACCATATAATCATGGGTCTATTTCTGGGCTCTCTATTCTATCCCATTGATCTACGTGTCTACTTTTATGCAGATGCCATACTCTTTTGATTACTACAGCTTTGTAGAATATCTTGAAATCTGGAATTGTGGTACCTCCAGTTTTGTTCTTTCTCAAGATTGCTTTGGCTCTTTGGGATATTGTGATTCCGTGAAAATTTTAGGATTGTTTGTTCTAGTTCTGTGAAAAATCTTGTTCATATTTTGATCGGGATTGCATTAAATTTATACTTGCTTTGGGTAGTATGACCATTTAAACAATATTAATTCTTCCAATCCAGAAGCATGGGATATCTCGACTTGTTTGTGTTTCTTCAATTTCCTTCATCAATGTTTTATTGTTTTCAGAGTACAGGTCTTTGACCTCAGTGGTTAAGTTTATTCCTTGCTATTTTATTATTTTTGGTACAATTGTAAATGGGGTTTTGTTCTTCATTTCTATTTCTGTTGCTTCATTATTAGTGTTTAGAAATGTGATGTATTTTTGTATATTGGGTTTTGTATCCACAACCTTACTTATCAGTTGTAGTCCACGCAGGGCTGTTTCTTGTGCTGTCTTTTTAGGGGTGGGGACTCAGTTTCCACTTGCCCTTCTGGCTCTCCCAGAATTGAGTCAGCTGATTTTCTAAGAACTCATGAAATTAAGCCCCTCTAGGTTTTCACAACAAATGTTATGGGGATGATGGTTCCCTATGCCTGGGGTGCCTGGGGTGCCTGGGGTGCCTGGGGTGAGGGTCGTCTTTTTTCCCTCTCTGTGCCCACAGTATCCCTCCTCCTTTTGGATAGTCGTGTGGGTCTGTTTAGCTCCTAAGTCTCCACCCTGCTTAACCTCTGTTGTGGCCTCTTTACATTTACCTGTGGAGAGTATATTCTGCCTGTCTGGCTCATTTCTGGTTTATTTAAACTAATGCGGGTGTTATCTAGTTGTATCTATGGGTGTCAAGGTGAGCTTAGGGTGCTCTTTGTCCACCGTCTTCCCTGGAAGTCCTCAGGTTTTAACTTTTTTTTTTAAGTGAACTGCGCCCAGCTTAAGACCCCGAGATCAAGAGTTGTATGCTCCATTGAATGAACCAGCCAGCCACCCCTAGATTTTAACATGTTTTAATACATCTTTCCTATGGTCAAAAAGAAATTCCTTCGTTGTAGTTAGGGTGAGCTTTTTTAGGTCACAAAGATATATGTATATGTCAGGATTCAATCGAAGAAACATTATCAATAGGAGATACATATTTAGGGATTTATTGTAAGCTCTTATGTAGTTGTGAGGGCTGGCTAATTAAACCTGAAATCTGTGGGCTGGGTCACCAGGAAAAGGTAAACTGGAAATTTTTTTCATTTTATAAATCTTGATTTTTTCATAAGTCCTTTCAGCAGATTGATTCAGGGCCCACCTAGATTATCTCAATAATCTTAATTCATCATTAATTGAGCATGCACTTCACTGCTACAAAATGACTTCACAGAAAGGCCTACATTAATGTTTGGCCAAACGAATAACTAGGGACTATATACTAGCCAAACTGACACATAAAACTACGATTGTCACCGTAGATTTTTTATTAAGTTGCCACTTGGTACAATAAATACTGCTTAGACTAACTCAACACATTGTACCCCCATGTATGTATTTATTCTTGTGGTTGTACTAATCTAGATTGCTCCAAACAAGGAGTCAGCAAAAAATTCTCAGTAAAGAGCCAGACAGTATATATTTTAGGCTTGCAGACCACATGGTTTCTTTTGCACCAAAAGTATAGAAATGAATGGATATGGCTGTGTCCCAATAAAACTCTGTAGAAACAGGTGGTATGCCTTTGGGCCACAGTTTGCCGACCCCTTCTGTAAACTAGTATTTAAATTCTCAATATCATGATGGATTGTGGAACATTTTTCTGAGCCCTTGTAAATAAAATGTGTATAAGACCCTGTGTTGAATTCTAGACAAGTTGGAGGTAGCATAACTATCTTAACACCTAGTAAGAACAATGGATATGCAGATAATGGAATACAAATAGATATTGAGGTGAAAATGTATACAGTCAAGTTCTAGTCAATGTACTTTGAAAAAGACGGTTAAGGCTGTATTTAAATATGCACGTGGGGACCAGGTAAGGTTGCCACAAGTTGACTTCTGAGTTGGCCCAGAACAGAAATTTCAAAAGAGATAAGAAGGGATGCAAAGCAAAAGAGACAGAGTAGAAAAAAAGGAAAGGCTCACAGGAAAAGTTTTGGAGGTAGAAAAGTAAGTAATATGCTTGATGCTCAGTGAATAATCCACTGTCACGAGAGAATAAGGATGGATTTAAAAATGAAAGTCACGTGCCATATTTTAAATGGATCTTGAATGTCATGCTAGGAAGTTTAGTAATTATGCTGCAGGAAATGGGGAGATGATTAATTATATTTGAGAAGAATATACATGTGTATACTCTACAAAGCTCCACATAGTCTCATTACAAAAAAACCCAAATTATCTGCAAGGTATTGTTAATTACTTACCTAGTACTCATTTCTCCCTTTCTTGGGCACTCTGATTGGAGGAACAGTTCCAGGAGTAATCCTGAGTGTCAGATGAATAATCATATCTGCTTTTCATTGGGGACAAAACTAAAAAAGATGCTTTATTCTATGAGTCAGGAAATAAATATATTCATTTAGTAGGCAAAAATTTCCATTTGCAGGTAGTTTGTATGATACCTAAAGCACAAATTATTAAATTTTTTAAATTGAGGTATGTTTGGTATAATTTTTTTGTCAGTAGAAGGACTGTATGAATTCTCCATACAAAATAGGAAAAGGAGTTAAATCAGTTAAAATGTCTGTGGAAATTAAATAGCATAGTTAAACTAAGACAGAGCTTAAGCATGAGTAAGAAAAAGAGGTTGTGCTATGTACCCCTATTTGGTATTTTAATGTTTCTACTATAATCCTGAAATGGAAATTTTGTTTAAAAACTTAGTATCTCATGTAAAGCAATCCAAGGGGAATGTATTTATAGAGAAACCTGTTTTCATTTTGTAGAAGTTCACTACAGTTCTTTTCTCTTTTTTGACTACAGGGAGTGAGTGTTAACCCAAGAAAAATAAATTATGCTGCTAGAAACTATATGTAGTAAATCATTTGTTTAAGGTATACTTTAAAAAGTGTACGTAAAATGGTAAGAAGATGAATAGCTATAAAATGGGTTGGTCCCTTCTCATAGGAAATTATGCATCTTGTAATTTCAGTGTACCTGCTGGTGTTTTGTTTTTTTTTTTAGTTTATATTTAGCTTTTCAAGAACCAAAAAAAGATGCTTTTGATCTCCTAACATTGGTAATTATCTCTAATTATAGGAAGAGTTCTCTATGTGTGTGTCAAACAGCCCACTTTTTTTTTTTTTAATTTCTGTTGGGTGCATATTTTAACTTGTGCTGTACTTTCAAGCATCTGTTGTATTTAGATCATTAGCATCTCCACCAATATAGCAGTCAATGAGACCACAAGATTGCCTGCTGATAACTATGAGGAAAGAAAAAAACTACCAAGTCATATGTTTTCCCATTTCTAGTTAAAATCCTATCAGTGAAACTTAGCTCAATGTTCAATCATAGAATATACATTGTTATAAAGCACAATATGCAAATTCAAGTTCAGAGTGAATTCCTATAGAATCTGGATGTATTTTCTCCTGATACAGTACTCTGAAAATTACAGAAACATTATTTGGGTTATGTTTTTGTTGAACAGATGCATATTCCATTGACAAATCAAAATCCAGTAAATAGGAATGTGTCCTTATCTCAAAAATGGGTAGGGTTTTTCAGGAAGGGAGGGCAGGAGGGTGGGAAGGAAGGTAGGTAAGTAGGTAAGGAGGTAGGTTGATCACAGAACTTACTATAAGTACAGATGAGAGGCACAGGGCCTACACTTCCCATCTATTACAAGGTTTACAAGACCATTCGTTCTGATATAACTCAAAACAGAGCTCTATCACCTCTGGAATGAGGTGGGTTTGGGGTTTAAATATTCAAAATAAAATTACATATTCCACAAGAGATAACTGAGCCATTAAGTTACTCCTTTGGTAAACTGTCTTCTAATCATCACATTGACTTGGTTACATGCACTCTCCCATGTGTTGGAATCATTGGGTTAAAAGCTGTATTCATTTACTCCTCCTCCTATCCATGCTCAGTAGTGAGCTCCAAAACTGATACTGGGCTTGGTCACGTGTTTTCTTTGATAAAAAAGCATGTTTGCAAATATGAGACAAGAATTTTGAAAGACTTTTGTGTTTTACTGCTTGCTGTTTTTGTCCCCCTTCATCACCAGGAGAAAATCTTACCTGGACTACCATGCTGTAGGATGAGACCTAGGGAGCAAAGCTGCGTTGTGTTAGTCATCCCAGCCAAGACTATTCTCAGACCATTCAAGAGCTAGCTAACCTCCAGAAATACAGATGATCCCAACAAAAATCAGCAGAGCCACCTAGCCAAACTGCAGATTACCAAAGACAGATGGACAGTCAAGATATGAGTCTAGCCTAGATCAGCTTATTCCTGCAGACTTATGAACTAAATTCATTTTTTGTTTGACACTGAAATTGTGTGACTGATTGTTATACAGTATTATTGTATATTGTGGATACACTTTGCACAAAGTGTATGAGTTATCCCCAGAAGTCTACCTGCATACTGAAATCGCCATCTGTAATCAAGTCAACAAGTCTTTATAGCGGTTTTGTATGAATTTTAAAAACACGTAGACGTTGCTGGATTAATATCCCACTGGGGCTTTACTCTTGCCTGCTCACACATCCCTGGAAAGATGAGCTGCTTATACTACAAGTGACATTCATACTCTACATTCAACCACATTGGTCTCTCCAGCCCCACTTCACTTTACTATGTTAGTTCTGAGACAGGTGGTGGTAGGCTTATATCTTGAACAGCTGCTGGCAGATAAGAGGAGGTTTATCAGGGGATGTCCAGAGCAGGGTCTGGATAGAATGTTGCTATGTGTACATGTGTCTATGTTAGTAAGAGTGTGTGTTTTCTGCAGTATGTGTAGCATCCTGTGCCAATGAGAATTTATGTAGGAGTAGGCTCACTCTCCACTGCTGTAGAATTCTGGTGGGGACCATGGATCTTTGTGTCTTCATTCTCTGTTAATTCAGGATGAGTCTGTGATATGAATTGTGCTGTATAAATATGGAAGCCCTATGCAATATACAAATTGAGATGCTAGTACATAGAGCAGGCAACTTTTATACCCTACGATTTCATAATTAGGTATTCCTCAGTGGAAAGTGCTTAGTTTTTCTTTATTCTGAACAGATTTGTTGATCATTTATTGTGTACCCTTGGTGTACCCAGATAAAGAGTTTCAAAAGCTAATCATGAGACAAATGGAAGAAACAGTTTTGTGTAGTATTGTTAGTGTTCTTTTTCAACAATGACCAAGGTATTGTGGAGAAAGAGTAAACAGAGTAAACAATAATTATGTCTGGCATAGAAGTACAGGTAGACTTCATAGAAGGCTTCACAGAATATAAATTTTAAAAATGAGTAGGTTAAGTACAAGCTCTTCGGGAAGACAAAAGGAAAGATATAAAACTTCCTAGAGTAAGGGAATAGCAAGATTATTTGAAATGCTGCACAGAGACATGATGTGACTTGTTGGAAGACCAGTAAATTTTATGGCAACATGCATGAGTCGGGGCTAACAAATGATGACGAAGAAAGAGTAGGAAGCTACGGGATCCTAAAGGATTATGGGAAACATGAAAAGGAGGTTTGACTTTATCCTGTAAGCCATGAATAAATACATGAAACAGAGAAGCATAAGGATTAATGTTAGAAATGTCAGTCTAGTAGCAGTATTGTGAAGCATGGGCCTGGAAGGAGAGTTCTGGTTTCTAACTGGTAGATGTGATGAATAAATTACAAGCTACATATTTTTGGTATTTAGACCAAAGATTGTGTCTAGAAAAAAAGACTTAGGAGTTATTAACCTATGGAAGAGAAAGGAAATCATAATCATCAATGATACTGCCTCAGAGAAGAAGGATGGAGCAAAAGAGAGGCAAACCATGGGATCTGGGAAGCACAAGTGTTTAAACAGAAGAGGGAGGTAGTAGAACCCACTGAAAAGATAACTCAGATGGAAAGGGGTTCAAAAACTGGTTGATGAAGTTTGTGGGAGAGTACATCAAGAATATAAGAAACTAAACATTGTTTTAAAATAGAAGTCATATAAAAGTAAGACATGGTTTTTGGACTTAAAAATAAACACTCCATTGTTGAGCTTATTCTGGTTCTGAGGATTACTGTTAGTATTCCAAGTGTTCTGTTAATTCACCATTAGTAATAGCTTCAACCGTCTTGTCAACTGCAGTCAATCTATCTTCCTCTCAATTGCTATAATTGTGGCTCGAATTTGAGACAGTTTCTGATAAAAATCTAGTTTAATTACTTGATTTGGGGGTACAGCATGGAAAAAAATAAACTTTTATTCATGTGACTCACAAACAGTTTGGATATCTCTTTAATTTTTATAAATGCTGTATAATCTCTGATGTCATTTATGTCCAAATTTAAGTTGTTGCTGGCTATTTTCCCTCACTACCCTCTCTAGGTACCCCACTAGCCTTAATTTTTTTCTGGGCAGGTGTCTTAGATCACATTAACTCAAAAAACAGACCATGAGATAAGGATTTTTTTTCAAGTAATTTATTAAGAAATAGTACCAAGGAGAAAAAATTAAATTAGAAGGGAAAACAGGACAGGCAATAGGAGGAAGATAAACATGTGCACAGTCTTAGGTGAGGTTCTACAGAGGGCTCTTTCAATCCCTTCTCATGGTAGGACTCTGGCTGTTGGAAGTGAAAGTACACAGAAGAGGAAAGCACAAGAATGGACAAAGGGATCCAGGGGCTCAAGGTCAAGCCCCCGCATTATCCTTATATGAGGATCTCATATTTATATCTCTAGCATCCAATTCAGATCCCATCCTAAAGACCCTCAAGAGCACCAATATCAGTGCAGCTCCGGGTGGATGTCACCCAGCACCATCCCCTCTTCTATGACTTTGAATTCCAAAGTATCATTCTTTTATTCAGCCTGAGCCTTTTTAGGTCACCTGCTGCTGCTAAGGCTCTGATTGTCTCTGCAACCTTAGCCACTACCCTTCTGCCACCTCTCAAAGTATTTCTTGTGTTTGCTTTAAGAATGTGAGTCTCTACTGACCATATAGAGCCTGTGCTTCCTGAATTCTATTATAGACCTAGAAGTTGTCTCCACCCTATCAAAGCCACTGATACCAGTGTCTGTTTTGCCACAGAGTCTAGTTATAGCCTTCATTGGCCAGGTGAAAATAAGTTCACTCCAATTAAATTTATGGGCTTTTGTCGTTATTGTTGAGTACCTACTGTGTGCCTGCACGATTACTGCTTTATGAAGTTGAATAAAATAGTCTATCTACAAGCTTGCGGTGTACTCTGCAGTCGATAAATGTGATATTCCATTAAAAAATAATGTAATAACTGCCCAAATATGTATTGTGTATGTATATATACATGCATATACCTACAGTGTGACTTGAGAATGTGCAATAATGAGAACTTAATTCTTCTTAATAAGTATGAAATGTTTTAGAAGAGATTAGTAATTTCACTAGGGCTTAAGGATGAGTGAGTTTGAAAAAACATTTGCAACAAATGAGATAGTTTGTCCAAATGCACAAAGGCAAGAGAAAGAAGGGTTATAGAGGACCAAAGCCACTTTATTGTGGCTAGAAAATTCTTTGGAGGTAATTGAGTCTCTTCCACGGCACTCTTCCTCTTAAAATGCTGAATTGTAGGTTGCTTATGGCTTCAACATTCTACATACTCTCTCTTCTCAGTGTCACTTACCCACCGTTATTATTCCATCTTCTTGAAACAAATCCTGCTCCTTGTTAACACCTACTAACCCACCATTGCCACACATCAAGAGTTTGGCCCTGGATCACAACCTTCCTCTCATCCCCTAGGTCTGTCATTATTCTGGGCAAGTTTAAAGATCATGTGCTTATTCAGCCTGCTCACTGGTCCCTCACCTTACTGACTAATGTCAAGAGTCTTTGTCTCTTATGAACCCTAGTATTAAAAGAGTTCTCATTTTTAATTTCAAGAATAATAACTTTCCCAACTGCAAGAATCTTATTTCTCAGGCTGTAGTGGACATATCTGTCTATTTTCCTTCATTGACCTCAGCTCCTACTCAGAAAATTTATTTCAGCATAGAATGGCTTTAATTTTGGCATCTGGTCACATGATCCAACCCTTCCTGACTATCACTATTTTGAATGGGAGAAACTAACTCAAAGCACAACAATCCATTGCCAGCCAGCAGGCAGTCAGAATCCCTGATTAAGGGACAGCCATCTTAGCTATAAGACACTGAATGCCCAGAGTGAAAGATCTGGTAAAGATCCAGAACCAGCATGGGGCAAGCTCTAAAATGTGTAGATGTCAACATTGTGAATGAACAAACGTTAAAGCTTTTCAGACATGAGTTGGCTTCAGAGAGGATGATGATGAAACAGACATAATGAAGAAGAATGGGTGGAAAACTCTGTGGTAGGACAAAGGAGAGAAATCAAGAGACTATGCCTTTGATGATTTTCTGTGCCCCATGGGCTTAGTTATATTTTCTGCAAGTTTCTGTCCAGTGAGATTCTCTTATATTCTTATAACAAACTATTTACTTGAACTTTCCCAGCTACTGCATTTTCCTCAGAATGATCTCTAACTAACACAGGTTCTCTTTCTTTGTACCACTGTGCCCAGGCTTGTGGAATACACATGTAAGTGGTCCAGATTCCCTTTTATGCTACAAGGAAAAACAATTAAAATCATTCAAGGAATTTCAACCTTAGAACACTGGAACAAATTTATTTTTTTTCTTGTTCACTCCTAAACCTAAAGAATGATGTTTATTATTTTGATCATTTAGAGCATAAAATTGTCATCTTGTAAAAGTTTAACTCTAAATAAATGTTCTTTAAGTAATGTACTGACCATGTTTTACAAGAGTTCTGTTACATGAGAATGCTAAATTGTGGATACCAATAATAAAATTTTCAGGTTTATAATAAAAAAATGATCTAATGGGTAAACATGTTCTTTTTTTTTTTGAAATGGGAAATAACATTTTAAGGAAAGTTTATCAAGTACTTGATATTGTAGAACAGAGGTCAGCAAACTATGACCTAATGGTCTAAATCTAACCTGCTGTAAATAGTTTTATTGGACCTACAGCTGCACCCATTCTTTTGTCTGTAGTGGCTTTCATGCTCCAGTGGCCGAGTTTGTAATTATGGCCCACAAAGCTTCCTATTCCTACTTCCTATTTAGACCTTTCCAGGAAAAACAACAACAACAAAAAAAACCACATTTTTTTGCTTATCCCATTTGTAGAAATAGTGGATATTTTGCTTATCAACTTAACAGAACAGTATCAACACAACATAGGAAACTTGGGTCAGCTTAAATTTCTGTTTTTTGGGTTAAGCATTCACAAAATGATCAACATTCTTCTAGGGGATAACTGGAATATTTTTTTTTTTTTGTCTGAACAGCATCACAAACAGGGAAAGATTGAATGGTGATTCTAAATACAAAGTATTTTAAATAAAAGTGAAATAAAACAGATGGTATTTATTATCCAGAATGAATAAAGTTAACAAAGCAAAGAAATTCCTTCAAAGAAATAGAATTCATTAGGGAAATTAAGAAGTAGAAAACGTGGGATTGTCTTTAAAAGTATAGGGTGGCTTCAAAGAAGTTTAGTAGGCAAAATAATAAAATAACAGTGATCTAAAATTCAAATAGAAATATCAGTTGAATGGAAAGTAAGCTAGGGTATTAAAAAGGAGAACAGAGATACTTCACAATTAAATTAAGGTCAACTTAAAAATACAAAGTTGTGAAACTGAAGAGACAAACCAAAATATTAACTTTGTTTCTCAAATCCTGACTAGCATCAAAACAAAAAATAACCATTGGAGAAAATGGACAGTTATAGGATATTAAACAAGGCACACCATCACTATGTATAATGCGCTGAACACAACAGTTCCTCAAGCATGGCACATTACATTGTTCTGCTCATTGTTCTCTTGGCCTCCAGACTTACTATTCTCTAACATCCAGACTAGATATTTGCCATTTCTTTTTCACATCATTCTCCCAGTTAAACCTTCAATGATTTGCTGTCGAACCATGGTCTTTTAGAGCTGAAGACATCAAGTGCCATCAAGTCCACTAGCCATGCCTTATATGAGGGCAATGAGAAACATAGGTGAAATAGTTTGCCTATGTGGTATACCTGAACAATGGATGTACAGACTGAACCCCAAGCCCTCTGAGAACTAGATCAGTGTTTTTCTTGCACACTGAGCTTTCTGGAATACGGTTTTCTGTAATCTTTACATTCACTGAACTGTTACTTGAAAACACTACTCTCGATAGACTAGTTTTCTGATTTGCTACTTGATCTTCACATGTGGCTGTAAGAGTCATGTGTAATCTGCTTTTCTGTTTTCTACCTTTCTCTCAAAATACTAAGAAGTGGTATAGAGCACTTCACGATGCCTATTACATAGAAAGTACTGGTAAAGTTAGCTGTAATTAAAGTCAAAATATGAAGCTCTTTCTTTCTCTATGAAGCTCAGTTATCTCCTTAGTGTCTGAGTTTCTTTAGAACATGTGGCCTGACGGACTCATTTGGCTTTTTGGCATCTGCTTTCTATGTTATACTTGATTTTCTCTGAACATGTAAGTATGTTGCTATCCAAATATATTAGCCCTTAAAGGCAAAGATCTGTAGCACTCTGAACATAATAATTCCTCAATAAATGCTTATTGAACACAGTGGAGATTCAAAGTATAGTGTTAAATTCTGTAATTACTACCACACAGTCAGTTGTGATAGTTTGGTAATGGACTAGAATATAGAGGAATTAACAAAGAACACTAAGAATATGTTTATTCAAAACTTTAAATTTTCATAAGTGTATTTGAGGGTAAACAAAACCATAGAAAGGTAATCTATTCATCGGATTAGAATACTATTTATAATATATTTGTGTTAGTGCATTGGAGCTAAGGCTCAGTTTTTAGAATATAATATAGGCTAGTTTTAAGTAAGATTGACAGCACTCATTTTATGAAAAATAGAAAGTGTATTGCAGAGTTAAATAAGGCTTCAGCATGAGAGCAGGAAGAATCATTATTTAATCATAATTCAATTATTTCAAAGCCCTAACTTAAGAAAGAGATTGGATCAGAAAAAAAGAGCAGTGGGTTATTAAAGCAGCATGTAATTAAAAGTATTCAGTGCCATCTAGTTACGTCCATACTTCTAGGTCAAGATCATAATCTAGACCTTGTGGTTAACATAGACACCTGTATGCAAACTGATAGACTCTTTGTGTAAACCAGCTTATTTTGTACATATAATTTCAACTGAAAGAGAAAGCAAGTGAAATTTCAGAAACACAGAGAACATGCGCTCCTAAAATCCTGCTAATGCTAATTGAGTTTTAATGATAAAGTATATGTTAAATGTTTTTTACTTGCCTATTAGAAAACCTTAAAATTATTCCCAATATTCTACTCACTAATAGCGAAAGGGTAAAGGTAACAGAGAACTATTTCTGAAGTTGTATTAATAAAATAAAATATAAATATTAGGATCTCTTCCCTCAACCAAAATTTGTGTATTTTTAAAAATATTCTTCATTTCCCATTTTTACTCTTTAGACTTAATATTTTAACTTTTAACAAGACTAAATGGTATATTAGATAAATTATCAGTAACTTAATACCTCATCTTTTATTTTTGATGTTGGGTGTATATTTATAATTCTAATGGGACACTATATTTGGTTTTTATATTGGTTAATTAGAAACATAACCTTTGTTTTAACACGGGATGTTCTAGAACAGTTCAGAAATATTAATAAGAGTATAATTGGCTTGGGGCACCTGGGTGGCTCAGTCGTTAAACGTCTGCCTTCAGCTCAGGTCATGATCCCAGGGTCCTGGGATCGAGCCCCGCATCAGGCTCCCTGCTCTGCAGGAAGCCTGCTTCTCCTTACCCCACTCCCCCTGCTTGTGTTCCCTCTCTCGCTGTGTCTCTCTCTGTCAAATAAATAAATAAAAATCTTTAAAAAAGATTAAAAAATATAATTGGCTTAATGCCTCATGCCCAAATGAAACATTTTAATTATCACTTGTAGTAACTGTTCTTTTGAATATATAAAATGAGACACATTCTTGAAGTTTCTTTAGTTCAATCACCTCCATGTTTAGCAAGCTATGTAACTTCAAGAATGAGCAGAATTCTGGGAGCAGAAGATGAAAGTATCGTAATGGCAGGCCAATAAAAAGATACAGTGAACACAGAAGGTAATAGAAAGTAACTGAGGGCCTGTGAAGTTTATGGTGAAAGCTGAGAGAATATTCAGGAAAGATAGGAAAATGGAAAATGTCATAGAAAGTTGACAGAAGTTATCACTGAATAAATTGGTACTTCTGTTTCACCACCATGACACACTGTAATCATACATGTAATCCCAGTCCCTACCACAATTTTTTCCTAATGATAGGTCCCACATTCCAAAATGGAGGCTGACCATGCTGGATACTTGTTTTGTCAGTCTTTCTTGCATCTAGCCATATGCACTACCATGGATGGGTGAAGAGGATTAGAGGTACAAACACCCAATTTTATGGTGACAGATGGTGACAACATTTACTGTTGGTGAGCATTTTGTAATGTATATAGAATTGTCAAATTGCTATGTTGTACATCTAAAACTAATATAACATTGTATGTCAACTATATTTCAATTTAAAAAATATTTCATAGAAGTCAAATGTATAAAGAATAAATTATGGTCAAGTGCTAGTGAAAACATAAATTAAAATGACAAATTAAGAAGGCAGATAGACTGCAGGATTTTGGACATTTCTTCAACTTGAGTAACATATTTAGATCTGAGATTTAAAAAAAATCTTAATTTTAATGTTACTATGTATACACACATGCACATGTGTATGCCAGGGCCTGTAACAGACCCTCTAATACACAGTTTGGTTGCTGGTAGATTGGTATGATCTTTTTGCTGGGCAATTTGGTAATATATGTTAAAATGTAATAAGCATATAATCTAGTTTTCCTTTTGGGAGGAATTGATTCTATAGAAAAGTTCACACAAGTTCTAAAAGAAATACATTCGTTCATTATGTTATCATAGAAAACAAACTAATGTCCGTTAATAGAAAATGACTAAATTATGTCACGTGCATTCAATAGAATATTAGGTATAGAGTAAGAAAAATGAAGTGCAATTCCATGTAACATATCTTAAATAAAAAGTGGAAATGATTAAAAAGCATGTCCAGTATAGTTCAATTTTAATTTAAAATTTTTAATTTTTAATTAAAACGTGTAGGCATTCATTTTACATACAGAAAATGTAATAAAGCAAACACAAAAAAAGAACAAGAATCACCTTTGGGAAAATGGGTAACAGAGGTCATAAGAACTTTTCTATTTTGCATGATTCTGAACTGATAAAATTACTTCGAACAAGTGTAACTTTACTGTAAAGAAAATGAAATTTTATCTAAATTTCTGATGTATAAAGATTTCCAAGCAATGTTGATTCAAAAAAATCTAGTCAAAGAATAAATATTACGACATCAGGTTTGTACACTATGTGTTCAGCCTTGAAAAAGAAAAGAAAGAACATAAAACTGCAAGGAAAGAGGTATTTGCTTTTGGGTAGCGGGGATAAAATGGAAATTTTAGGGGATGAGTAAAGGACACAAATCAAGCATTTACAGAAAAAGTAAGCATTGCTAAGTTTACATAAGACAATATGAAAAAAATTCTTGAGTATATAGATTGAGAGAGATGCAAGGAAGAAACCAGGAAGTCTAAGATCTCACTGAAACATGAGGGATGGAGATGCCCGTTAGTTTCCGGAGGGGGGATCTTACAAAGACAGGTGGAAAAACATAATCGATTTCCTTTCTTAAATTTAACCTAGAACCTGGGCTGTGGCTTTGTTCTCTCAAACTGGGAAACCATCAGGGAGAATAGACAATGTTTTAGCTATCACGAGGAGCTAAGCCACTCTAATAAGCACCATATATGGCACATAATGGGATTACTTGATAATATTGGTCATATGAAAAATGAATGCCAAGGTAATTTTTTCCCCTTTGTTTAACTGCAGTCCAGTGAACTCAGATGCTTTCTTCTTGCATAGCAGAGAATGGCTACTGAGTTGTTTACGTAAAATAGCAGTCCATTTACAAATTTCAAAATGTGTCACTTCATGCTATGTAAAGGATAACTGTTATTATAGTAGCAGAAGACTTTGAAAACTTAGGAATGCAGTAACTTAGTCCAGTACTGGGCAGTGTGTTCACCCTGGATCAGTGCATCGACATCACCTAGGAACATTATAGAAAAGAAAAATTCTCTGGCCCTAATGAATCAGAAACTCAAGGGTTGCATCTCAGCAATTCATGTTGTAGTTGGTCTTGCAGATGATTGTGATGCATGCTGAAGGTTCGGAAGTGTGACTTCAATCCATTAAGAGTCCAAATGGTGGGCAAAGGACAGGAAAGGGAACAAGTAGAGGCATGGATCTAGCTTGTCTTTCTGAATTTTCTGAGGTTTCAGAATTCAGATAGGGGTTTAACCTCCCTGAGATTTCACTCACGTCTGAGAATGGAAATTTTCATTTCTCCCCTGAGTGAACGGAGTGCTGGTGGAGCTAATTCTGTGTGAAGAAGACTGATACCTTCTGTTATTACCACTGCAGTGCAGAATGGGGGAGTTTCAAGGCTCTTCGTTAAAACACACAGCTTCCTACACTGTATGTTAACCAACCGGAATTTAAATAAAAACTTAAAAAATAAATAATAAATACATAAAACACAAAGCTTCCATAGAAGCTGGCAAATAATGAGCACTGGGATCTAGAACTTTTTATAGTACTAAATGCACAAAGCCATTTCGCACCATCTGGCAGCAGGCCAAATTGCCTTGACATCAAAAGCTCATTCTTGAGGGGACACATTAGGATTGAGTGTGTTGGCACTGCTCTGTGATGAATGTCCCACAGGGTGAGCCTGAAATAGGCTTTATTCAACTCACTATTATTAATGAATCCGTTTCCATGATTGTGGTATCCACCTACAAATGCTAAACATCCAGAGCATTTTCTTTCTTTTTAATAAAATGTAATGTGGATGCGCCATTTTGGAAGGCACTTTTGTCAATTTCTTATAAAGCTAAGAACAGTCTTACCATATGATCCAGCAATCAGGTTCCTAGGTATTTACCTGATATGCAAACTTATGTCCAGGTAAACACCTGCACATGAATGTGTGTAGCAGATGTATTCATAATCACAAACAATTGAAGCAATCAAGATCTCCTTCAAAAATGAAATGTGGTACATCCATATAATGAAATAATATTTAGTGATAAAAAGGTATGAGGTAGCAATGCAAAGACACGGATGAATCTTTAAAAGGCTCTTATTAAGTAAGAATAAAAAACGCAGTCAGAAAAGCTACATACTGCATGACTCCAGTTATATTACATCTGGAAAGGCCAAAGCTGTGGGGATGGCACACAGTGCAGTACTTGCTACCAGGGTTATGTAGGAGGGGAACAGGGAGGGCTAAATAGATGAAGTACAGGGGATGTATTAGGGTATTCTGTATGATGCTGTAGTAATGGAGACGTGAAAGTGTGCATGTGACAAGTCCCATAGAATTTTATAGCATAGAGTGAAACTTCATATATGGAAATTAAAAAAAATATTTAAGAGATCGGGAGAAACCCAGAAAGAAATGCCTACTCTAGGAAAATAATCTAAATTACAAATATATGAGATTACCTCATTGAAGAAGTAGGTGGCTAGAAGTTGTTGACTTAAGTAGCTTTGGAAATGCGTGGAGTCTGTAAGACTAAAGGCAGGAGGAACTGTGCATACACACTTTGGTTGATAAAGTTATTTCCCCTGAGGTAAGGATAAGCATTTCTGACACTCCTATACGTGTACAGCAGAATTGAACAATTAAGTAAATGGATGGTGGATGGGAGTACTCTGAGTTTTCATTGTTGGAGAGAGAGATTACAGATACACTAAATGGAAAGGCTAGAATAATCCATTTCATCCTGGATTAGAGTTAAAAACGTTAGTATGAACTCCAGTTTAATTTACTATATATACAAAGGAATCCATAAAGAAATAAGGAATGTATATATGCATGTTTTAGAACCCACGTATTTTCTTGTTCTGTCAGCTGAGAGGGCCTAGAAATAATGACTCCCCCGGAGAAAGAGTGTGCTTGATTTCTTAATGTCATTACCCCCAAAAAAGGAACCTGATTCTAGGACTAGGGCAAGGAAAATAAAAGATGAACCTGGAGCATCTTGTAAGGCCATAAAATAAGGAAGTGCTAAAAAAAATTCACAGCAGTGATGTTATGTCAAAGTGATACGGGAGCTAAGTGAAGGGGCTCCCAATGACCAAAGCACAAACAATTTGAACGAAATAAACAATGTAGTATTGGATTATAACTCAAAGTATAAAAAATAATCCCTGAGACCATACTTCAGTACATGATTGAATGAATAAATTACTGGGAGAGAATGTGCAAATAACCCATGCAGAAATATTCCAAATAAGTTTTACAGATTTTTTTCCCTCTCAAGCAGGTAACACTTAACTTCCAACTTCCAACCCTTTAAGTATGGGCTGTGCATAGTCGCTTCCTTCCAATGAGTACAGTATACATGGGGGGGAAAAGATTAACTTTATAGTGGAGACATCTGATGACCACTAGGTCAGCCAGGTAATTAAGGTTAACGTTAATAATATTAAGGCGAGGGACGCCTGGGTGGCTCAGTCGGTTAAGCGTCTGCCTTCGGCTCAGGTCATGATCTCAGGGTCCAGGGATCGAGCCCTGCATTGTCGGGGGCTCCCTGCTCAGTGGGGAATCTCCTACTCCCTCTCCTTCTGCTCCTCCCCCCTGTTTGTGTGCTCGCTCTCTCTCAGATTAATAAATAAATCTTTTTAAAAAAATGTTAAGGCATGATGATAGCATGAACCCTTGATACGATATGATGAGAACAGTACTTTATCTTCATAGTCGTCCTCCCCAAACCCGAAATTCCAGTCTAATCATGAGAAACACATCAGACTAAACCAAATTGAGGGATATTTTACAAAACACCTAATCACTTCTCCTGAAAACTGTCAAGATCAGCAAAAGCAAGAAAAATCTGAGCAACTGTCACAGGCTAGAGGAGCTTGAGGAGACCTGATGATTAAATGTAACATGGTAACTTGAATGGGATCCTGCAACATAAAAAAGGACATCAGCTATAAGCTAAGGAAATCTGAATAAAGTATGCAGTGTATCAGTAGTAATGGTAATAAATGCACCATACTAACGTGAAAAGTTACTAATAGGGGAAACTAGGTGTGGAGTACATGAGAATAGTCTATGCTATCCTTGCCGCTTTTCTGTAGATGTAAAATTATTCTAATTAAAAGTTTTATTGAAATACATAATGTGAATTTCTTATGTAGTTGGAATAGATGGAACATACTAAGAGTTGTGTGATCGTTCTTGTCTGAAGTGGGTTAGAGTTGGGAAGTTTTGTAATATGTATCAATGTGATCATAGCTCTGGTGCATATTTTGCAAGGATGACAGATGTGGAATTATATTAACAAGTTCTGTGATCAATATATAAATTTATACTACTCAGAGGCTGATGAGGAAGGTGGAGATCGTTTTTCCCCTTCCACTGCTGCAATCCACACCCCTCCCAATCCAGTCAATGATATGGACACTTTTAGTTTATTTAGAAATGAAAAGCTTCTTTAATCAGTCTCTTTATCAATTATGATTAATTTCTTCATTCCCACAATTAAATGGACTCCCTGTATAAGCCTAGTCAATATCTGTAAATAGTGAAGATCACAGTTTATCTTCTCTGTTCACTCAGAAATTGATTCTATTTAAAGGCTTTTTAAAAATTTAATGGGTGCTAGTAATCATTCATTTCCCCCCCTCATCATTAGATTTACCTTCTCTCTATTTTGGGGGTCAAAAATTACTTCTAGTATTCACTGGGGATGGTCTCCCAAAATTTCTAAGTCCTTAACTCAGCTGATATTTATCGAGTGCTTACTATATGCCAGACAGTGACTTCGGCTTTGGGGCACATAACGTACAAAAGGGATCAATTCCTTTCTTTCATGAAGCTTGAATTTTGATGGGTATGAGTGAGAAAAAGGGAAAGTACAAGAAAATTAAAATACATGACATCAGATATGTTTTATGAAGAAAAACAAGTGGGAAGAAGATAACAAAGGCTGCTGAAGTGTGTGGTCTTTTTAAAATATAGGATGCCAGATAATCTCTCATGAGGAATTAGGGCATATACTTGATACCAAGAAAGTGAGAATATGTCTGTATAGAGCCAAAGTTATCAAAATCCCTGAACCAGTAGTAGCAAGTCGGTAGGAATGCAAATCATTGCATCCCACCCCAGACCTAATGAATCAGAAACTCAAGGAGTGGAGTGCAGCAATATGTATTTTGACAACCATGCCATGTGCTTGTAATGCAGCTGAAGTTTGAGAACCACTGGTATAGGGAAAGATCATTTCATGGGCAAATAATAGCACATACAAAGGCACCAAGAAAGGAGAGCGCTGATTGTATTTGAGCCACAAGAAGAAGACCAAAGGTGGCTGAAGCAGGGTGAGCGAGGAAGAGAAAGCAATAACAATGAGGAGGTGAAAGTAGAGGGTGGTGTAAGGATTAGGAAAGCAAACTGTGCTGTGACTTGTAGACTATGCTGTGACCTTGTTTTTTATTCTGAGTTAGGCAACCTGTGTAGTGTACTGAGCAGAGGAGTGACATGATTGGTCCAACATTTTTAGAGGTGCCCCCCCCCAGTGTGGATGGTAGACTGGAGGTGTGGCAGAGTAGAACCACACGGGAGTGAGTTACTGCATTAGTCCTGCTCTTCTCTTACAATGAGCATCCTGACTTTATAGGTTTGTTGTGAAGATTGAAAGACTCACTCATGACTGTCATACCATTTCTTCTTTCCTAAATGATCATCTATTTCAAAATGAAAACTCTTAGTATTGGAGTAAGCCCCTTCAGGTAAAAGAATAACCAATCAATACTTGTCTACTCCAATTCTTAAAAATATCTGAATAAAAGGCACTTCAGAATGATACTAAGTACAAAATATTCTTACTACAAAGTACTATTCCTCTGGATTTTCCCCATTAGATTTTCCATTTAAATCTTCAAATCCATATTAGATGACCCTTGTGTCACATAATTGCAAATGATTGCTGGTATTGGGTTCCCTCATTTTTGAGACCCATGTCAAAATTGTCCTTCCCTATCTCTTTGAAGGTTAATATCCATATGACTCGTTCCCTTGAGAGCGTGCCAAGGTGGTGTGTATCAGTGTGAGACACTTCAGCTCCCCTCAACCTCTGCCTTGGTGATCATGAAGACACTTCAGAAGGATCCTTCTTTAGCTTGGATCCTGAAGTAATAACATGAAAAGTGTAATTACCTAATACTTACAGCGATGTGGCAAAAGGAGCAGAATTAAGATTTGAGCGAGCAGCCTCTAAATCTTAAGCCAGAGCAGTTCTCTATGATACTCATTGCCCTTATTAGCAAAGACCACTGGGATTGTATTTCCTACTTAGATGAGGATAAAGAATATAGGGCATTGTCTTTGTTCTGCAGCTAACGATCTATAGTACCTTAATAACGGCAGATTCCTACTTTTCTGTTTCCTTCCTTATAAACAAAGGAAAGGACTACATGATGTTCAGAGAGGCTATACACCTGATATGTATGTATGGGCTGTGCAGCTGAATAGAGCTTGACTCATGCCATTGCTCCACTATATCCCCATTAGTAGTTGACTCTCCATTTCATCCTATGCAAAATGGGGGACCCCCACCCCCCAATTTGTTGTATAAATTTAAATGAGATAGTGTGTATGAAGACAGTAAACCCCATATTCTTTCAAATATTTATTATTTAACACCTAATTTGTGGCAGCACTGGTCTAGACAATTGAATAAAGTAGTGCATAAAACATACAAAAATCCCTCTCTTCATGGAGCATTAAAAAATGAGGACAATCAGTGCAAACTTCTTTGCTTTTCTCCAAATAATCTTTTCATTTGTGAAAATCTTGTAGATTATATCTCCTTTTCTTTCTCAAAATGCTATTTTTTATTAGAATGAAATGTTATGCATGGTCAATTGTTCATTAGCATTTAAAGATAAAATGAAACTATATTTTTCCACTTTATAATTTACTTATGGTATGGAAAATGGTTGATGTATCTAAGACTACATTTTTAACCCTGTAACCAAGAAAATCTGAGACAGCCCCAACAAAATAATAAAATCTTTCATCAAAAGGTATCTATTTAAAAACATTTTCCCATAGTTGATAGATCTGTATCATCTCAACTGAACTATTTGAAATTGTAGATACAATAACAGTCCATTACAAATACTTTGTCCTGTATCTCCTAAGTACATATTCATACATAACCCCCACACTAGCATCACTCCCAGTGAGTTGAGCAATGATAAAATAATTTTAGTCAACCTACAGTTCATATTCAAATTTCCCAAAATTTCTTCTGTATGTTTTTTTACAGAGTTTTGGTTTGGGCTTAGGATCCAATCAAGGATCATTTGTTGCATTTGATTGTCATGTCTCTTGAAATTCTTTTAACCTAGAAATTTTCCACTACTCTTTGTCTTTCATGACAGTGATATTTTGAAGAGACCAGGCCAGTTGTCTGTAGAATGACCCACATTTTGATTCATCTAAATGTGTCCTCATTAATTCATGTTAAATATTGTTTTTAAAAGAATTCTGAGTGTAGGGGTGCCTGGGTGGCTCAGTCTTTATGTGTCTGCCTTCGGCTCAGGTCATGGTCCCAGGGTCCTGGGATGGAGCCCGGCTTCGGGCTCCCTGCTCAGCGGGAAACCTGCTTCTCCCTCTCCCACTCCCCCTGCTTGTGTTCCTGCTCTCGCTGTGTCTCTCTGTCAAATAAATAAATAAAATCTTAAAAAAAAAAAAAGAATTCTGAGTGTAATGTTTACTTTTTATGATAGTGTATCAGAAAACACATTATGTCAGTTTGTCCTATTGTTGTTACGTTAGTTTGAAGAATGAACATTTCATCATTTAATGGTGTTAGCATCTTTGATGATTCTTCCCTAAATCAATAATTGTATTTTGCAAAGTCACTCGTGGTTTTCTAATTGTATTATATTGTTACATATAGATGTGTTAGTTAGTGGTTTTCTGCAATGAAAATCTTTTCCCTCTCCCCTTTTTGGTTTTGAGTATTGCTATGGACTCTGTTTTTTTATTAATATGCAGTATAATATAAACCATTTACATTACTATTCTTTTAATGTTCAAATTGTCCCAATTTGACCAGTAGGAGTCCTGTTAACCCTTGTTCATTTCCTGTGTGACCTAATGGAGTATTTTAAATCTTAATGTTAAAAGCTTTATTTCTTAAAATGTTAAAACATATATTTTATTATCCCAGTGGCAAAAAAATGTCTGTTCCCTTGATTTTCTTCTAACAACTTAGAAATGATAAATCTAAGTGTACTTCTCCATTTCATGCAACAGAATGAGTAAAAAAAAAAAAAAAAAAAAAAAAAGCATCACTTCATGAGTAATGAACTACTCCCAGCACACCAAACATAAAACACCTGAAACACAGCTGGTCTCAGCCACATTTATGTCATTGCTGCTCATTATGGTGGGAAAATAACCTGCAACCTTTTAATGAGGGTTAATTATAAAGGGGAAATTTTCACTGAGCTCTGAGGAAGCTTACCGGTATTCTTGAGTAGTATTGGGTGATGGGTAATGATGATTTATCACTCTACATAGTTGCTGATAAAGTAATTCTCAGTAAAGTCTTGACAATTTGTTATCACTGATACAAAGTATATTATTTTTTAATTGGCCATATCATCTATAGCTCAGAAACAAACCACACCATCTATCAGGTGGAAGGCTTGCTTTAAAATTGCTGCTGTATGCTCATAATACATAATTAATCTTTGATTTTTCTGTGGCTGCTGGAGTTTGCTACTTCACCATCTCTGTGTAGAGTAAATGCTCCTCATTTGAGTATTTGAGTATTAAGCTAAAATTTCCTGCAATTTTTGTATAAATATTTACAGTGAATATTTACCCTGTGGGCTTAACTACATGAAATTATTTTGCCATCTGAGTATGACTTTCACAAGGGAATAAATGACCTTCACAGTTCTTATGCTATGTGTGGCACCCATAGACATTCTATAACTATTTTTATATGGAACTCGATAAAAAATTTAAGAAAGAGAGAAATATGCAACAGAGTGTGATGGTGTCTAATAAAGATGCACCTTATGTTCTTGGCCTACCTTCCTGTCCTGCAGTGAGGCCTCTGGGTCCCTCATCCGTTCGTTGCATAGCCTAAGCTCTGCTAAGCTTAGCTAAGCTAAAATAGGCAATCCAACAGATGGGGTGGGAAATGTGGAAAAGCCATATAAGAACCTCACCCAAGGTAAAAAGGAAAAGGGTCAGGGTACAGGTTAAGTGTGTAATAACTCATCATTGGGAGATCCTAACTAAGAGTATCATACTCAAATAGATTAATTATATCAATCCAGAAATGGAGTGTGGGGGTTGACTATGGGGAAAAAGCCTTTACTGAATTTTTAAGCTCTCACACCAAAGATATTTTTCAAGAACATTTTGGCACTGATTCAGTTTTCTCCCCTTTGCTGAAGATGTATGCCTGTCGACTCTGAGTCTGGTCTAGCAATCTAGAAACGCTAAAATTTATAATCATTCCCCTCAATAGAAATACTTAGATTATTAATGTGAGTTCTCCCCAAATAATGAGTATATTTCATATAAAACAAAAATACTTTAAGAGAATTAGGTTCCTTTCCAACTCTAATAAGAGGCTGCTTGTCCAGAAAGTGTTCAGATGCCCCTGTAGGGTGGGTGAGGAGAAAGCTATGTGACACAGAAATATTTGCTATTCTTAATCTAAGCAGCTGCATTGTGTCTGATACAGGAACTGGCAGCTCACATCAAGTATGTTTCTTCCTGACCTAAATCCTGTAAGTGGTTTCCTGAATAAGGGTTCACTTTAATTTAGGTGCAATATCTATTTATGGCTGTTGCATCTTCCTGAAATTACTTCAAAGTACTGGTCACTACAGGACATGATGAATTACATTTAAATAGAGTATATTCATCTTTTAATTACTGGTCTCATCTCTCTTTGAATATAAGTTCCATGAGTGCAAGGACTTTCTCACCATTGCCAGAAAAAGTAGCCTGGCTCAGAGGAAGATGCTGAATAAACATTTATTGTTGAATGGAATACTGATACTTACTCGATTATGTGGGCTTAGGAGCATGTAGAATCTGTCCTGCTCTTTACCCCTTAATCTGAAGCAAAGTACAGTGTTCTCCTTAGGCAAAAAAGATGAAGCTTTATCTGAGGCACCCTTGTGAGAATGTAGGATGTCGTAGGGATAAAGGGAGATCTTTGCTCTGGTGATAGAAGTGTCTGTCTTTATTTGGAGAGTCTTACCTTTTGTTCATTGCTTTCAACCTCAAACTTTAATATTGTATGTGAACTAGAATATACATTTTTGGCTTCTCCTCTCTATCATTCTCCATTATTATTTTTGCTCTTCCATGTATATGGAGGAGACAAAAGAGTACTGAATTTTTACTTTACAGACTTAGCATTTACTTGGTTTGGCAGATGACTTACTTCTTGAGAAAGGCCAATCATTTCTATAGGCCTGTCAAAGAAGGCCTTCCCATTTTTTTGTGCTGTCTCTCCTGCTGAAAGGTGTGATTAGAATTAAATTATTTTCACTGTTATAGCCCTCAACTTATTTATTTTGGGGTGTCTCCTTTAGTCCTGTTACTCTGCACCAGTATCAATTCATCCTAGGAACTTGGTCATATTATTCAGCAATACAGAGGAAGATATTTCATTATAACAAGAGGGGGATCCCCCTCCAGAAGTATGGACATGGAAATGCTTCTGATTAGCAGAGTTGGGGCATGGAAATGCTTCTAGATTCCAAACTCTTGACTTCATCTAACAGGAAAATCAAGGCAGAACTGTTCTGATTTCCAACTCCGGCTCACTTAGGGTCACACCTAGCCAGGCATTTGCTCACCTTAGGTTTCACACCTAACAACATTTCCCTTTGTGAATTCAATTTCCTTACGTAAGATTTCCAAAAAAAAAAATCGAAAATTCTCGTCAAATAAGGAACAGCATTAGGGGCCTTGATAGAAGGTAACGCTAATGGGAAACTGAGCACAAGATTGCATTACAATAGCTAGGAAGAAGAAAATGGCAGAGGCACACACACAAAAGAATGCAAGGTAGGAAATGAAATCTTCAAAATGTCCTTTAAGATGTTAATATCTTAAATCCGTTTTCACAGTACCCAAAGCCCTTCATTATCTTACATGAAATTATTTTTCATGGTAATTCATTAGCACTGTACTCTTTGCTCTGGATATACTTCATCATACTTCATATGCATATCGAAGCTTATGTACATTTGCTAATATTGTTCCCTTTATCTGGAAATTTTTTATCTATCTTGTTTCTCAGTCTAGTAAAATTACCTTCAAATTTTCAGCTTGTATGAACTTTATATTATTATTATCTTCTTTTTTTATTTTTTTTATTATGTTAATCACCATACATTACATCATTAGTTTTTGATGTAGTGTTCCACGATTCATTGTTTGCGTATAACACCCAGTGCTCCATGCAGTATCATCTTCTTTATAGATGTGGAAAATAAATAAACTTTAAGTGTTCTCATACCAATTTAAAAGCAAGTAACACTAAGTCTACAGTGACATGGAATGTTTGGCTTAACAGACCTATTTCTGGATCAAGGAGCTATGTTCAGGAAAATGTTAATCATAATGTATTCATTCCTTCCTCTTTCCTTTAACTTTGCTTTATATCAGACTTTGTGGTGAACAAAATAGTAACAACAATGAGGATGTTGGAAATTATTCCTCTACTGGTTCTCTTTCATATTTAACAATAGCAAAATAGAATCACCTCTTCAGAGTTGGCAAAAGTCAATCCGGAGATGATCTGAGTCCCAGGTAGCATGGGCTCCTCTCTTTGACTTTCAACTTCACAACCATGCTAACTGATCTACCTATGTTTTCTTTGATCTTTGCCCTCTTTTGTCAAATAGATGTTAAAAATCTGAATAAATTGTGCCCAGAAATGTGCCATGATTTAAGAGAATCCAGGCATTTCATAGAGCCCAGAACTCCAGGGGAGAAATCCCAAGTATAAGAAATTGACAACCATTCTAGATGATAACACCACAAATGATAATAAAAGGTAAACAAGGAAAAAACAAAGAACATGTTTTCCCTAGTTAGGAAGTTTTTATCCTAATCAATTGGACTTGAGGAGGATCCTCTTTGAATTCCATTTGAATATTTTTGAGACTGAACATTCTTTCCCATAATGATGAGCCAAGCATAATGAGGAAAAGATCCACAGAATGATTTAAAATAAGGAATAAACATTAGAGCTTGTCCTTTTAGGCAATGACTTTATTTTTAAGCACAAATCGCTGTGTATAAATGAATAACAGTTATGACAAGATGAAACAATGAATTTAAACAAAGATAGTCATGCCACCGAAATAGAATTTCATCAAAGAAAAATGTAGTTGCAAGTAAATTAATCAACATTTACCCTATTTATTCTAAAGCAGTATTGTATTCTGGTTTTTTCATCTAGTGTTAGATTTATGCTTTTGTTTCATATTGACAAAGACTGACTAAATATTAACCCAGTGTAATTTTTCTGTAGCATTAATTATAAATGTCTCACTGGAATAATGTGAAAGCAAAAACTCATTTGGAAAGCCGATCACCTAGACTGCATACCAATAAATTAAAATCAGCAGATGAGAAACCAACCTCTTTCTCACAAATAGAAATATCTTTCTTGATCCATTTGACTTCACATGTCACAAATTCATGGTCTTATGGTTTAATTTCCATAACACATTAATATTATTAATATATATTAAATATATTTAAACTGTGACAAATCATCCTGGACCATGCAGTACATCACATCTACAGCAAAACTGTTAAACAAATTGTAATTCTGTAATTAAGATAAAACACTCATAGGCTTGATGTACAGTAGTTAATTAAATCTGAAGTAAAAAAAGACCAAGGAGAGAGAGAGAGAGACACACACACACACACACACACACACACACACACACACACACACACCAGTACAGGTAAAACTAGGGAAATCTCAACACGGTCAGTATATTGTATCACTGTCCATTTCCTGGTTGTCGTAACGAGCTATAATTTTGGAAGTTGTTACCATTGGGGGAAACTGCCTGAAGGAGGAACAGGCTCTTGCTGTATTGTTTCTCACAACTGTATGTGGCTCTACAATGATCTCAGGATAAAAATTTAACTTAAAATAGACAAGAAAATATCTACTTTGTATTCATCAGAGAAATAAAATCAGAGAGCTTTGGAAAATGGGAGTTGAAGAGAATCAGAATAGGAGGACTTAAAATCACCTACATATTGTGGTTGTATTCAAGAGCCAAGAGTGCTATAGACACTTAGGGTAGACAGTTAAAAAGATCCTGTGAATTTTTATTTTAGTCTGGCATGAAGTTACCCTGGCTAGAGTCAACTGCTTACATTCTTAGGTTTTCAGGTATGTTCCTATGGGTTTCTTGTTTTGTTTCTGTTTCTTCTTAGTTACACTGAAATAAGTTCAGTCTTAATATAAGCTTACTTTAAACTACCCATATTGCTTCATGGTGCAATGGCTCTGACAAGAGGTAGAAATTAGGAATGTACATAACTGGGGATGATGTGAAAGATAAATCCATTAGTTCTGGATTTTTCCTTTTTTTTTTTTTAAGCAATCTCTATGCCCAACACGGGGCTCAAATTCACAATCCGGAGATCAAGAGTCTCATGCTTTACCGACTGAGCCAGCCAGGCACCCCTGTATTTTTCCATCTTGTTCATATTTTTGACATTTAAGTTTCTCTGACTAAAGTTACCAATTTTATAAATATATCCATTCTTTCTAAATTCATATTGAATATATAATCTCAATATGAAATACTGAGATGATTCTATTATAGAAGGAATCCAACAAACTGAATCTAAAGTTCATATGGCAATAGGAAAAAAAACATGAGAAATGTCAAGAAATACTTTTTAAAAGAACAAGATAGGGAACTAGCCTTATTTTAAGCCAAAATATAAAATAAAACTATAACGAGTGAAACAAGGTAGAATTCGAAGAAGAAGCAAAATTTGATATAGCAGAAGACAGAATCCAGAAAGAAGACTCAAGTATAGATTTCAATGTATGTTAAAGATACATTTCAAACAAATAGGGAAATGTTATAGTAAATATAAATTAAATGATGTTGGAAGAAAAATTGTTGAGCTCAATTTAAACAAATTAATACGTATTATATAAGTTATGGAAGAGATATTTTTATAACATTGTATAAATAGCTGGCCTCCAGAAATAGAAGGAAGGAAGAAAAGAAGATTTCATGAAGTTAAACAGATTTTCTCTCGTGAAAATAATATCAATAACGATGTTTGCACACAAAAAGATAAGATTAATGAAATTAAAGGGCAAGATAATTGGGAGAAAATACCTATCACATATATAACAGACATATGGTCACTATCCATAAACGGTTCAAAACTTCTTTAAATCAATAAGGAAAAGGCAATAAATACATGGAAAAAAGCCAGTACAAAGCAAATTGTGAAACGACAAATGCAAATAGCCAATGAATGTTTCACTAGGGCTCACCCTTACTAAAAGTCAGTAAAATACAATTTAAAGCAGAAATGAGATTATTTTGACACTCAGATCACCATAGGTTTAAAAGTGTGACTGGGGCACCTGACTTTCTCAGGCAGGAGAGCATATGACTTTTCATCTCTGGGTTGTAAGTTCCAGCCCCACATTGGGTGTGGAGATTTCTTTCTTTCTTCCTTTCTTTTTTTTTTTAAGTAATCTTAAAAAAAATGGGTGATCATTTCTAATGAGGTAAAGAAACAGAGGCTCTAGGTCTCTTACATCACATTGATTGAAGTGAACATTGCTGAAACATTTTGGGCAGTCAATTGGCAAGATCTACCAAGATTTTGTAATACTGATGGGCTGGCCCTGCAATCATATATCTAATAATCTGTCCTAAGGGGATATTTATATAAACAGACAAGAATATCCATTACATTATAATTTGCATTCATTTATAATTTGAGGCAAGATAAACGTGCACCAATAAGGAAAGTTCTGGGTTCATATTGGCGCAATCACAGTACATAGTTGATATGCAGTTATTATAAAGAATGGGGTAAATGTGGAAAAATTATGTTCACAAAGATGTTTTGAGATGAGTCTCTCTTCATCCTTCTTATATTACCATCTTTATATTTTTGCCATTTCTAGAATGTCATAGCTGGAATTATACAGTACACAACCTTTTTTAGACTGGCTTCTTTGCTTAGCAATATGCATTTGAGGTTCCTCCGTGTCTTTTCATGGCTTAACAGCTCATTGCTTGCTTTTTTTTTTTTTTTTAAGTAAACTCTACACTCACAACCTCAAGATCAAGAGTCAAATGCTTTACCGACTTAACCAGCCAGGCACCCCATTTCTTTCTTTCTTTCTTTTTTTTTTTTTGATAAATCATTGCTTTTTATCACTAAAGAAAATTTCATTGTAAGAATGTACCACAGTTACTTTTCCATTCATCTATTGAAATATACTTTTCTTCCACTGTTTGACATTTATGAATAATGTTGCTATAAACACTAATGTACAGAATTTTTTATGGCCATGAGTTTTCAACTCTTTTGCATGACTACCAAGGACAGTGATGACAGGGTCATAAGTTAAGACTATGTTTAGCTTCCAGAGTGGCCATTCCATTTTGCATTCCTGTTGTTCCACATCCTCACCAGCATCTGATATCAGTGCTTTGAATTTTGGCCCTTGCAACAGATGTTGAAATTAATTTGAAGTAATGAACTATGGTTACAGGAATTTAACAGTGATGTTTTGAAGTGATTGCATTTTTCCATTTTGACTCTTTTTTAAAATTAAGAACATATATGAAATAGCATATCACACACACAACACCCCCCAATACAAAAAAAAAAAACCTGTTAGAAAATATGATAAAATAATTTTTTGGTATCAACTAGAAAAAATGGGTATTTCTGTATTTTCTTGGGGAACTAAAAGTGAGGGTTTCATATATAAACAAACATTAGGACTTAAGTATATATGTTAAACTAGCCCTAAAATTTATTTCCATTTTTCAACCCATAGTGAGAAATCTTGGTATTATATTGTACTTTAAAATAACAGCATTATCATAGCATTTTGCTTCCTTTCATGTCCCTTTCACCCAAAATGCCCTTCACTGAGGACAAGGCTTAAAGGTCAAGGCATGAGACATTAAGCAGAAAAGGCCTTGTATCTTGCAGCCTATGCACAAAATTGCTCATTCCTTGTGCCTCCTGACAGTTGCGCTTGTTACCTTTACAAAAGATCTGGAAGATAAATCAAAATCCAAAACTTAACAGAAAGAAAGCTTAAGCTTAAGACATAGGAAAGAGGGAGGGAAACATTTGCAAACATAACTGGATATTACCTGAGCTCTCTGTTCCGATTTACCTTCCTTTATTGTTGCTGAATATCAATTTGTATTTGTATTTTCTTATGGAAATCACTCAGTTATTGAGGTGGTAAGCAGTGGGAAAGCCCAAGTTCAGTGGCGAATGCTATCAAGAAGTTTCACACTTCCAAGATGGGGGGAATGGCACGTTGGATGGAGATTGGACAGAGAAACAGTAAGAACAATGCAAAGTGATAACATTAAAGTTATATATGACTAACTTCACTCAAGACTATAGTATACCTGCAAAGGCAAAGTTGTTCTTGTTTGAAGATGTTTGACGTTTCATAATATAGTCATTTTGTTTGTTTCTTTTACAATCTGTGACTAAAAATAAAAGCTGATTTCAGTAAGGTGTTGGAGGGATTGGATGGGAGAATGAAGAGGAATGTATCTATAGTGCATATACATATATATATTTTTATATATATGTAAAATATATCTGTCTATATATACACATACAAATATACACAAATTATTCATGTATTTACATAATTCCATATAAATCTATATTATAGTGTTTACAAAAGGTATAAGTAACTCATGGAAGAATAGATACAGAATGACCAACTTCAAAACTAATGAAAAACAATTCATAAAAGTGAGTGATAGAGAAGACTAAAATGACCCGCTTAAAGGAAAGAAAGAGATAAGGAAGTATGATTGTGTTCCTGATTATGAATACTTAAAGAGATAGTGTGGCAGAAATAGCATGGAGTATATGGGTAAACCAAAATTGATAATGCATTAAAAGTCAGATCTTAAAATTTGATAAAATAATAGAATAGAAATCTTTTAAGATTCCATTTTAAAAAGCTAGAAAGTAAATGAAATTTTTTTTTTTATTTGCTCTTTCTTTCTGGATGATCTCATTCCACCAAGTCCATGATTCACTCTTTGATTTTACTTAGTTCACTCTTCATAAGTATCTTTCAGGAGACTTTTCTTGACCTCCTGATTTTCAGTATAATCTCCCTGTTTCCTTACCATATTTTACTTTATCTTCAGGGCCTGCCCTAATCAGGACTTGACTATCATGTGTTCATTTGTTTGTATATTGTTTGTCTTTCCCACTGGGATGCTGTCTCCATAAGACCAGGATTGTAGCTTGTTTTTGGCCATGAGAAAAGATGGCAATAAAATCATTCTTGGTCATGGCTGATCCAGTGATTGATCTCCAGCGCAGGTGTGTGCTGCACTTAGTTTATTTAGTCTTCACTGAGGGTTTCTCAAGTTCCAGTATCCCATTCCTACCTCCCAGTTATAAAAAGGACCCAGACTTTAAAAAAAGAAAATGTTATTTAGAAAATCATAAGGAAGAGGAAATACATTCCTCATATCATGCTGGTAAAAAAATCCACATGGCCCTGTCAGTTCAAACCCATGTTGTTCAAGGGTCAACTGTATGTAATACAGTATTGTTAATTAATTACAGTCACCATGATACACATTAGATGACCAGATCTTATTTATCTTATAGCTGGGAGTTTATACCCTTGAAGGAACATCCCATTTCCTTCACCTAGCAACACCCTGGCAACCACTATTGTAATGTATATGACTTTGGCTTTTAAGATTCCACAAGTAAGTGAGAACATGCAGTATTTGTCTTTATCTTAAACCAACTGGTTGAAAAATACTTTGCTCTCATACACCAGAAAAGTATTTTGTAAATGATGTACTCCCTCTCACATTTCCTTTTAAGTTATGCTCAAGTTGCAACATTACAGTAATTTCAGAGCAAACAATTTATAGTGAATTGTAAATAGTGATATTTGAAAGTGAAATTGCTGTGTTATAGTTATTTCCTAAGAAATATAAATAGTTTATTATCCTGATATCCATTATCATCTGCTTAAATATAAATGAATAGTTCTTTAATAGTTGGAAATGTTACCTCATTCCTTTTTTATTTAAATAAGCATTTCCATTCTGTTTCTCCCTCAGAATTCATTGTAATGTGATCTACTTTCTGCTTACAATTCATTTATTTATTACTCTATCATATTCCAATAACTAGCACGTTTATATTTTGAAGTATTATGTTTTTTAATTTGCTATAATATAAAACTCTAATTTTGGGAAGGAATTATGATATTAATTAATATACAAGTGATCAAAGGAATGTAAACATGACAGAATTTTGAGAAATAACTATTAAACATGAAAAATAATCCACTGAAAATTTTATCTCCTAATGAGATTAATGGGGATTTTCTTTTCTTTTTCATAATTGATGTATTCCTGAATGGATATTACTTATTGCCAGGATGAGCCCAGGCTGAATATAGACCTTATCCTCATTTTTAAATTTGTTAATACAAAACGTTGATAAACCTTGTTCAGAAGGAGTAGAGAAATAAGTTTTGTTTTAGTGATTCACCTCTCTGAACTCCTAAGTTACATGCAAAAATAACCAAAAGTTAGTATTTTAATCTTCTATTAGCTGACAACTTGATTAGATTTCCCCTCAATTCCTTGGAAGCCAAGGAAGTAGAAACCACTTGCCTCACAAAATGATTTGTTATCCGGTAATTAGAATCATTGTTTTCCCCAAAACCAATATAGTTATATTATAGCAAATGGTCCTTTGTTTTGTATCCTGGAGGGTTTTACCATCTCGGACAGTGTTTAGGGATAGAGTGGAGGTTTTCTGTCTCTTACAAGTGCTGAAGGATGTTGTGAAGGAGGATGGGGTGGGAGGAAAAGAAGAATCAGCACCTCCATCATGTGTGTGCCCTTTGTAGGCAGATTCATTTTAGGTAAGACTATGGACATTGACGACCTGAAAATCACTGTCTTTGTACAATCCATGCTTTCTATTGTAGGGAAATCTTTGCCTGAGCTAGAGGTATATTCACTCTAGATTGAACACCTCTGACTTACGTCAAAATGGCATCTATTGTTTATTCAACCAGAAGTCCAGAGACTGGCAGTCTCTGGATTGAGTCTGTGGTTCTGCAGTGTCTTCTGGTACCCATAGTCCTTCACGTACCAAAATGTGATGATTACAATAGTTCCAAGTGTTATAGTCTCAAGTGGCAACATCTAAAGCAGAAAACAAAGGAGGAAAGATCATACTTTTTCTGGGAGAAAGAGCATTCCCAGAGAACTAACCTAGATTTTTCCATTTACCTGAAAAGTGGGACATGCCCATACTTAGATCAGTCAAAGGCCAAAGAAACAGAATTGCCATAAACATGTGGACCATTTATGATCCAGCAGTGGATTAGCTGTGGCTGTGTACAGTGGCACTCTCCAAAAAAAATCAGATTTTTTTAAGGAGTGAATTGATGTGTAGCACATGTTGCCTGTGCTTTACACATACGCCCTAGGATGGTTTTAGCATTTATGTTTTCTTTACCAAGTACTTAGATGCTTCCACTCCCAGTAACCAGTACATGTATCTCTTTGCTTTGAGGACTGTCCTCAAGCTGCCAAAGCTGCTCATGAAAAGGCAAAAGTGCCTTGGAATTCCTAGCCCCTTCTTCCTTCCCAACCAGGAGATGTTTAACCAGTAAGTGACTGACGTAAGGTGTAGAAATGCTCCAGCTCCCTCGTGCCATGATGGAAACAACTCTTACATGTGATCAACATTGTCTGTAAAGCTACTCTGTGGAATTTAGACAAACTGTCTTCTTTGGGGCTTTGCTTGTTATTATACCCTTGCTTAGACCCCTCCCCATTTCAGCCCTTCTTCCCTACTCCCCTAACACTTTTCTAGCAAATCATTTTTAAATGAGTACTTGCCTCAGGGTCTGCTTCTGGAATGCCCAGCCTAATATGAGAGAAGAGACTATTGGGTAGCCACCAAAATTTTCTGGAAATCCAAGAACAGAGGACTTGGGGATAGAGAGAACTGAGGAGCAAATATGTGAATTGTAGATGACTTGCAAAATAGAGCTTATGAATGAGTCTTAAGGCAAAAAAAACCCACAAATTTGCCAGCTTATTTCTATAACATGTATAATTTTTAAACAGACTCACTCCCCAAAGATTCCTTGGTATGGAATAGATAAGTGCTTAAAAAATTCCAAACATATAATAATGCCTTGGTTTATGAAATATAGCTTGATATAATTTTATCACACAAATCCCTTGAGGCATCCATGAATGTAGAATTTTATATATTTTGACTATAAAAAATACATTAGAATTACTCTATAGTTCCCCAGTAAGACTTCAAGTAGCTGAGTTATCTCTCCATGTTATACAAACCATGTCTCTAAAATAAGATCAATTCCCCAACTGTTTGCAGAAGTCTGTGTTATTATTTGAAATCTATCTTATTACTTGATAGTAACAACTCATATGAGGAATCTCTACATTGCAACATTTATTGGAAATATTCATATTTTCAGTATATTAAACATCACTTTTAAAATTATATTTAGAGAGTCAGTTAATAGGTAGGGATAGATGGGTGGATGGATAGATGCATAATTTCTCATTTTCCACTGGAATAAAGGGCTGCCAAAAAGAATATCCCTAAGGAGGTAAGCTAAATTTTAAATCACATATTGACTATGTCAATAAGGAAAATATGGAGCAATAACAAATAATAAATTGATTTCTGTAAATCCATTTGTCCACTATATGCAACACACTGTGATATATCTTTTAATTTGAGCCTCATAGTAACTCATTATGAATTAAATATAATTATCCCCATTTTTGCATATGAGTAGAATGAGCTTAAACAAGATGAAGGTACTACTCAAAAGATAAACAGCACACCAATAATAGAGCTAAGATTTAAATGTAGGTCTACATGAACCTTCAGTATGTGGTAGTACACCATTGTGTTGGTACTATATTAGAAGATAAGAAATTCATCTCTTTTGGGAGAATCACTCTGAATTGTTCTACTAATATTATGTTAGGCAAAGCACAGTGTACTTCCAGTGCAATGTGTAAGTATATTCAGTAATAACATGAATCTGAGCAAATAAAGATAGAAATGGGACTAACAGTGATGGATCCAAGAGCAAATCCATGGGTTCTCTTGCCATAGTATCCCATGACCCCTCTAGTCAGAATGTTGGTCACATTTGTATTAGTTCTCGTATATTTCAGGAACATGACAGAAAGGTCAAGAACTAATTCCCCATAGAAAGTAGGAATCTAGGCAGCTGGGTGGCTCCGTTGTCTGCCCTGGGCTCAGGTCATGATCCCAGGGTCCTGGGATCGAGTCCCGTGCCAGGCTCCTTGCTTAGTGGGGAGCCTGCTTCTTCCTCTCCTCCCCTGCCCTCTCCTTCCTGCTTTCTCATGCTATCTCTGTTTCTCTCTCCCTCTCTCTCTCTCTCTCTCTCACTCTCAAATAAATAAAATCTTAGAAAAAGAAAGTAGGGAGCCACAAGATGGAGGTTCTTCCTAAGTCCAGTTGCAAAGTTGGAACAATCATCTGAATTTTACAGAGCCAGACTGCAAAATTCTTACCTCTGAGTAGAAGAGATGTGAATAAATTTGTGTATCTTGCATCTTCCCCGCCCCCCCCGCAAAGAACATCATAGTGGCATTATTTCTTATGCTTAGTTACAGGGAATGAATGAAACATTCATTGCCCATGAGGGAAAGGGAAAGATTTGGCTAGTTAAAAAATAAAAGATGTACTGATGTAAGGAATAGAAGAATTGATGCTGTACTATCTGTACTTTACACATTAGCAAATTTGGAAATGGAACATGATTTAAATATTATTAAAGTTTCTTGGCCATATTTACCCCTGGGATTTTTCCACTGGCCATATTTTATCCTATGGCCTTAGATTCCAGCCATCATCCCAGGATCCTTCCCTCTTCCTTGTCTTTTCATCTCATTTGTCCCCTTAGCTACTCCTGACTTCTCTATGGTTGACAAATCCTTTTTAACAGTTTCATTGAGGTATAATTTATATAATATAAAATTCACCCATTTTAAGTGTATAGTTCAATGATTTTAGTAAATTTATTTATGCTATCATTGCCATAATCTGGGTTTAGACCTTATCATCACTCTGGAAAGATCCCTTATGTACATTTGCAATCAATATCCATTCTAATTTCCAGTCTAATCTGCTTTCTGTGTGTATACATTTGCCTTTTCTGGACACTCCTTATCATGACATGTATAGCCTTTGGAATCTTGCTGCTTTCACTTAGCATGTTTTTAAGGTTCTTCCATGCAGTAGCATGCATCAATGGTCTATTCCTTTTGACTGATATCACAGGAGCATCACATGAAATACCACATTTTGTTTATCATTCAACAGTTGATGGATATGTGGATTGTTTACACTTTGGGGCCATTATGAATAACGCTGCTATGAACATTTGTATGCAAGTCTTCAATGTGTTTTCATTTCTCTTTGGTAGAAACTAGGAGTAGAATTATTGGGTTGCATGGTAAATTTACGATAAACCTTTTAAGGACCACCAAACTCTTTTCCAAAGTGGCTGCACCATTTCACATTCTAAACAGCTATGTTTTAGGGTTTTAGCTTTTCTACATCCTGGCCAAAACTTTCAGTTTTCTTAATGGTGTGGTTTGAAGCACAAAAGTTGGATTTATCATTTCTCAAAATTTTATTGATTTTGCTTTTGTTGTCATATCTAAGAACTCTTTACTGAACTCAAATTCATAAATATTTTTCCTGGGTTCTTTAGAAGCTTCATACTTTGGCTCTTATATTTAGATCTGTGATCCATTTTGAGTTAATTTTTGTGGATGGTGTAGAGTCTAAATTGATCTTGTGCATGTGCCTATCTAGTTGTTTTATAAAAAGATGGTTGAAAGGGCAGTCTTTTCTCAATTGTATTCATTGTCAATTATCAAATTATTGTCAAAAATCAGTTGACCATGAATCTGGCCATGGATCTCTATGCCTTAGACCAATACCACATTGCCTCAATTATTGTGGCTTTATAGTAAGTTTTAAACAAGGAAGTATAAGCCTTCTAACTTTTGTTTTTAAAGATTGATTGATTGATTTTGAGAGACTGAGAGGGTGGAGGGGCAAAGGGAGAGGGAGAAACAGTCTCAACTGAACCCCATGCCAAGTGCAGAGCCAGATGTTGGGCTTGATATCACGACCCTGAGATCATGACCTGAGCCAAAACCAAAAGTTGGATGCTTAACTGAGTCACCCAGGCGCCCCTGTACTTCTTTTTTAATGTTGTTTTGGTTATTATGAATCTTAGCATTTTAATATAAATTTTAGTATCAGCTTGTCGATTTTTACCCAAAAAGATTCCTGCAAGGATTTTGATAAGGATTGTGTTAGATCTATAGATAAATTTGGGGGAGAATCACAAATGTGATGATAATTGAGTTTTCCAATCCATAGGGATTGAGCAACATTTTTTAAGTTGGGAAGGGTGAGTGCATTCAATCTAGCAAGAGAAGGGGTTGTCATTGGATGCATAGACAGTCTATTCTTTCTACCAATATCAATGGCAATGACAGTGAGCAGTTTGATAGGAGAAGAATGAAAAAGTTTTATTTTGATCGTTTCTGTTTTTCTCAGATAGTTTAATAACAAGGTCATCATCTGAGAGCTAGAACAAGGAGTGATATTTAAGGAGAAATAAGAAGTTGAGAAAAAGTCTTTTGGGAGTACACAGTGAATTGACTAAGGGGTTATGAGAGAACTGTGAGGAAGTATTGAGAGCACTGTTCCTTCTTTGGGGAGTCCTATGACTGTTGACGTATGAATTGGCTCAAGCCAGATTACTGGATATACGTTCTCAGTCACCCCTGTCATTCTAGGCAATGGCCAGCATAAATAGCTAGCACTTCACACCAGACATGTGAGTAAGGCCAGGTCACTCCCGTCACATGAGTGAACCCCAGTAAGACCAGCAGAGTTGTCCAGCTGAGCCCAACCTAAGTTACTGATCCACAGAAGTCTGAACTAAAAAATGTTGCTTTATAGTTTTGAGATTTGTTTCCCAGATTGTTTATTAATCAATAAAATGTACTACTTAGTATGAGTCAAGCATTGTTTTTACAACTTCATATTTATTAGATTATTTTAGGGTGACCACTTTATCCCACTGTGCTCAGGACCTGCCTGGTTTTAGTACTGAAGGTTGCACATGCCAGGAAAGTATACAGTCTTGGGCAAACCAAGATAGTTGGTCACTCAGTATTTAGGTGTCTCTGTTTTCTTATGACCTCAATCTTGTCTGTTTCCTGTAAAGTACATGGAAGCTTGTATATAGATGTTATACAGGAGGAAGCATTTGATATGTATGCCCTGTGTCTTCACCTGGGTGATCTTTGGTAATTTAGTTATAGTCTTAGTTTCCTTGTCTATATAATGGAACTAACAGTATTATTTACACACAGGGTTGTGGGATTAACTAAATGAGTTGGGGGGGTGCTTAGAAGATTTTTTTTAGTTGTATATCAGTTAACTTTTATCAAAATTGCTATTAATACATGGTGAAAAATCTCTATTGATAAAAGGGGGTAAATTTGAAGATGGTATTGCTTTTAAAATGGTAAGTACTGCTTTCAATAACATGACTTGCAAATGATCATTCACAGAAAACTGTGACATCTTAACGTTAGTGGAAATCTGTTATTTAAGATCTCTGATAGTATCAAATTCATTTAATTCAGGAGTAGGAGGGAAGGTTTTGATTCAATGTTTGATAAGCCTATCTTAGAGAATGCATATGTCACGGCTTGTTCTTGTGTGCCTGGTGACTGGAAATTATGAAATTTTAAAAGTGAGATTTAGTCATAATCATAGTAACTCATCTGCCATGGATTAAATATTAAGAGTAATTTTCTACAAAGTAATATTATTTTTTTGGTAGGGGTTATCGGTAGCATTTGAATATTTTTAACACATCTTTCAAAGGAAATAACAAAACAGATTTAAACAAAAAAAGCCATGAAGTCCCTATTATTTTAGAGAAGAATAGTGGATGTAAATTTTACCATGTTACTGATATCCTTTAAACAGAATCATAATTAAAATCAGCCGTCTGGAAAAAATACTTCACTGCATTCACAATGTTAGCCTAGTGTTTATATGTGTTTGACTTGCTCATAGAATTTGACCTGAAAGCCAGAAGATAAAAAAAGGACTAATTCTGCCATTTAAATGGGTTCCAATGGGGGAAAGTGAAAAGAAGTCACAAAAATGGTATTAGAAAAAAGTGTAAGTGAATATAAAATTAAATACTGGAAAGCAAATGTATGCTAGATGTTTCTAGTGAAAGAAACATGATAGGATTATGTAAGAACCCATTAAATGTATCTGCTAGTCCCTAAATTTGGAGTTTCCTTAAAGAAAAAAGTGGTGAATTTTCTCCAGGAAATAGCAGAAGCACTGAGGATGTGTTAAGGTCTTCCACTTTGATAAGAGAATGCCCATTCCATCTGTGAGGTGGATAAAAGTGGAAAAGGTATAAGGTTTATATTGGATAGGTTTATATGAGCCTGGCTTGGAACCATGAGTCAAAGAGTAAGAATTTGAGTAGGTGTGTGCCTGTTAGAGTGAGTGTGTGTGTATGAGTGTGGTTGTGCTGGTGGTGGTGGTGGTGGAGGTGGAGGGTGTCACCTCTGACTTCATGAGGTGATTGGTTGCTGTGACTATTGAGCAGAGTTGGCCTCACGTTTCAGGACAGCCTCAACATGATTGCAACATTTTTCACCTTGTTTCATTTTATTAGATTCACCGCCAAGTAAATTTGACATCATGGTATATTGAGGTAAATTTTCTTCCAAACTTTTCTCATTTTAATCTCCCTTCTGCGAATTTTACCTGGTCTTTCTTGAGTCCCTTTGGAATATTAGTTACCAGGGATGGAACATGTGATATCATCTTAAAGAAGAATGGATAGATACTGAAATACGGTGGAGCTACAGTCATTCTTATGGATCCCATAGTAATTAGAACCTATGAATGCTCAGGGAAATAATTAAACTAAAAGAGTAATGAAGACTATAGAAGTCAGAGTGCTGTTTTGAACATGAGTAGTTATTTAAGTACAGTGGACATGGTGAATGGGAATATCTTTAGAGTCTGCACTAAATAGATCTGGGCTAGTCAGTAACAGTGGATCTGCTTACTGATTAATGTTGCCCTTCTGAGAGTGAGCAGAGACACTGCTAAAGATAATTTATAGATAAATATGCATGTGGGCATTTATATGTATACCTCTTCTGTGTAGAAAGGAATTGAATTTGTTTTCCAGAATTATTGTTTTTGATTAGTTCTGCACAAATCCTCAGATAGGTCATGGAAGTTAGAAAAGAGGCAGGAAAAGGTGAAAGGGAGAACAAATCAAAGTCACGGGGTAGAAATAGATTCAATTCACTGCAGATTGTTATATATGGTGGAAATAAAATTCAAGAGTTATTTTTTCCACATTCAATTTAGGGAAAGTGGTTTTCTCCTCTAAAACTTATGATTTTTCTTGTATCAACTCTACCTGTTTTTTTTACATATATTACATTTTCCCCATATACTAGCAGTGTACCCACTTCAGTGTGCTTTCCGATCAAAATTGTATGAGACTCCACTAGGCATAACTTAAAACAGAGTATGAAATATCTTTGGAAATGAACCTCTGGCATATATGTCTGTTTTAAAGCACACAAGTTATACTCCTAGAAGCATAAAAGGAGGATGCAGTGAGATTTTTTTCAGTTATACAAATATCAATGTTATTATCAGGAACACTGTTCCTGTGGCTGATTTCATGCCAGAAATTATCCATATGAAATTCTTCTTTGTTCTTTATGATGGTCAATATATAAACAATTTAAATTTACTAGATTAAATAACTTCATTTAGTAAAACTAAATTCTGTATGTGCCCAACTGGGAAATACCAATATATCTCTGAAAAACCATAGAAAATTTCATTGCATCATATTATTTGGAGACTTGACTAGTAAGACAACAGAGTTCACCAGTCACCAGGAAGGCTAGAGGGTCTGAGGTGAATTAAATTTGTAGAAAGAGAAAAGAGGGGGCAGATACAGTGTTTCTCATAAGTACTATGCACTACAAGGATCAGAGGACAAATAAAAAATATTACTAGAGTCATGAAGAAACTGTCTAGGATCATTAAATCCAGCATCTAAAAGATGGAGTAGCAGAACCTAGAGACATTAAGCTAGGAGAATAAGGACCAATGATCTGGAACTCAAGCACATTGTCTTGTAGCAAAGGTAAAAATGGAAACTCTGGATGAACAGGCAGAATCTACAAACTAGATCTGAATAACAGTCCTTACATATAAACTGCAAGAAATACACTGGGCTTTGTAGCTACTAAAGAAAAAAAGATTAATTTTCGTAAGTTTCAAGTAGAAATTATTCTTATTACATTAGAATTCCTTCCCAGATTCAGAATTGGTCCCAAAGTACAAATTACCTTGTACTTTGTGCATGCCTTGAAAAAGATAGGAAGGTTAAAGTTAGAAAGGAATGAGCAGGTGAATGGTCAGCCATGTCAGGACCCTTTCCTCATCTTCTCTAGTTTGGAGTTGTAACTGCTATTTCTGTGTTCCTGGTCTATAACTCAAATACCAGTATTACAAGGTTTAAATAAATCTTTGAATGCCCTTGCATTCCAGGTTTTACTATTTCAAATACTGCTTGAAAATACAGGTCTAGAACTAGAAGGACTTTATATTACATGATGTTTAGAAAAGCTACTTCAAAAGTGCTATTGCCTCAAAATATGTTACACAACTATACTTTTTTTCCTATAAAGCTTTGTACTTCTCTCCAGATTCAAGAAAACTTGTCCCCATTCATATGTGAATAATACACATTAAACCCCATAATGTCCATTCATTTAATGGCTTAATGTTTGCCTTCTATTTTCATGCATTGTATTTTTGTGCTTTCAGACTATATACTGTTTTAATTTTTCATTTTCCAAATGTCAACCAACAAGTCAGTAAAGAACCTACACACTTGTATTAACTATTCCCTAGAGGATTGCATGTCTCCAGAAACAGGAGTCAATTAGAAACCTAGAATTCTGCAGGATCCTGGCAAGAACCCACAAATTTTTATTCCCCTTAAAATATCAGAGATTTTTCTGCTTTGAGAAAATCAACAGTGATCTCTTCATATGCTTTCTTTCTTTCTTGGAAGTCACCATAGGAATCCTTGGTCATCCTGGTAATCATAATTTATACACAGTTCTGTTCTGACCCTCTATTATAGCCTGAATTAGTCAGGGTCCTATCATGAAACAGAATACCACTCAGATGTTTTAGCTGAAGAGATTTGAGGAAGGAGCAGTTTACAGAGGTCTGAGTAGAGTTAAGGCGATCAAGAAGAATTTGGTGTACCCAGAGACAAACAACAGAAAGAAATCATTAACCATGAGGACAGTGGGAGAAAGGAGTAGTTAAGGAGCTTAGTGAAAGCTCCAGCAGTGAAGGAGGATAATCAGAGTTTTCGTGGTGAATAGGACCAGACATCGTCAGAACAATGGCCTGGAACAGGAGGAGTGTGGGGGAAAGAATGGATACCCCATTTCTCTCTTTACTCTCATTATTCAGTCTCCTAACAGTATTGCCTCTTTTCCAAACCCAAGGAAGCCAGGTGATGTGGTCCACAGTGGTCAGATTCCTGGGGTATATGGCAGCGCAAAGAAGAGAATGCATTTTGGGGGGTTGGCGGTGAAACATATGTTTCTTTCCCCCTGCCAAAGTTATTTCATCTTACCCTGTGTACTTCAAGATCATTTATCAGCTAAATCCACTGTATTCTAAACTTGTGCTCAAAAAGTTTCTCTCTACCTAAAACCATAAACCTCCTCCTCAACTTAGGCAGTAAGTTCCTTGACATCAGTCATGGTGATGATTTTTCGGATGTGATTCCAAAGGCAAAGTCACCAAAAGCAAAAATAAATAAGTAGTTCTACAACAAACTAAAATATTTCTGCATGACAAAGGACATTATCAAGAAAACAAAAAGACAACCTACTGAATGGAAGATGTTTGCACATCATATCTGGTACAGAGTTAACCTCCAAAGTATCTAAAGATCCCATACAACTCAATAGCCAAAACAACAAACAAAATACCAGCAAAACCATTAATAAGTGGGCAGAGGATCTCTACGTGTTTTCCAAAGAAGACATACAGATGACCAACAGGCAAATGAGAAGATGTTCAACATCACTAAAAACCAGGGAAATACAAATCAGAACAATAATAAGCTATCATCTTATAACTTTTAGAATGTCTATTATCAAATAGACAAGAAATAACAAGTGTTGACAAGGAGCATCATAGGGACCCTTTGTGCACTGTTGATGGAGATGTAAATTGGTGCAGCCACTATGGAAACAGTATGGATGTTCTCCAAAAAATTAAAAATAGAACTACCATATAATTCAGCAATTCCACTTCTGGGTATCTATCTGGAGAAAATGAAGACCCTAATGTGAAAAGATTTATGCACCCGCATATTCATTGCAGCATTGTTTTACAATAGACAAGATATGGAAACAAGTTGTGTTCGTCGATGGATGAATGGATAAAGAAGATGTGGTATATATATAATATGGAATACTCTTCAGTCATAAAAAAAGAATGAAATCTTGCCATGTGTGACAACATTGTTGGACCCTGAGGGCATTATGTTGAGTAAAATAAGTCAGAAAGAGGAAGACAAATACTGTATGATGTCACTTATATGTGGGATCTTCAAAACAAAACAAAACAAAAATAAGCTTATACATACAGGGAACAGGTTGGTGGTTGCCAGAAAGGAAAGGTGGTGTAGGGTGAGTGAAGTGGGTGAAGGGGATCAAAAGGTACAACTTTCCCCAAAATTAGTCACAGAGATGTAATGTACGGCAGGATGACTACAGTGAATAAATACAGTGTGCATATTTGAAAGATGCTAAGAGAGTAAAAAAAGTTCTCATCACAGTTAAAAAAATTTTTTTTGCAATTCTGTGGTGGCAGTAATTAGAATAATGGTGGGGATCATTTTGCAACGTATGCAAATATCAAATTATGTCATACACTTGAAGCTATAAAATGTTACATGTCAATTATACCTCAAATAAAAGCTACCTTCTTAATTAAAGTGAAACTAGGCATTTTTTGGTAAAAAACACTGCTTCCCTTGATACCCTCATAATTGGTCGCTATACTCTTCCTATATTCCTGTACTCTTACCTTGTAGTATTGCTCTTCATTGTTGCTTCCAGACCATTCTCCTTCTGTCTTCTTAAAGTACTACAGTGTTTGAAATTTATGCCATTAGTTCAGAGTATCCATTACCTCTGATAGCAGCTATTCACAGCTCCTCAGGCTTATGCCTATTATTTTACTAATACATTAGCTGGTGCTTCATTGACATGTTGTGGCGTGCTGCTGCTGGTAAAAATGGAGTTCCCACAGGCGCCCGCGTGGCGAAGTCATTAAGCGTCTGCCTTCGGTTCAAGTCGTGATCCCAGGGCCCTGGGATCGAGCCCCGCATCGGCCTCCCTGCTCGGCGGGGAGCCTGCTTCTCCCTCCCCCTGCTTGTGTTCTCTCTCTCTGACAGATAAATAAATAAAAATTTTTTTAAAAAATGTAGCTGACTGTGGATTCCAATATCCATTTTGATGACTGTTCCATTCCTCAAATTTCAGTCCCTTCCCTTTATTTTATCCAGTGATTTTTGTCTTCCATCATGCCTTAACCTTAAACTAATGACCATCAAATGTGTGACTATCCGTTAAGTACATCATCTTTAGAATTCCAGTTCAAGCCTCCGCTGTTCAATTACCACCTGCTATCTTTCAACTTACTCCCTCACCTCAACCGTCACTGTGCCTCCAATTCATTGATTCTATCACTTTTTTTTCTGTCTTTCACGTCCCTCTTGTCTTCACTTCCTTTTTTTAAGCCCAATTTAAATTCCATGTTCAATCATTATTCTTCCTTCCTTACACAGATCCCAAATCTCTGTCCCTTCTCTCAGTCATACCTTCTCAGATATACCGTGGCTGATTAATGCCACTCTTCTGCCTAGTCTTTGAGGGCATCCACAGCGTTAAATATAGCTGGAGCAAACTATATACCATGGTATTTAGGCCCACTTAAATTCATTGTCACTCACTTTATGTTATCCTAATGCTTTCTAACAATCATACTGTCTTTCCCCAGTCCATTCTCTCCTAGGGAACTAGTTTCTAATTTTTTTTCTTTACATTCTCAACCCCTCCTACTCTATGATCACCCTCATCTGATGATGTTGTATACCCTCCCTTTGACTAAACAAAATAAAGCAGTCAGAAGAAAACACAAGTTTTCTTTACCACCACCACGTCTACCCCATTACCTTTATCATTATCTCTGCACTCTAGATTATCAATGAATTGTCCATTTACTCAGATAAGGCTAGATCCTCCACAAATGAATCATATCCCTTATCCAGAGTGTCAAGCAATTTACCTCCTGAATCTTACCTCCTAAAGCCTCTCGGTCTGCTGAGTCCTTTCCATCTGCATAAAAACAGGGTATCATTCTCCGTAAATCGACCTTACTTCTAGCTTCAGCTTCAACCATAATTTTTTCGTTCCCTCTACAGCAAGATTCTTGAAGTTTTCTTGTTGTTGTTGGTTGGTTGGTTTTTTTGGTTGTTTTGTTTTGTTTTGAATACTGCTGTCTCTACCTTTTCTCCTTTTCAGTCTCTCTGGAGCCTCCCATTTTTCAACTTACGAAAACTTCTTGTATCAATGTCACCAAGAACTTCCACTGTTAAACCCAGTGGCAGATTCTTATTTATATGACTTGCTCTATCAGTAGCTTTTGGAAGAATGGTTAACTCTCATTCCAGAAATGCTCTAGCCCCTACTTAGTTTCCACGACATCACACATGCCTGTTCTATCTGTTTTCCTTTCTGGCTCCTCAACTCATTTTCTAGGTTATGTTTTCCTAGGTAATGATCCTGACTTCTACATGTTCACTTGCCCTCAGACTCAGTCCTTGGACCTCTGTTCTATCTACACTCACCCGTTTGTCACCAAAACCTGGATCCTTATCCAGGAACACAACTCAAAATGTCATTTTTTCTCCTATGGATTCCTCTATGTGTATTTGTAGCCTGGACTTTTGACATTTATATGTGATACTTAGAATGGCATTTCAAACTTAACATGTATGTTGACCCTGTACCCCCTATACAAAGATGTTCCTTTTCTACTTTCTTTTTCATTGCAGTCACTGGCAGTTCCATCCTTCCGGCTTCTCTGGTCAAAAATCTGGGCAGCATACTTGACTTTTTACTGTATTTCCCATCCCACCTCCTGTCTGGTAGCAAATCCTGTAGATTCAGCCTTTAAATTAGAGTTGCTTCACCCCCTCTATTCTTATGATAAATTACCATTATCCCTTCGCCAGTCGCCTGCGATAATCTGACCACTGCTCCAGTTTTTATCTTTTCCCCTTCAGTGTATTCTTAAGAGAGCAGTCTAGACACTTAGGTTAAAAATTAGGTCAGACGATGTCACTCGTGGAGTCAACATTCTGCAATGGGTTATATCTGCCTCAGAGAAAAAGTAAGAGGTTTTTCTGTGATAATCAAGGATCTTTCTGATACGTGCCCCTTCCCTGTCCTATAGTTTTGTGACCTTATATAGCTTACGCTCATTCTACTCCCACCAGGCCAGCTTCTTTGTCCTTTCTTGACCATTTCAGTCTTGCTGTCATCTCAGAGCCTTGTACTTTCTGCCTGGAATGCTCTCTTCCCACATACTTTTGTGGCTCACTCTCTCATTTTCCAGAAAGTTTTATATAATATTACCTTCTCAGTGATACTTTTTCTGGCAACATAATTTAATTTTTTAATTTTGATTCTCACAATTCCTGTTATCCTTCCCTGTGTTATCATTTTTCCTTACCATTTATCATTATATAATTTGCTGTATGTTTTTTCATTTATCTTGCTTATTACCCATCTGTACTACTAAAATCATGATAGCTATGATTTTATTGATTCATATGCCATCATTTTGCACAAACTTATGATATACAGAAATAAAATATTCTTATGAAATTAGAACATATAAAATATGTCATAGAGATAATAGTGTTTGGTGTTTTGTTTTTTTATTTGAGCTTTACATACATGGGTCATGTGACATACTTGTTAAAAGTAAGTGGTGTGTCCTGAGGAGATAAATATTCAAATTTATTGAGTTACGTCTCATTCTTTTTAGCTGCTACATAATATTCCATTGTGTGGAAATACTGAGTTTATTAGTTCTTCCACTACTGGTTGACAAATACATTGCTTCCGTTTTATGTTATTACAAAGATGAATTAAAAATGCTTTCCATGTAGGTGTACCTGGGTTGGGTGACTTGGTTGAGCCACCAACTCTTTCTTTTTTTTGGTAAAGATTTTACTTACTTATTCGATAAAGAGAGAGAGTGAGAGAGCACAAGCAGGGAGAGCATCAGAGGGAGAGGGAGAAGCGGACTCCACGCTAAGCAGAGAGCTGAAGCTGGCCTCAATCCTAGGACCCCAAGATCCTGACCTGAGCCAAAGGCAGATGCTTAATTGACTCAACCACCCAGGTGCCCTGAGCCACTGACTCTTGATTTTGGCTCCGGGCATGATCTTAGAGTCATGAGATTGAGCCCTGTGTCTGCTTAGGATTCTCTCCCTCTGCCCCTTCTCAAGCTCTGGCTCTGTCTCTAAAATAAAAAATCTTAAAAAAAAAAAAAATGTGGGGCACTCAGAGTCCTGGGATCAAACCCCATGATGGGCCCCCTGCTCAGCAGGGAGCCTGTTTTCTCCCTCTCCTCCCAGCTCATGCTCTCTCTCGTTATCTCTGTCTCTCTCAAATAAATAAATAAATAAAATCGTTTAAAAAAAGAAATGTTTTTCATGTAGGTTTGAGTTATTATCCTTACAAACAAGGAGTCATGAAATTCCAAAGTCATGAGCTATGTGTGTTTTTATGATTAATAATTTTACCAAAGTGCCAGTTACACTCTCAACAGTAGTCTAGGAGAGATCTTACTCCTTGGCAACTGTAGCAATAATGTTATTTTCAGATTTTGTAACGGTATACTACTCTGATCGGTTAAAAGCAATGGTGTATATTATCTTTTTTTTAATTTGAATTTCCTTTACTGCTTGTACATCTTTTAATCTGTTACAGATCATTTATTCTCCCTATTCTTTGAAGTTCTTTTTGTGAATTTCTTCTTGTGAATTTTGTTTGCTTTTCCATTTGGTTGTTTTATTTTTTATGATTTATAGTATTATTTTGCATATTATTGATACTAATCCTGTGTTTGTGAAATATTTTACAAATACAGTGCTATGATCTTGATTTATAATTTTATACTGTCTTTTGCCATTCAAATAAGCAAATTTAGTATAGTCAAGTTTGTATGATTTCCTTTTTAAATTTTTTTCTTTGCTGTTAAAGAATCCATTCTTAGCTCAAGGTCCTCGCATTGTCTCCCTTCTTACGCTTAATTTGTTTTCTTTATATTAAGTCTTTAATGCATCTTGACTTTTATGAATAGTATAAGTTACAGATCCATCCTGATTTAATTTACTTTTCTCTAAGTCGGCATCAAACTTACTTGCTAGTTTAAGATGGCATCTTTATCAAATACTCATCTTTCACATATAGATGTTTCTGGTCTTACCAGGCAATTCTGTTTCATTGATCTATTTTCCATTCTTTTGGTGATATTATGGATTTATTTTTCTGGACACTTTATCTAAATTATCACAGCTCCTTGAGATATGATGAGAAGATGAAATATACAATATGGATTCTTTTCAGAAGTTTTATAATTAATGTTTCTACAGTCCAAGTAGTACAAAAAAAGGTCAGTTGGTGGCTCTTAACTAATCAATTGTTTATGTATATACTTTTCAAGAGACTAACCGCTCTAAATGCAAGATTCACTCTTATGTTCAGTCTCCTCAGTGAATGCTCAGAATGACCAGTTTAAAGCATCTGTAACTTCATTAGCTCCCAAACTATTTCCAATTGTTACCAGGTAGCAAAACCAACAGAAAATCAATTGCTTCCTTTTCTTATCCTGCAGGGAAAGAGAGTTTGAGAAACAATCACTAGTATCCTCTTGCAATCAGCATTTTATGGCAGCACACTGTTTCCAAACTGACTTTAGTTTAAATTACCTGGAAAATTAAAGTAGATTTGGGAGAGGATGCCTAACCAATCTAGTGGGCATTTTTTTACTTTTAGCAGAATATATATTACTGTATACATAAAAAGAAGTGATTTAAATATTAGGTAAAATATCATTTGAACATTAGAAATTAGAATATTTGATCATAGCTAATATATATTCAAATAAATTAATTTCTAAAAATAGGAAATCTCATTAAATCAATGAATGCTCTATATCTAATTTTTTCAAATATAGACTCCCCTTTGTTTTGAACATAGCAAACTTACCTTGTAGCAGATTGGTCAGATTGTTCAAAAATATAATTATATCTACCCTTTATAATAACTTACACTTCAGTAACACTTAAAAAGCCTTATTTTTTTCCTAAGAATATTTTACTTATTACATTCTAAAATACGCTGATAATACCTTATATTTGCATATAACTCTAACATTTACAATGTGCTTTTAAATACATCACCTTTATTTTTATACATAAGAAGGCTTTAATCACAATTGCTAATCTTGTGACTCCTAGGAAGAACCCAGTTGGGGGGACAGTTGGGGAGAATACACTCTGCTGGTTACACTCCATGGTTATAGTCTGTTACCTGATTTTTGTGTGTTAATAAATGCCCCACATTGTGTCTGGTTCCCTTTTCCTTTCAGGTACTACTCCAGGGAGGGCCACTGGCAAGCAGCAAGTAGAAGTAATTGCTATTAAAATAATCTGGAACCTGCCAGATCTGAAGGTTTCCACTGATGTCACGCCCTTGCATTTCCTGCCACCATGGGGCATTGTGGACAGCATTTCTCCTAATCTTTGAACTTCCTCTTTAGCCTAGTTGTAAAACATGTCTTTTGGCTTTAGCTGTGTTTTCAACACAATGAATAGGGATACAAATAAAAGTAAACTGAAGATTGCTTTGTTAATCTCAGGACAAGAGAATAACCTGTTCTTCTTCTTATAATAAGCATAAAGTTACTATCACATTTGTCCTTTTAGTAGTATTGAGTTATTAAAATATTAGATGTGAAGGCATGATAGCTGGATATTTTTCCTAGGCTGCTTCTTTAGCTGTCTCTGCATGATTTCCTTCGTAGATCTTAAATTCTGTTACCTGCCTGTTGGAATAGTGTTATTTTCACATTAAAATAGCATTTGATAATTATCTTGAGTTTCCTCGCTATCCTCAAGGTAATAAGAACGAATAGGACCCTGGATTAGGAAATGTTCGATTAACAAATATTAGTAGAGTTTAGTAGTCAAGAAATAGTAGATGTTTCATGAGGCAATATGAGGAAGAAAATAGAAGTACCATATACGTTAGCATTAGAACTCTATAAACCCTGAGGCACCTGGGTGGCTCAGTCAGTTAAGCATCTTCCTTTGGCTCAGGTCATGATCGGGGGCCCTGGGATTGAGGCCCACATCCCGCTCAGCGGGGAGCCTGCTTCTCCCTCTCCCTCTGCCCCTCCCTGCTGTTTGTGCTCTTTCTCTCTCTCAAATAAATAAAATCTTTTTTAAAAAAGAATTCTATAAACCCTGTAAAGTGTGAAAAAGCTTAAAATTGTGTGTACATCAGTGTATATACATTAAGGTGGCTATCATTAAAAAAATGAAAATTAACAAATGTTGAAATTGTGGAGAAATTGGAACCCTTGTGCATTGCTGATGGGAATGTAAAATGGTACAGCCACTAGGGAGAACAGGTTGGTAGTTGTTGATAAAGATGAATATAGAATTACCATATGATCAAGCAATTGAACTTCTAGGTATATGCCTAAAATAATTGAAAGCAGGAACCCAAACAGATATTTGGTACATCAATGTTCATAACATCATTATACAAATTAGCCAGAAGGTGGGAACACCACAAATGTCCATCAACAAATGAATGAATGACCAGGTTTAGTGTGTTTGTATGCCTGCATGTATGTGTGTGTGCATATATATGTGTTTATATGCCTGCATGTGTGTATATATTTGTATATGTTTACATGTATTTACATATATGTATGTACATATATACGCATACGTATATATACGTATATTTGTGTCTGCGTGTGTGTGTGTATATGATGTATTCATCTTTTAAAAGGAATAAAATTCTGATATTTGTTACAATGTGCATGAAAGTTAAAAACATTATGCTAAGTTAAATCAGCTGAACGTAAAACGATGATTGCATGATTCTACTTATATGAGCTATGTGGAATAGACACGTTCATAGAGACAGAAAGAGAACGATGGTTGCCCCGTGCTGGCATTTAGAGTAAGTGGGAATTACTGTTTAATGGCTGCCGAGTTTCTGTTTGGAATGATAAGGTTCTGCAAATGGATATTGGTGATGATTGTATGACATTCTGAATGAACCTAATGCCACTGAACTGTACACTTAAAAATGGTTGAAATGGTAGATTTTATGTGTTGTATATTTTACTATGACAAAAAGAAATCAGGCGGCAAGTTGGGGGGAGGAAACCTATGTATACAGGGACAAATGTGTATTGTCATGTGACACTGTAATAAGGGCAAGGGATTATTTTCAGGAAATATTTTGCTTATTGGAATATTCTCCAATTCCCAGCACTTCAGGGAATAACTGTAAGGCATAGAGAATAAGTCATCCTACAGAGAACTGAAATACCAAGAGTAGCTTCCTCTCACCTGCAGTAGAAATCATGTAGAAAAGTGGCGAGGGAGGAACTTTGTGATTAGAAATTGGGATCCCTCCTCCTGCACACCCCTGTTAGGCCTTTACCCCTCATCATAAATCCTAGATTCTGAAAATCAGGTATGTTAAAAATGGAGACCATTTGGTAAACAGGCTATTAGGGTATCTTATTGACGGTATCCATTGTACGTCGAAGCTAGTTGCCAGATCAACTAAATGTCAGAGAAAAAGGTTTCAAATGATTTTTTAAGCTGGACCTGACCTTTTCTCTTCCACCAATTTATTTTCCCTTCCACCACAGTATTCCCAGGTGCAAGAGGTGTGGTTGGGTTTATAAAGCATATTGTCTGAAAAGCCAGGAAATAAATGATCTCATTGTTGCAGCTATTTACCTTTTGGCCATAGAAGCTTGTGATATTAACTAGTCCAATGTATTTGTTTCATTCTTTGCATTTCTTTATAGGCTATAATCAGACTAACTGGTGTCCCAGGCAGAGCTTTAACCACCAAAAACATATTCCAAAACCTCCAATTTTTATTGTATTTAGAAGTAGGGATGTAGAGATTCTGAGCAAATCTCAGATCTTAATACAAGGATGTTATCTCAGTTAGCTAGGAATAAGAGGAAACATAACAACTCTTATGCAGATGCCTGAATATTCAAAATCTACTTGATGCAAATATTAACCTTTAAAGGGAGAGAGGAAATACACATGAGACAGTCTTAACTACATGATTATTAATATATAATTTAATGGAGCATAAAATCAATTTGGAGAAAAATGGCTGAGGATATAAATGCCTTAATGGACTAAGTGAAAATGGTCAAGAAACAGATAAGAGCTTCTTGGACGTTCATCTATCCTCTCTCCCAAGAAGCAGCCCATAGTTCGGTGTAGCAAAATACAGAAGAACATTTAAAAGCTCATTTACAAAAATTCTTAATGTTCCTGAATTCAATATGTTTTTATTATGTTTAAATTTTCCCTCCCTAAATTACATTATTTTAAAAGATAAAATATATATGCATGCAGATTGTTATTTATAATCCATCTAGTACATTAAGATAAAAAATAGGGGCACCTGGGTGGCACAGTCGTTAAGCGTCTGCCTTCTGCTCGGGTCATGGTGCCAAGGTCCTGGGATCGAGCCCCGCATCGGGCTCCCTGCTCGGCGGGAGGCCTGCTTCTCCCTCTCCCACTCCCCCTGCTTGTGTTCCCTCTGTCACTGTGTCTCTGTCAAATAAATAGATGAAATCTTAAAAAAAAAAAGATAAAAAATAATAAAAAATGTAAACCACAGGAGACAGGATGTTTAAGAAAAAACTAAAATTACCAAAGTGAATTGTCATTTAAAAAGGATGATGTCACAAAAATAATGAGTGTTGCCATGCCCTTGTTACCTTGTCAAGTAACTGCTGTTGCTTATGTTGTATTGGAAACCTTGAATTGAACATTTTTCTTTCCCCGTTTTTAATGATAATCTTTTGCTTTGGAGTGGTTTCTCTTCATGAAGTTGTGCGAGTTTCGTTTTTTTTATTTTAGGATGAGAGTGTTTATCGGTGTATTATTTATCCTGCCTTATTTGAAAATCCCCAAAGAATTTAAATTATACATTAGCATCTAAGCAAGTGTTACAAATGAAGATCCTCTCTTAAAAGGAACTGTATTATTCATCAAATGTACATGTTTAATTACTACTAACTTGCTTTCTTAAAAGATAAAACTTCTTCCATGATCATGCTATTTACTGAAGTAACAAAAGCCATTCTTTGTCAAACCTACATTAGCTCAATATATTGAAGGATACTAAAACTTGTGTCTTGTAGTGTCCCAATTTTAAATTATTTTATATAGACGTGATGCTTAATTTCATTAAAATAAAGGAGCTAAATGTATTTTTCCCAACTAATGAAATAATTTTTAAAGGGGTATTAAATTGCTTTAACTAAAAAGATTAAAAGTTGTCAGTTGTGTATAATTTTTAATATAGATAATTTGGTTTGACTACAGCTTTGTGGACTGTATTTATACAAGTTATACAGGTACACTTCATAATTGATATAATAGCACATGGTATGATGTTTTCTGTTTATATGTTTATAGTAAGTGTAAAATAAAAAGTGAGATTTTAGAAGACAGTTTGAAATAAGAGGCCATGAATTTCATGGAATTTCCAAGATGTCCTTGGAATTTGGTACAAGTTTTACCTAAAGCCACTAATGCCTTTAACAGTGTAAATGAGAGTAATGAACTCTCAATGCAATCCAGATGAATGGAGTTGAGTATACTTTTCTGAGCCATCAGGTAGTAAACTGTGCATATGTTAGCATTTGTGTATGAACTCAAAGGGCATTCATGAACAGAGAGGGAGAGGGAGAAGCAGGCTTCCTGCCTAGCAGGGAGCCCCATGTGGGGCTCAATGACCTGAGCCGAAGGCAGACACTTAACGACTGAGCCACCCAGGCACCCCTTTGCGTAATTACTTTAAAGTAATCTCAAACTTGAGTAAATGTTACAAGAACAAATAATTTCTTTTGTCCTGAACTATGAGAGCTTAGGTTGCTAACCTGATATCCTAACCCCTCTAAAACATTCAGTGATGTAGGGGATGCCCCTGTTTTGAAGTCAGAATTTTAATGTTTTTAGATGACCACCAACTGATTTCAAATCCGATTCATAGACCAGCTGTTCTAGTGATGTTCTTTATAACAAAAGGGTATGGTTCAGGATGAGATACTACAGTAATTTATCATATCTTCTTAGCTTCTGTCAGTCTGAAATTGTTCTTCTATCTGTGACTTTCATGATTTTTAGTTTTGAGGATTACAGGCCAATTAGTTTATAGAATTGCCCTCAATTTGGATTTCTCTGACATTTCCTTAGAATTATCTTCACGTTAATAAGTGATGCTCTGTTATTCTCAATATTTCCTATAGGGATGGGGACGATTTTGATTTCACTTATTACTGATAATGCTCACTTTGTTCTCTTGAGTAAAATGTCATCTTCTAGGCCCTGCAAAATTACTCCTCTATTTAATTACTAAGTATTTTCTGGGGAAGATACTTCAAAATTATTGAAATAGATACCTGTTTATTTATTTATTCAGTTATTTAAGCATAGAGACAGATTTCTTATTGTATTAAATGTCCTACTGTTCACTATTATTATTTATCTTGAGCTCAGATTTGGCCAAAAGAAGCCTCTATGACTTATATCTTTTTGTCTTGCCCCATTATTCTTGGACCACTTTCCTGTTACCTGACACAACAGGATATTCCAGGTATATCTTGTATTTTCTCTGCCCCAAGCATAGAATCATCCATCTTCCAACGCTTTGGTTTCTTCTGGTGGAGATTGGTATTGAGAAGCCAAAATATGGATGCCAAAAGTTTGGTGCTTTTGTGTGGGTCACTGCTCCAAGGCATATGTCCTATACATGATATTATATATATGAATATACATGAAATATTTATCTTATATATGAATGTATGTATGAATATGTACATACATATATAAGGCATACAGACACATGTATATATAAAATCAAGGGCCCCTATTTTTCTCCCTTTTCATATTTGTAAATTATTTCTTCACCAGTGAGAACCCTGGCTCCTGTTAACCTTCATATATTCAGTATCTAATAAAATCCCCTGTATCTAACCAATCTGCTACCACTGTCACTGTCCCCCCACATATGTAGTTGCATTCCTCCCTCCTTATCTGGCCGATCACACCCCTCCTTACCCACAAGGATGCCCACTTCACTGCAGTCAGACTCTGATACACTCCTCAGTATATTGACACCTTCTTTACTCTGCTTAGTCTCTGGACTGGACTCCCAGTCCAGAGACTAAGCAGGACTCCCATACACACTGGACTCCCATACATGTGAATGCTATCTTCACCCCACTTGGAATCTGACACCAGATGGCAAACTTGACTTCCTTGCAAGACTTTGCTTCCTTCTCTTGTTCTCAAACCCTGCACAGGGCCCTCCCCTGTGGGGGTTGCCCTCTCACCCAGCTGGGGCTCTGGCACCTGGCTGGCCTGCATCCGCTCATGGAGGACCTCTTTACTCCAGTTCTGAAACATCTCACTGGACTACCTTCCCCCACGTGGAAGCCCTTCTTAACCCTACATGGGCTCTGACACTGGCTCCTGACTGCTCACATGTACGGATGCCATTTGCACTCTGCTCAGGATGTGGCCCCTTATGCCCGGCCATTTTCCATCATATGGATAGATACCCATATGGGTCTGCTTAGACTCTGCCTGCTCGAGTCATCACACCCCTCCTCACTCAGCCAGCTTCCTGTAAAGCAACCTCCTAGCTTTACAACTGAATTGATGTGAAAAGTAAGGGGAGGGGAAAGGAGAAGGAAAAGGCTCTGTGTTTATTGTCATTATTTAATTAGATCTGTGAGACTTCAGCCTATGTTTGAACAAGTAGCTGGCCTTGTATAATTAAAGAGGTGGAAAATAGAGTGGCTGTGGTTGCAGCCGCAGTGAGGATGTCATAGTAACCCCGTATTATGGCACTTTTATTATTTCCGTTTGTCCTTCTCTCTTAATTGTTTCTACTATAGAAATGGGGAAATGGTCATTACGAATAGATGATGTATTTATAGATTTACTTCCCTCTTATGGTTGGTTATAACATTTTGCAACAAATGTCTGACTTGATGCATTGCTGACTTGAAAACAAGTAAGGGGTTTCTAATGGGGAGGAGAGTGCAAAGGGAGGGGGTAGTGTGCTGAAAATAAATGGTAAATCTATGAGTCCATGGTGCTAAGAATACAGGTTTGACCCTTGGGTCCTCTACAAAGTAGAGGAGCAGAACCTGAGAGTCCATGGTAGGCAAACATCCTCAGAGGAAGAGAGGACATCCCAATTTGGTTCTGGCCTCTGACTCTGTACTTGGGGTCCTATCATTACAGTCATCAACCATGTATATCCTCACAAGCAAATGTCACCAAAAACAGAAACAAGCCGCAGTGACAGAGAATCAGCCGAAGCAGTACATAACAGATTTAGACCCTTAGGGACTTGAAATGTTGGGATCATCTGGTGAAGAATATAAAATAGCTTTGTATTAAATATTTTTCAAAAATTAACCATGGGAATAAAAACTCAGAACGTGATGAGATGCTATAAAAATACCAAATTTTTAAAAAGAAGAAAATGTAACTTGTAAATTTAAAAAATCTTGACTGTGTCACCTCAAGGAGACATGAAGGAATAATGTCTCCAGAATGAAATAATCAAAATATCTTAACAGTCATTGGAGAAGTTGAATAGTCTTGTTTTTTTCTTCAGAAAGAAAGCACTAAACCCCAAATTATAGGCATTTTCCCCCCATTTTTAACCAAAAGACACTTGGAGACTTCTGTAAAGTATCCAGAGTATAGGCAAATAAGAACTACTAATGATGTCATTCTATAAAACTAATATTACATAAACTTAATATAAACTTAATATAGGGCGCCTGGGTGACTCAGATGATTAAGCGTCTGCCTTCAGCTCAGGTCATGATCCCAGGGTCCTGGGATCAAGTCTGGCATCGGGCTCCTTGCTCGGCAGGGAGTCTGCTTCTCCCTCTCCCTCTGCCTCTCCCCCTGCTTGTTCTCTCTCTGTCTCTCTCACAAATGGATAAATAAAATCTTTTAAAATAAATAAATAAACTTAATATAAATATATCACATCTAGTTAGTTATGTATACAAATAATACCCAGTAGTCAGTTTGAGTTTAAACAAGTGGTACAAGAGTTGCTTGACATTGGAACATCAATTCCCCATGGTAATCTAAAGAAAAGACCACCTAAAATTAGCTGAACTTACTTTCTTCTTTTTTTTAGTTTTTTTTAATTTTATTATGTTCTGTTAATCACCATACATTACATCATTAGTTTTTGATGCAGTGTTCCATGATTCATTGTTTGTGCATAACACTCAGTGCTCCATGCAGAATGTGCCCTCTTTAGTACCCATCACCAGGCTAACGCATCCCCCTACCCTCCTCCCCTCTAGAACCCTCAGTTTGTTTCTCAGAGTCCATAGTCTCTCATGGTTCGTCTCCCCCTCTGATTTCCCCCCCTTCATTTTTCCCTTCCTCCTATCTTCTTTTTTTTTTTAACATATAATGTATTATGTGTTTCAGAGGTACAGTTCTGTGATTCAGCAGCTTACTCAATTCACAGCTGAACACACTTTCTATTCAATACCATTCATCATTTAAAAATTTTTGAGCCAAGAGGGAATAGAAAGAACCTTCCTTGAACTGTTATACCAGGTAGGGTAATTAACCCCAGCTATGGACATGGATAAACTCCTACTTCTCTGGAACTGAACATGATTATTTAGGTTTTTGGTATTCACTCTTCTCAGAGTGCTTTAGACATCTCTCTCTGGAGCAGATAGGTGGTGTGATCCACCTCTTTAGAGTCACCTTTAGAGCCTAGTCCCCCAGAGGCTGTGAGTGGTACTGCTACAGAGCTCTAAGTTGTCATTCTCTTTTGGAACTGCCTCAGCTAATGAGGGGCTGTGCCCCAAGATCATGCCCACTTCCAGGGCCACCTGCATCCAAAGCCTGATTGACATGTGGATATAAGGGCTGGGACAACTGAAGAGTGAGCCCACTTACAGTGCTTCTTAGCGTCAATGGAAGCTTCCATGGAGACTCCATTGTTCTCAACTTCTCCTTTTCCCTGCCACAGATGTTTTCCCGTGAGTACTCCCATAAACCTGCACATTCATCTCAACCTCAGAGACTGTTGAATGACGAACCTAGACTGAAACACAGTGGCGTAGGTTCTTTGCCCCTTCTCTTTTGCCCAGAATGGCACTGACATTCTGGTGTCTCCTGCTTCCAGCCTTATACACACACAAAGCAGTACTTTGGATGATACTGCACGCTGATTTATGACTGGACATCATGATTTATTCTTAGAAGTTATATACTTGATTTTTTTCCACATGCTAGTGGTCAGAATTCCATAATAGGACCCCTTCACAACCCTAAGGAAGGTTGAGAAAGGTACTTTTCCTTTGTGCCACAGAGTAAGAAAGGGTTAGGGAGTATCAATCTGTTTTCTGCCCCAGTGAATATCTGGGCAAATTCACCAGCCAACATAATTCTTAATGATGATTCGCTCTTTATTTTGGAGGGGAAAAAAGATACAGATGCCCAAAACAATTACTTTAACCCCAAAGTTTAGGTAGTGTCTAGGTAGTATAATAACAGAACTAAAATATATTATCGGTTTGTGGTTTAGAAATGATGAAAGAATACTATCATTTGTAGAAAGAGATCTGAGTGTCTACATAAAATACCCCCAAAATGAGAGAATGCATTTTTTAGAATTAAATAAGAGAATATAGGAATTTAACCAAATAGATGATTAACAAAAAGTCGTGTAACAAGCAGCCCAAAAATATAAGTAAAAAGATGCTATCATTCCCAAATCTAAGTTACCTACTAATAAGTGTCAAAAGATGGCTGGCTGAGTTTTATGAGGTTTGCTTTTTAGTTTAAAGAAGAAAAGATGAAAAGTAAATGGATATAATCCGTGTCTCATATAGGTGCCAATTCTCCAAATTGTTCTATACATTTCCAATGAAGATTATAATAGTCTTAATATGTTTCATGAAGGAGCTTGACAAATCTACAAGCAGAAGCAAAATCCAAAGAATTGGCAACATGTTCTAAAAAAAACAAATAAGACTCATTAGCATACACTTTTAGCAGTAAAGACAGTGTGGTATTTGTAGTTATAGAAAAACCGTTGTTTGAAACTGTGTAAAAGTGAAAGATGCTAGCAAGCAAGTGTGTTTGAGCTAGTGTGCATGTGTGTTGTGTGTGTATGTGAATGAATCGATAGCACAGGTACCAAGGAAGATCTATGGGGAACAGATGGTCTTTTCAATCAATGGAACAAATGATACTTTTCGTCTAAGAAACAAAAACATTCTCTACTTTAAAGCGCGCATGCACACACGCGTGCGCGCGCACACACACACACACACACACACCTAGTTAGATGGATTAATTTCTCAGATGTTAAAGGAGAACAAAATATTTAGAAGAAAATACAGGAGAATTATCTTTATGATTCAAGGATGAGGGAACTTTCCAAACATGTAAAAAGTTAATTGTAAAAGTAGAGACAGATAAGTTTTTTTTTAAGATTTTATTTATTTATTCATGAGAGATAGAGAGAGGCAGAGGCAGAGGAAGAAGCAGGCTCCCCACGGAGCAGGGAGCCTGATGCAGGACTCGATCCCAGGACCCCGGGATCACAACCTGAGCCAAAGGCAGATGCTTAACCGACTGAGCCACCCAGGCACCCCGAGACAGATAAATTCTAATATTGATATTAAGAACTTCTTTTTATTGAAATATATCATGAAAAGATCTATAAATCTCTTAAGTATTTTATTAAAGTCTATAAGATCTGTAATAAAGGTATTTAACAAAGATGAAGGCACGAATATTGTGCTCAATTGCGTTAGGGAAAGTAAAATTAAGTATCACCCGCTACTATTATATCCACTAGAACTAAGTTGTCAACAGTTCTGAAGCCAAAGTGGACTTCCTCATACATTCTTCTTCTCCAAGTCTACCATTCCCCGTAGGAATCCACACAAGGAGAGTTAAGATGAGTCTTCTGAGCAGACTCTTAACTAACCTGTTACCTGAACCTGTTTAGCTCCAACTCAGGTTAGTGCAGACAGCTTGAAAGATTGAGGCCTGGGGGCGCCTGGGTGGCTCAGTCAGTTAAGCGTCTGCCTTCGGCTCAGGTCATGATCCCAGGGTCCTGGGATGGAGCCCCACATTGGGCTCCCTGCTCAGCAGGAAGCCTGCTTCTCCCTCTCCCTCTCCCCCTGCTTGTGTTCCCTCTCTCGCAGTGTCTCTCTCTGTCAAATAAATAAAATCTTAAAAAAGAAAAGAAAGATAGATAGATTGAGGCCTGTTGTGCATTAACTGTACCCACTAGAGGACACATTTCCACCGTGTTGGTCACCCTCCCCACATCAGGAGAAGTGAGTATCAGGGATGGGGAGTATGGGAAAATGTTCATTCTAATACATTAGAGATTGTGGTCTGATTTTACCGGTTGAGTTAGAAAAGAAAGTAATCATTTGTTTCCTCATACCTGCCTCTCACTCTCGCTCTCTTTTTTTCCCCAATTTCTCTCCTTGTGCTTCCCAGCAGATGTAAGTCTCTGAGAGAATATTATTTTAAGGGATCAAGATACCATATATACTCCCTTGTTTTACTGGATACCAGTAGGGGCTCTTTTAATATTAAAGCAGATGCAAAGAACCCAGATGCATTGAGCTAGGTGAACAGTAGAGGAAGCAAGTCAGCGAGCAGTGAGAAATACATGTGCACATGAGCGTGTGGTCGGCGAAGAAAAGGTGTCTGCCGCTTTAACTTGCGTCAGTTATTTGAAGAAGATAACTGAAGACCACTCTGGCTAAATTTTTAGGAATAATTCTCCTAAGATGACGCATGTGCTGAAACGACTCCCTTTTCAGTTTGGCTGTTTGATAGTGTGGTGTCACAGCCAATAAGGTAGAGCTTAATGCAGAAATCATGCAGGCAGTAATTGTTGAAGAAGATTCTCCTTTGATATCTCTTCCTCTGCTCTGCCGTGTCAGCACTCTTGATTTCCTCTTCTTTGGTACTTAATACGGAATTATTTGAAGCGTTTAACTTCAACCTTCCCTCCTCCGGCCTTATAATTGAAGTTATTTTACTCTTAGAAAAACCATCTATTACAGAAGGGCTTATATTTTAAATGAGTATTGTACTGTTGAGAGTGGGAAATGGATAGATCAAATTAGGAAAAGAAAACTGATTGAGGTTTAAATTAAAAATGAAATATAAATGACATGGAAGTGATGCATTTTCTAGATCCTATACTTTATATTTGAAGAGCGCTTTTAGTGTTCTGGCTACTCCTCTAATTGCTGAAAAGGATATGTCCATTTAGAGCTTTAAAGGGGGTAGGCAGCCTTTCCAAATATATTTTTCTCAAACTGTGTTAATGGGTTATCCGCTTTATATCTCTTGGATTGCTTTCGTGACTCTACTTCCAAGGTTTTTATTTTGAGGTCCTAGATAATATTTTGTATTAATCCAGACTGCATGGGAATATTTATCTAGTCAGTTTTCCCAAGCAAAACGCCCATTTATAATATAGTAACCATTCATTTACAGTGTTCAGTATGATGTGACTCTATGGGGCACTGACTATTTGGACCAAGGAGAAAAATTTTGTCAGCTACAAATACTTGCCAGATTGTATTTTGCTTAAGTGACTAGAATCTTGAACCATCCCCATCACGAGAATGTATGATTTTCAACTCCCCTTGAACCTGGGACAATGGGCTGGAAAGGGCTTGGTGTCTGCTTCTGTGAATAGAATAAAATGATGTATGACTTCTGACGCTGGGTCCTGAAAGGAGATAAGCATCTGTCGGACTCTTTTTCCCTTGGGTCACCAATCAGTTCAGGCTTCTCAAGACATCGGTGAAGTCTGGCTACCTCGAAGCTGCCATGCTGGAGAGACCTTTTGGAGAGACCACATAGGGACAGAGAGAGAAACCAAAGAAGCCTCATCTGTTCCAGCTCTTTGCTATTGGTGTTTGCAATTGCAAGCCTGGGACATGTGAGGGGGTGTGCCTTCAGTCTATTCCTGGCTCCAGTCTTTGAGCCACAGCAGCTGATGCCACATGGAACAGATTCAAGCTGTCCCTGCCATGCCCTGCCTACACTGCAGATCTGTGAGCAAACTAAATGTTGGTTGAAGTCACTGCATTTTGGAATGGTGAATTACATACCCATTGATGGCTGGGAAAAAAAATGTTCAACTTCAGATATATTCATTGACTGTTTTTATCTCAAAGAAGCCACGGGACCTCTTTGGGGAGCCAGTAATCCCCAGGAGATACACAGATGCTGAAAGAAGGCCTCTCAATCCATTATGTAGGAAACATACAGGGAAGTAAATAGAAAGGAACTGGGATATGTGTTCTTACAAGCTATTTTCACTATTTTCTACCCAAATTGTACCACAAACATTTTCCATAATATGTGAAAAAGTTTGTTTCAGTCTTTATGTGTAAACCATGGCAAAATGGAGAAAAACAAGTAACAGGAGTTTTTTCTCCTAAAAATATAAATGTAGGAACTGGGTAGATAACTGTCCTAGCCATCAAAATATGAATATGTCGGTAGGCAGAAGGCCATTCAGGTAAGGGACTCAAAGCTCAGTTGTAGCTCAGAAGTGTTGCCGACTCATCAAAGAGAGAAATAAGTCAAAGGAGGTACAAAATTGTCAATTTAGCTGGAAGAAGCCCTTTGGCGTTCATGTTACTCCTTCCAAAATTCAAAGCCAGCAATCTATATTAGAATGTAGATATACTTACCTCTGCCCCACCCCCAATTCACAGAATGCCACTGTGTAACTAATGGCTTCATCTATGATTGCAGAATGGCAGTTGTATTGTGGGAATATTTGAAAGTGAGGCATTCTAGTAGCTCCTGCCAAAATACATGTATCATTTTGGGATAAAATGTTGAATGGATTCAAACTTGATAAATTTGGACGTATGTTTCTAATGCATTATTCCACCTGATTCTACTTAATTTAACTCCTAAAAATCCTTGAATATGACCATGTGCAGTGGTTTCTGGAACATATCCTGTACCTCTTCCCAGCCCCACTACAACTAAATGCCAACTCCATACACTTCCAAATCCTTAGCATGGTGCACAAGGGCCCCAAGGACCTTTCTAGTTTTATGTGCTGTCACTACACACTTGACTTTTTATAGTGTTGCAGTCCCTTCTTTGTACCACCAGTAGTAAAACACAGCTTTCTAGTTTGCAGCATGGGCCGTAGCCTCACTCCCAAAACATGCTCCACTAAAAAAAGGAAAAAAACAAAACAAAACACTATGTTATTTTTTAAAAAGAGAAATACCACCTATTATATTTTCTTCCTGTAAATTCAGACTGCATACCAGCAAATAAAGTTTCCAAAAAAATTAAATGAACATCACCCAAAACTTTCACACCGTGAACATTTTTTAAGTACCACTTAACTCTGACAAATGCTCATTTAGCAATCAATTGCCTCTCCTCCCCCACCACCCCTCCTTGACCAAGTAGAACATTTTTACCTCCTAAGTCAATATTTATATTGTCAAATGTCACTAAAAACAAATCTTTTCAAGATTACTTTTAAAAGAATTATCAGGGTGTCTGGCTGGCTCGGTTGGTAGAACATGGGACTCTTGATCTTGGCTTGTGAGTTCAAATCCCACATTGGGGGGTAGAGTTTACTTTAAAAAAAATTGCAAAGCCTCATTCCAAGGCTACACCCAAAACAAATCAATCTTTAATAATAATAATAATAATAACAATAAAAAGAATTATCAGAAGTAGTTATTTTGTGGAGATCACATAAGTAAGCCAAAAGGACGATTTTTTTTTCAGGTCTCCATAATATGCAAATGGGCCCTCATGGCTTCAGTTAACTTTTCCAGTGCAAATACCAAATGCAAATTCAACACTGGGCTATGTCTCTAATTACTTAGACTGAAGTGGTGAATCTGTGCTCTCGAACAGTGTTAGAGGACTCAGAAAAGGCTTCAAGGTGATAGGAGGACATTGATGGTGGTGTTGGCTTTGAAGCATTTTAATAAAATTATTTCATTAACTGTGAGTGGAATAAAGAAATATTTCAAAATAGTATCTTTTAATATTTGAGATTTAAATATATGTAACTGAATTAATGAATTCAGAGATTATAGATTGGTATTTGACCTTTCCCTCTATATTTAACCAAAATATTTACATGTGAATTTATGCCCGTGTATGTTGTGTCTCATCAGAACAGTGGGGCGGGGGGTGGGGGGATTCACTTATATTTGCACTTACAAGTATACTTCCATATTGATTGCCTTAGGAAAGCTCTCTGTGAATACCTTTCTTTCTTTCCTTGTCTCTCTACTGGCATCTCTGAGTTTTATGTTATCTGTACAAATAGTGATCCCTGAGTTTTGCAAGTCTCTTCTCTCCCTATCCAGATCCTTATGTTTGATAAGTATTTAGACCTGTCTAGCAGAAGACAAACATGGTATCTCACTGGACTGTTTGTTTCCAAGGATTATTACAGTGCCAGGCATAATGCTCACTGAACGTTTGTTACATTAATAATACTACTTTTCAAGTTAACTAATTGATTAACCTCACATATCGCTTTCTTCTTTTGTTTCAAATCAAGTTGAGTGCATGCATCATTTATTCAGGAAGTCATTTCACATGCTAAGGACTGAAATTCTTAAGATGAAAGGTAGTATAAACCAGCCTTGTAGATGAAAATCATCATTTATCCTACAACATTCAGTAGTTCTTTTGATACATTCCAGTTTCAGAGAAATAATATCAGTGAGATTTTTTGATAGCGGTAAAACTCTGAGCCTGAAAAGGATATAAAAAATATATTTTTCTATTTCTATAAAAATATTTTTGCTACAAACTCAGTTTTCATTGTTGTACACATTATATTCTTTCAGATCCTCAATAGGAATCATGCTGTGCCATTGCTAAAAACTTTCAAACGTATTGTTCTCTGTCATCAATGTAGTAAATTTCAGAATAATTAATCACTTAAAATTGATTGAGGTCAAAAAAACTTTTAGCCCATTCGCTGTCAATTTATACATTGTAAAAGTTATGATTAAGAGTTTAGCATGTGGAAAAAGCAGTAGTAACTGTACTAACCAATAATTTATGTAATTTATGAGCTTGATCCAGGCATTGAATTTAGTGACTGTAAAAGGGAAAAATAAAGCTTTAGAGAAATATCGTAAATGGTCTGTTCATAGTCTGTATAAATCATCCAGGTATAATGCACTGTACATATTTAAACTTTTGTAGTATAACCAACTCCGTTATCTAAAAACATGACCATAAAATTGAATACTTTTCTTGAATTTAAAGAGGAAATTTAACAAATTTACAATTCTTTCGGTCAAATGGGAAAGCAAACAAAGCAATTTCCATAAATTTCACCATTAAAAGATACCATATTTTTCATTTAGATGCTTAATTTTAGAAAAGATATAGTTTTATTGCATAAGCACGGCTTTGCTGGATTTCAAATGTCCTTATTGACTACTTTTTATAACCCTAGGAACTTTGCCTTGAATCTTCAAATTTTTTTATTTCAGTTCATCACTAGCATTATTATACTCATCTAATATTTTAAAGTATTTGTTTGCTAATAACTGATTTATACTTTAGATTGTTAGATTCTCTTGAAAACAATAACTGAAAATAATTGGTATTCATAACCGTTAGCTAAGAGGAAACAAATAAAGACACTAAGGCTTCCATCAGAACTTAATTAAATTTAGCAAGATATAGCTTGGTGCTTCTCAGAATATAAAAAAGAGTTGACAAATCTCATATTAATTACTTTCTCTCTTCCCTTCATGATGGTTCGATCATTTGTTACAAAACCACATTTCCAGGATCAGCCATTAAGTTTTGACATAAATTTTATAAAATTTGTGTTGTATTATGATATTTCCCCTTGCTGTTGGTGCAGAAGTATGGGGGAATTGTCCTTCCTTTGTCCCTCACTCCTTTGAAATTGTTATCATTTTATTCTTTTGTAAAGTTATCTGTCTTTTCATGTATTAATGCAGCCCACATTTAATACATTGCTTTGACACCTGGTCTATGATCTAAAAACAAAACAAAAAGTAACCATGTTTTACCAACAGATTGTAGTATCAACTTCCTTAGAAACATTCAGTTGACATCTGTGACATTATAAAGAAAGAAAAAAAAATCGTGTTCCACAATTACATGTTAATAAGCCCTTACTATTTCTTTTCTATTTATGTAAAGTAGGCTTAAAATTGTAGTCCTCTCATTGGAGGCCGTGTCTTCAGCATATTAATAGTGCGGCAGCTCCCCCTATAGGAGACTTGCAACTCTATGTTGATCTGCTAAGCCAGAAAAGGCAAAGCAGGATTGTTTTTTTTTCCCTAAGCACCTTAAGTGTTTGATCATTTTATTCAATTATTCATTGACTTATGTTTAGCAATATATGTCTTGAAAATTATTTTCATTTTAAATTCTAGAGAAGAGGAGACAGAGAATGAGAATAGTGTGAGTGGACTGATGCCAAAGCTTTTAAGAAATAATTTCATAAATGTAGTCCATAACAGAGATCTAAATAAAATTAATAACTATGAAATAGTCTTTTTTTACCTCTTTCTACTTTTATTAGTCAAATCGTACATAAATGTACACAATCAACAGGTAAGCTACAACTTTACATCCATACTCATTCAGAGGCTATAAATATAATGCTAGACAAGAAGTATTGCAAATCTCTTATGAATGGTTTTAGGTGTCACACTAAATGTGACTGACGTATCTTAGACCAATTAGAAAAAGAAGTGAGATGGAGAAAAAGGTTTTTTTCTTGGGTTTTTTGTTTTTTTGGTGTGGTTTTTGTTTGTGTGTGTTTGTTTTTGTTTTTGCTTTTGTTTTACGGTTTCCTTACTTATTTATTTAAGTAAGCTCTGTACCCAATCTAGGGGTCAAACTCCTGACCCTCAGGTTAAGAGTTGCATGCTCTTCTGACTGAGCTAGCCAGGCGCCCCTGGGTTGGAGAAAAGTTTAACACAAATAAGCACCTTTAGAAATGCAATATTATATCTCTAGCTTATGCACACAAGATGAAAATTTTGAAATTACTGCCAACCCGTGATTTTATTGGGCAGAATTAATTATGTCATTAGAATTTTGGCAATAAAATATCAATGATGTTTCTCCCTTATATTCATCTGTTATTATGAAATCTTGCATGGTATTTTTACTGTCTTCCTAAGTAGTGTAAAAGCCCAGCTCAGATCAGTACAGCATAGTTCAGATTATCATTACTTTTCAATGACTGAGGTTCTAATGAACAAGTGTTGTTGTACAATATTATGCTGTCTTCCTCAGTTTTACTTTACCAGAAAAACAGTATCTTATTAAAAAGTTCTAGTAACCTGCATTATGCATTCAGCCTGTTAACCATGTCCAAGTGCCTCATGAACACTTAACCACAATATCATTTCAGAATTTCCTCAATTCAGGTACTGTTTACTCTTTAATTATCACTATAATTAACGTGATGATGAATTAGTCCCACCTAAGTTTTCATATATGGTTCAAATAAAGTAGGTATATAAATATATATGCATTACTTGTCACTTTCCATTGATATATCTGTGTCACGATCCCTGCCTACCCTTTGTTTGCATACATCCATGACAGTGATAAGATTTGGAAAGGCATTATATACAATGTTGCATTGTGTTTCTGCCTTCTCCTTTTAATTGTGTATAATTCCTTATGCCCGAACATGTTTTTTCTTGAAAAATCCTTCTGGATAGGCTTTGCCAAGAGAGACAGTGGAACGGCACTTCAAGTTTTATAATGCCATACTTTTTAAAACATTTCTGCCAAGGTAATACTGGGAACAGCAGAGAATGGCCATGTTCCCCTTGCAGCAGTGGATCATTACATATAGTAGCTCACCACCAGACTTGAATATTTTTGAGGTCTCATGTTTAATCAAAAAGATTTTACATTGTATTTAATAACATCTATGTGTTAATTTTTTAAAAATGACATATATTAAATTATTTGACAGCCCCCTCCCCATTTCTGAAAGAATGAATATTCACAGAAGATGTATCCTAATTAGTTTGAGTTTTGTGTTTATATGGCATTCCCTGACTTGTGTCTTAGGAGCTCCAACTTGAGAAATCTTGGCAAAATAATACTATTTCTACGAATCTCACACCTATCCACTAATAAGGGTACTCATAAATAAGGTTAAAGTTTGTGTTCAACTCTTAGACTTTCTTTCTGAAGTCCTCCGTACTCTGCTTTTAGAAATTGTGTATTCTGAAATATATAGAAAAACCTTTGCCTTTAAACAGGGAGAATCTTGACCCAAATAACTTTACAACATGCTTTTCTATTTTTTTTTCACTTGTATGCTGCAGAAGGGTAATCTAATATCATTCATTAAATCATTTACTCTTTTGCATAAGATGGGGCAAGGTGTGAAAGCATTCTATTAAACTTCCTCCATATGTAGAACAATGCCAAAAAGTTCTTTTTTTTTTTTTTTTTTTTTTTTAAAGACAGGGACAACCAGGGAAGTGACAGAGGGAGAGGGAGAATCCTAAGGAGGCTCCACGCCCAGTGTGGAGCTTTTCGTGGGGCTCGATCTCAATATCCTGAGATCATGACCTGAGCAGAAATCAAAAGTTGGATCCTTAACTGACTGAGCCACCCAGGCACCCCACAAAAAGTTCTGCTAGACCTCTTTAGAAAGTCCTTAACCAAGGTATGCTTGGGTGGCTCAGTTGATTAAGCATCTGACTCTTGGTTTTGGCTCAGGTCTTGATCTCAGGGTCTTGGGATTAAGCCCTGGTTTACCATTCGGTGGGGAGTCTGCTTCCCCTCTCCCTCTCCCTCTGCCCCTCCCCCAGCTCACTCTCTTTAAAATAAAAATAAAGAAATCTTGAAAAAAAAATAAGTCCTTAACCAAAAATAACAATTTGATCCAAAGCAATGTGAGCATTTAGATAATTGTATCTTTACCATATACACTAGCCCATTCTTCAGAGGTATATAAATATGATGTGTCAGTTTGAGGAGACAGTCAAAAATCAGTATTTTTCTTTAAAGATTTTATTTATTTGAGAGAGAGCAAGTGAGAGGGAGCTCTAGAGAATCTGAAGCAGACTCTGCACGGAGCACACAGCCTGATACAGGGCTCTATCCCACACCTGGGAGATCACGACCTGAGCCGAAACCAAGAGTGTGATGCTGAACTGACTGAGCCACCCAGGCGCCCCAGTCAGAATCAGTCCTAAAGCAAATACTGAACCAATCCTGATATTAATGAAAACATCAAGTTAATCAGATATTCTCAGGGCTTACCATAACCTTTCAGGGGTAACAGTAACCATTACATCGTTTTGGTAACCCCTCTGGTAACCAGCCATATAGCCATTACTTGACTTTAAATGATGTTATTTATGACAATTAATGAAAATGATGTTATTAATGACAATTAATTGATTTTCATTAATTAAATGTTCATTAATTAAAAGGCTTTAGGTCTTTTCCTCACCTAAGCCAAATGACATAAATAAAAGTTTAGAAAATGTAGAGTTCTGAGAACTATTCTGCAGTGATAAAGGAACAAAGATAGGATGTGTCTTGTCAACCATACTGAGGCACTAATGGTCATATCCTTACTACAGCAAACCAGGAATAAGATGGGCATCTTGGAAACTTTCCACATATTCTCATAACAGTCCGTTTCAACCAAGATTTTAGTCAAGTAAACATGAAACCAATACCCAAAGAAAGCAATTGAAGAAAGCACATGTAAATAAACCAGGCAGTAACTTGGATTTAAAAACCAACGAAAAGTCAAGTATTCATTCCTCAAAGCATGCAGTTACACAGATGGGGATAATAGCAGGAAAGGGACTAAGTACCTTGTGAGGCAATTTGAACATATGGCATTCTTAAAGGTTCGTATGAATTGGAGAGCAGGGAGCATTTGGGCTATAAAGGAGACTAACAGATCACCAACATAATTGGCTGGCTAATGGGATATCTTCGAACAAAGGAACTGTGATCATTATACCTACAGGATATTTTGCATGATAAACAAATAATTCTGTAATGCACATAGATGTAGAGATGTTCTTTTTTTTTTTCTTTTTTTTAAAAGATAGAGTAAGTCCCTGGATGCTCTTGTAATAGGAGACATTATCATTCAGTGCTGAGATCACCTTATGGTGATTGGACACTACCAGAAAGAACACTGGGTTATATACACAACATATTTTGCTTTTCTACACCTGTTCTAAATTCACACTCCTTGAAAGTACAGATGGAGGTGAAGCTAGTATTTGTTGACTTTGTACTCTATGCATGGTTCTCTATACATAGGACTATCATTTAAGACTGAAAATATACTTACAGTAGAGACACCATTATTGAAATTTTGTAGATAAAACAACTGAAATTTAGAGAGAGAAATCCAGCTACCCCAGGACTCTAATCTAGTAAGTGTGAAAAAATAGATTTGACTAAGTATCCCAACCCTGGCCTTTTACCTCTACAACCTTATCTTTAACAAGTAGAGTTTCTTGGCCATCCGTGATCATTCATCACTCATATGCACTTGACCTTTAGCTTAGTATCGTGCTCTTTTTCACCAAAATGAGGTATGGCCTTAGGATCCTTATCTTAGGTGTGCCCAAAATAGACAGGTTTGCTCCATGAAATTAATTTATCAAGTAGGGAGAAAGCAATATTCTGGCCTTGAAAACAGAAGTTTTCAGACCGTTGTCTGAAAAACATGGTTTTACGGGGAAAAAATATCTTAGGCAGCAGAAAGATGTTTACAAATGCGATTCCTTCTGATTTCTCTTACGTTGCTTAAATGTTTGGTTCTTATTTCTTAAATTCAATCAGTATTTGGTATGTCTTATATTTTCTTTCAAATTTGCATCTAGCTTTTAAAAAATTCCTTGGTTTTAAGATTGGTATCAACTCACCATATTGACTTTTGGTGATTCATTTACTCAGAGACAAATTTACCTTGGAGATTGTGAAATGAAAGCTTTAGACACTGTCACTTACATGGGCTTCTATCTGGGACCTGAATTTTTGGATGTTTGGATGTTGAAATATATGGAAGCTTTTATCAATTTGTAACCTTTTATTCCTTTCTTATCTAGATATTAACTTTTATACATGTTTTTGATTTGTTACTGGAGCTACATTTTCATACAAGAAGACTCCCCCAACAGTATAAGCCTTGGGACCTGCAAAACCTGAGTACCTCCTTCCCCTTTGGCAATAAAACATCAGTTACCTTAAAACTGATGTGATTTGTTTTTAAAGCCCATTTTCTATGTTCTTAAAATATGTTTTTGTCCATTTAAAATTTCTGATACCAGTTGAGGAAATTTCTGTGGCAGCTAAAATTATCTGGTGGTATGCTTTGAATTTATTCCCATTAACAATGATTGAGATAATTTTTTTCAACAGTGAAATTAAAGATTAGAAGGACCAAGATATACTCTTTAAAATACTGATGGGGCACCTGGGTGCCTCAGTCAGTTAAGCGTCTGCCTTTGGCTCAGGTCATGATCCCAGGGTCCTGGGATCGAGTCCCACATCGGGCTCCCTGCTCCACAGGAAGCCTGCTTCTCCCTCTCCTACTCCCCCTGCTTGTGTTCCCTCTCTTGCTGTGTGTCTCTCTATCAAATAAATAAATCAACTCTTTAAAAAACAAAATACTGAGAATACTTTATGAGATGTACTCTAATCCTTAACTGTGCATACTGGCTTGAGAATTATTTATTGGTATACTTATTTGCTGATATTTTATTTTTGTGATGAATATATAATCCCTATAGGGAGAGGAAACTCTGTTCTCCAGAATATCTCTATCACTTAGAACAAGGCCTGACACATGGTAAATGTGGAATATTTGATGAATGAATGACTGACTTGAGTAAATGAATGGCATGTGCTAGGACCCCCAAAATATACTGATAAGTGGAAGTCAGCCCTTAAAAAAAGGACTCGATTGATCAAGCTGAGTCTTCTAGAAGTATTTACACATTCACAAAATTATACTAATTTTTACTCAACACTCATCATTTCTATATACCAAGTTTCAGCCAGATGTTATTTAAAGTATCTGAATTATAGACCCTTGAAAGCTGGGGTTTGTAATGGAAATGCTGACAGTCACTTAACCAGATAATAGCACCAGTTCACTTGGTGTGTATATATAGTGTCATTGCTAATATGGCTGTGCCATCTGTTCTGAGAGTTGTAAAAGATTTGAGCTTCAAACTAGTGGTTTAAAAAAAAAAACTGCTGGATAAATTGGATCCTAAAAGGTGAAGTAATGAAATGACACTTTAGTCCTTTAATTCCATCGCTTAGGTGACTAGCTGCGTGCACATAACGCACCGTGGAAGACATGATTAGAAAACTGCATGTCACCTTGAAACCCATCAGGTATTTCTGTCTATAGTTCTGTACCTGCTAGGCAAGGTAGGAGAACATTTTGCACTCCTTATGATTTTTTAACAGCCTAATAGTTCAGTTGTGTGGTCAACAATGTATGGTGAAAATATGTTGTTTTTTTTTTTAAGGGCCTAATGGCTATGCCTCGGTTGACTCTTAAAGAAAAAGGTCAAAGAAACTCCACATGGCCATCATGAACTCTGCAGAAATAGTTTTCTTTAATTACTGATACTTGACCAGCGTGTGTGTGTGTGTGTGTGTGTGTGTGTGTGTGTGTGTGTGTGTGTGTTTAATTTTTCTCCCAGAATGTAGGTCTTACAGTCACCAGAAATTAATTCTTAACACCTGTGTTACCAGGGCCTGGCAGCCTGGGAGAAATTCCTTTAGGCCTTTCAGCGGAGTGCATGGGAGAGCTGTTCATTTACCCTCCCAACTACCTAGCTGTTTGACAATAGAAAAATATGACAAATACACCTCCTGGAAAACCTCAGAGATCACAAGGCAAGAATCCCCATTCTTCTACAATAGCTGTTGAGTATCAGTTGGAGATAAGCTTCTTTTTTTTTTTTTTTACTTTTTTTCATCTTTTAATTTTTTATTGTTATGTTAATCACCATATATTACATAATTTGTTTTGGTGTAGTGTTCCATGATTCATTGTTTGTTCATAACACCCAGTGCTCCATGCAGAATGTGCCCTCTTTAATACCCATCACCAGGCTAACCCATCCCCCTACCCTCCTCCCCTCTAGAAACCTCAGTTTGTTTTTCAGAGTCCGTCATCTCTCCTGGTTCGTCTCCCCCTCTGACTTACTCCCCTTCATTCTTCCTCTCCTGCTATCTTCTTCTTTTTCTTTTTTCTTAAAATATGTTGCGTTATTTGTTTCAGAAGTACAGATCTGTGATTCAGGAGATAAGCTTCTTCTGCTACAGTAGCAATTCTCGTCCAATTGAGCTGAGCTGTATATACAACTGTGGATGGGAAACCCATTGTTAGTAAGCATTTCTGTTGGTCTCCTCACTGTGTGTTTAGTTTCCCGTGCAGCCTAAACTTGACCGTCATTAAAAATTTCTCCATCTCCTGCTACAGGCTTCTTCTGTTCTAGTCTGTAACTGCTTGTTTCTCACGATTCCTTAAGGACCAGTCTTTTGGCAAGCGTTCCATTTTCTTCTGTTCTCTCGTACCTTTCATTAATATCTCAATTTCCTGATCTTCACTTTGAAAATTGCAAAAGAAGGAGCAAATAAGGGCAGGAAGAAACAGATGAAGGGGAGAGTCTGCAATTTTTCGAAACATGTGCCATTTAATGTAATAATTCAGGAAATGCTTATGAAGTAAATTACTTTCATAGCATACTAATATCTGCGGTAGAGAGAGAGGGAAAAGTATTAAGTGATATGTACAGTGTTAATTAAAGTGCAAGTTAAGGAACTAACAGGAAATATGTTATCCTGTTATTCATTAAGTCATTCATTCAACTATCTATTGGATATTTACCATGTGCTGGTTCCTGTCACTTAGTGACATAGAGACTTTGGAGAACAAACAGTTCTTTCTCTTCATAGGACTTCTATATTTGTGAAGACAATAGAAAATCAACAAGTAAATATACAAACAAATAAAGCTCAAGGCAATCTGTATAGTTAAGTATTAGCATATGTTTCCTAAAGTATTGTCTGTATTTTAAAAAGTGTTTCTTCATTCTTTTTACTTTGATCCCACTGGCAAATGAAATTTACCTGGTTAAGCAAAACTGACAATATATAGTCATGAAAAAGTATTTGTCTGGCAATGTGATGTGCTGCTCCAGAAAAATTAAAAATTGATGATTATGTAGTCTGGTGCTCAATACCTAGTTTACTAATGTAACTTCGGCCAGGCCACTTAACTTCTTTGTTCAGGTTTGTCATCCATAAAATGATGCTAGTAATAGTACTTCCCTTGGGTTATTATTAAAAGTTAGTGAAGCAGTGCATGTATAGAATATTTAGACAAGTGCTTGTCCTAGAACAGGCACTTAGTAAAATGAAGATTTTTTTTGTTGAGGTGGCTTAAATTAACAACAAGAAGTAAAACGCCCTTGCTTCCAAAAACCTTCGCAAGAAATGTTTGATATTAAATAACTACCAAAACTTTTTTTTTCCAACAGTAATAATTACATTTAGGAATAATTTGAGGTCAATTTTTTTTTCTTTTTTCAGTGACTGCAGTGTCACATTGAAGCTGACATCAACTAGAACAGGCTGTGGGGACAATGTGTGGGTTTTCTGCTCAAGCTCTTTTTTCTGACAGGAGTCAGCCCCCTGCTAACACTTGAATTGCAGGCTGTAGGAGTAACCCTACCGAAAAATCTGCTCAAGGAAATTCTGGTTTATAGGGCAGCAGCACACCAACCTTTGCTTTGACTTTGAAATTCCTAATGGCTAAACATAAAGGACTTTCATATTTGAAAATACACCAATTTGGAGGGGGAGCTATTGCCCCTGATTTTAGCAATTTCAAATGCAGCTTTTGATTTCCATAGTGATTTTGCTTATTTCTTTTGACAGCTGTTGGCTCTATTATTACCAGAGAAACTGTTCTTACGAACCCTAAACATGAGATTTACCCTCTTAGTAAAATTTTAAGTGCATCATACAGTATTGTTAACTGTATGTGCTATGTTAAACATGCACCCTGTTTAACAGCAACTCCAGCATTTCTCCCTCCTCCCAGTCCCTGGCAACCATCATTTCACTCTCTGTATTTATGAGTTTGACTATTTTAGATACCTCATATTCATGGAATCTTGCAGTATTTGTCCTTATGTGTCTGTCTCATCTCACTTAGCCTAATGTTTTCCAGGTCCATCCATGTTATTGCAATTGGTGGGATTTCCTTTTTTTTTTTTTTTTTTTTTTTTTAGATATTGTAGAATATTCTATTGCAGGTATGTGCCACATTTTCCTTATCTGTTCATCCAATGATGGGCATTAGGTTGTTTCCACCTTTTGGCTACGTTGAATAATGCTGTAGTGAACTGGGAGTGCAGATATCTCTTTGAGATCTAAATTAAAATTCTTTTGGATAAATACCCAAATGTGGGATTGCGGGATCATATGGCAGTTCTGTTTTTAACTTTTTTGAGGAAGCACCATCCAGTTTGCTATACCAACTTACATTCCCACCAATAGCGCACAAGTGTCCTCTGATGTCTGCCTCATTAGACCATTTCACAAATGAAAGCAAAGATGTAATGGAGTTCGCTGGCAGCAGGTCCAATATCTGAACTTCCTTCCTTTCCTTTACCAAAACTCATCCTCATCCAAACTCAGCCCTGAGGATGGCCCATTTATAATTTTTTGTTGTCCATAGCTATTTCATAATTATCCTTAGTCTTTCAAGCAGTAGTTACAAGGGAATAGAGAAAAGAACTGGCAACAAGAAAAAGACCATACTTTCGTCAGCTAACAGAAGAAAAGTGGAAGGTTGTGGAATTAGCATGGAACATGGAGATAATGCTACATGAAATCCCTACCTCTTTTAGTATGCCCTCTTAGTATAAACTTGCATGCATTTGGAAATTATTTCTGCAATAATGCATACTGTTAATATGATTTTTTAGGATGCCTGGGGGCCCCTGGTAAGAAAGAATAATTGATGGGAAAAGACCTAGTTTATCCGCTGCCTTTTTGATGAAGGGGGAAATGGGGGAGTTAGGTTTAAAACTTGCTTCATTCCACACATATTGCGTCTAGGGTAAGCTAGGGTTTTGTAAGGGACAGTGCTTAGCCTCACTTCCAGAGTTCCCAGGACAATTGAGCATTGACTAGCTCAAAATATTGCCTCTCAGAGCCTTTCAGACAAAATATTAAAGGATGATTCAGGGAAACCCATGTGAGCATAAAGGCACAGGCACACACACACAAAATCAATTGTTTGGTCAATTTTCCCAGCCATTACTTGGTTTTATAACTATCCTCTCGATGTTGTACATTTTCATTTTCAATGATATAAAAAAATTGTACTTGATACATAAACAAGAAATTCAAGGGTACAGTTGCTGTACAAATGGTTTCCCTCCCATTCCTATTACTTGGTCACTCAGTTCATTTCTATAGAGGCAGACACAGTTCACAGTGTCTTATGTTTCCTTCCAAAGATACAAGTGTAGGTGTGTGTGTGTTTCTTTCTCAAGAAAGATGGCATACTATAAACACTCTTCTGCACCTGTCTTTTTATCCTGACACTATATCTTAAAGAATGTTTCATGGAATTATAGAGCTGCCTTATTTAAACACAGTATAGTGTCCCACTGAACAAACGTACCATAGTTTATATCTCCAGTCACTTATTGATAGACAACTAAGTTCTTTGAATTTAAGCACAGTTATCTTAAAATGCCATTCAGATCGCTTTATTATATCTCTACTTCAGAATATTTTTTAAAAAGACTTATTTATTTATTTGAGAGAGAGCAGAGGGAGAGGGAGAGGGAGAGTGAGTCTCAAGCAGACTGTGTGCTGAGCGCAGAGCCTGATGTGGGGCCTGATCTCAAGATCCTGAGATACTGACCTGAGCCGAGACCAAGAGTCAAACGCTTAACTGACTGCACCACCAGGCACCAAACTTCAGAGCATTAATTCAGTCTTCCAACTTTATCATGGCTTAGTTTCCTTGAATGCTATAATTTTTTTATTGCATACTTAAGGTGGATTTTTATTTTTATTTTTTCTCTTGCCTTTGACTGGAGGCATTATGGTGAGCTTTAGTTGGTTGGTTATCTATAAATGTCAACAATGTTGGCCTGATTATCATATTAACTCTTTGGCTGTTATTTCCTGCCCTCAGAGATCGGTGTAAATGCAAACTCACTCCTGTATAGCACAGGCTTAGATTTCTAGTATCTTCAGGGTGATTCATTTTCAACCCCAGGTGGTCCTAGGTGATTGGTCCAATTACCTGCCATATCCTCCAGCCAGGACTTGAGTTCCCAGTTTCAATAATGGCACAGCTCTTCCAGCCTCTTCATTTTAATATTAAGCAAGCATGGGATTACTTATGCTGTTGTATTATAATAGATTCCATTTATTAGACTTAAGTTTCCTTCCATTTTTAGTTTGATAAGAGATTTTATTATTAGCAAGCATTGAGTTTTATAAAATTTCTGTGTCTGAAAAGATCTTAAGAATATTTAGCAGTAATATTGCCTAATTTATAAACATTTAAGGATAGCCTTTCTTTAATTGTTTTCATTACTGGTTTTATTCTGCTTTGGTCGGAGAGACTACTCAAACTTTGTCAGTCCTTTCAAACTTTTTGAGCTTTGCCTTATGACCCAGAATATGGTCAGTTTGGGTTTATGTTCCAAGGGTGCCTATATATTCTAGGAGCTGTTGATTAAAGCATTATATATATATATATGTAAGCCCCACGTTGGGCGCCATATGATGTGGTTTTTGGAATATAGATGCATTGTTTTGGGGTGAGGTCCTGAGCCACTGGCCAAGACAGAATTCTTGAGACGTCTTTGGTGCAAAAAGGTGGTTTTATTAAAGTATAGGGACAGGACCCGTGGGCAAAAAGAGCTGCTGCCCTGGGGTTGTAAGGAGCAATTCATTTGTACTATGGGGTTGGGGGGAGGTAAGAAAAAAGGGAGATTTTCAAAAGAACTTTCTTATGCTAAAGACTCACAAGATAGTGGAGGCCTTGCCCTTGTCAGGTTAAGGTTCTTTTTCCCTCTAGCAAGGCATTAACATCAAGACAGTTGTGAGCTTCCTGGATGAATGTCACATGTATCCCCCCCAGGAGGGGGGGTGCAGGGTGTCAGCTTGTGCTTTGTCCTCAGTCTTCTGCTTCCTCATCAGTTGATACACATATAAAAAGATATAGATAGATATAGATAGATATAGATATCCACTAAATCTGAACTATTAAGTCTCTCTTTGCCTCTAGTAGTAGAGTCTTGCCTTGGAGTCTACTTTGTTTGACCTAAATATTGTTACATCAACTGTCTTTTGGACATGTTTAGTAGTCAGTCTTGTCTACTTCCAATTTTTGTATAATTTTTTTTAAATTAAGACTTGGGGCACCTGGCTGGCTCAGTCAGTAGAGCATTTGACACTTGATCTTGGGGTCATGAGTTCAAGCCCTGTGTTGGGCATAGACCTTATGTAATTAACAAGAATTAAGACTTTTATTTTTTTATAGCAGTTTTATATTTAGAGCAAAATTGAGGAAAAGGTATTGAGATTTTCCTTATATCCCCTGCCTCCACACATGCATAGCTTTCCTCATTATCAACATCACTCACCAGAATGGTAGGGTTGTTCTGTTTTTAAAGATTTTTTTTTTTTAAGTAATCTCTACACCCAACATGGGGTTTGAACTCATGACCCCCAGATCAGTGGCTGCACCCTCTACCGACTGAGCCAGCCAGGTACCCCTAGAATGGTACAGTTTTTGCCAAGGATGAATCTGTAGTGTTACATCATTATCATGCAAATTCCATAGTTTACATTACAGTTTACTTTTAGTATTGTACATTCTATGTATTTGAACAAATGTATGATGACATGTATCAATCATTATGGTATCACAAACTTACTTTCACTGCCCAAAAAAATCTGTGCTTTGCTTGTTCATCTCTCTTCCCTCCCCTTCCCCCACCTTCCCCTGGCAACTACTAATCTTTTTACGGTCTCTTTAGTTTTGCCTTTTCCAGAATGTCATATAATTGGAATTGTGAACTAGGTAGTTTTTTTTTTTTCAGATTGGCCTCTTTCACTTAATGATATGCATTTAATGTTCTTCCATGTCTTGTCACGGCTTAATAGCTCATTTCTTTTTGGCACTGAATAACATTTCATTGTCTGGATGTATCACAGTTTATTTGTCTGTCACCTTTTGAAGGACATCTTGATTGCTTCAAACTCTGGCAATTACTAATAAAGCTGCTATAAACATCCATGTGCAGGTATTTGTGTAGATAAAAGCTTTCAGCTGTTTAGGGTAAATACCAAGGAGTCATTGTTTCATTTTGTAAGAAACTGCCAAGCTGTCTCCAAAGTGGCTGTACCATTTTGCATTCCCACCATCAAAGAAGGAGTGTTCCTGTTGTGGCCTCTTCCAGCATTTGACATTGTCAGTGATCTGGATTTTGACCATTCTAATAAGTGTGTAGTGGTATCTTACTGTTGTTTTAATTTGTACTTCCCAGATGACAGACGGTGTGGGGGGAGCATCTTTTCATAGGCTTATATGATTATTAGGATATTTTCTTTGGTGAGGTGTCTGTTTAGGTCTTTGGCTGGCCCATTTATTGATCCTGCTGTGTGTTTTCTTATTGTTAACTTTCAAGAATTTTGTGTGTGTGTGTTTTGGTTAACAGTCCTGTCTTTGGATAACAGATGTGTCTTTTGCAAATATTTTCTCCCTGTCTGTGGCTTGTCTTCTCATTCTCTTGGTATGTTAGAATTTAGACATAAGAAATTATTCTTAAAATTTTCCTCATTAGTCTTATTAGTGGGTTTTTTTACCCTCCTTTTTGCCTATGTTTGGAAAGATCAAGGTTTGTTTTGTTTTAATTCAAGTGACCCTTCCTTTTAGGTCAGTTTTTGCCAAGGATGACTCTATAGTGATACATCATTATCTCTAGTTATCTCTTTATTCTTCTTTTGGTGGCTTATTACAGTTGACTATAATTTAGTATTTTTAAACTTTCCAGACAATATTAGAAAGTTTGAACAATATTGCTATATATTTTCATTTCATACATATTTAATACCAGGACACACAATGAACATTATGTATAATATTCTCTATTAACTGATCTAATAATACCTGTTAACCCTATGTAGTTCTCTTCCTTTGTGCCTGCATTTCCAGGAACAAATATTTCTACCTAAGGTGATTTTCCTTCTGCCTGAAGAAGTTCCTTTGCATATCTTATAGTGCTACTGCTGGTCATAAGCTCTCTCTTTCATTCATGTAAAAAAATCTAAATTTCATATTCATTATGGAAAAAATTCAAATGTATAGAGAGTTCTAGATTAGTAGTTATTTGTAAAGATGGCTTTCTGTTGTTTCATGGCTTTTGTACTTTCCATTGAAAAACCAACTTTTAATTTTTAGTGTTTATTTGAAGGTAATGTATCATTTCATCTGCCTTCTTTAAGATTTTATATTTGATTTTCATTAAACTATGGTATACTTATCTATGATTTTATTTATATTTATTATAGTTTGGTTTTTATAACTTGTTGAGGCTATGTTATAATGCAGCTTATTGCCTGCTGAAGGCTTTCTGTGGTCTCTTGGTCTTTGCCTTCTTTAGGATTGGCATTTGATATCCTCAGTACTGGCCCTCCCTCTTCTCTGTGTCACCACTTTTCTTGTACTCCTGCTTTCCAAAGTCCCCAGTAAACTTGCACCCCAGGCTCTGTTCTCCAGTGAACCTAGGGTAAGACAATTATAATAATCTTGTTTAGCTGGTTTCTGTGTGGCTTTGTTCTGAAACTTTGGTAAATTCTTCTGGGCCCTTTGCCCATACAGAACATGGCTACAATTTCCTCTGAGTGCTATTAAATCCACTGGTCACTGAGATTAAAATAAACACATTTACTGAAAAAGAATTTGCTAAAACCCTTTGGCAAAAAAAAACACAAACCCCCCCCAAAACAGACAGACAAACCCCACATCTTCCTCAAGTGCCCTATGCAATGAAATAAATAAAAAATCAATAAAACACTGAAAGTCAATTGGCATTTTCATGATAATGTAAATGGTTAGCTCAGCAGAATAAAATGTCAGTTTTGAGGGTAGAATTTTAAAATTCAAGGGTCAGTTTTATGTATAGAGGTTTTAGATTAGAATGTCAGCTTTATAGTTTAAACTGTCAAGGATGTGTGATAATAAGAACAGTTGAAAATTTGCTTTAGGGATTGACCCAGAAATGATTCCTATGAAAATGGGCAGATTTTCACATTTGGATGAATGGGGGATTGAAATTCTTTGACATGAATGTGTGTTTGCATTCGTGTAGGTATGCATAGGTCCACTGGGTGTGTGCTCACAGTTTTATAAAAATCTTCCCACTTTAGAACTTTAGTAGCACACATGTAACTTTACCTTTTTCTTCATTGTCTCACACAATGAGACTACTGCTTGTAAGCACTGTCCAAGTTTCTTACTTGCTGGGAAACATGTAAATTTCACAGACAGTGGCAAAGCTTAGATTGCTGATACATCATTCATAGTATTATTATTTCAAATAATTATCAGATTTTTCATTTCAGACTAAGCATAATATTGTATTAAGGACCATAACTAGCGTCTTGTCGCCATTGCCCACAACCATTTGTGAGCCCTTGGAGTTTTTGGAGATATTTAAAATAGGTGTCCTTAACCTTAGAAAAGTCACCAATTTCTTGGAACTATGGTGAACTGTGTATGTGCTCTCTCAGAATAACAGTATTAAATGGGTAGAATTAAATAAATGGGATGATAGTGGAACCACTTAAAATGCATTCATCAAAATATTAAATTTGTGATATAAGAATATAAACATGTCCTTATTAATGTTTTAATAACAAATATCTATTGGTAGATCTAGTAACTATAGCAGTTTTGAAGTCATAACGGTAATAGATGCTTTAAGAGACCTGCAACAAGTATAATGTAGTGACTTCTATTGGCTAAAAAAATCATAGTTACTGCTAATACTACTGTTGTTTATTACTTAATCATGATGAAGAGAAGGGGTCAATTTCAGTTAAACCTACTGAAAATATTTTTTCCATCTGAGTTCAGGGACCCCCTGAATTCTATCCGCAGAGGCCTTGTGCTCCTGTGAACTCCAGATTAACCCCTGGTTTAAAGGGAACCCATTCCAAGGATTCTGAAAATACAGTAGAAATGTAATGAATGCTATTATCAAAGGTAACATCCTAGGATTTTGTTCAGTCTATAATGCTCCAGCCTCCAAATACTGTAGCCTATGGTGCCTAGAACCACATCTCAACCTATACTTTCTAGTTTGGTTTGAACATACAAGTCTCTCGTATTCTCTCTTAGGAATCTAATAGATTTCTAATATGGAATCTTAGATTCCTATTGCTTTGTTAACCCCAGAAACACAATCTCCCATAGAAAAGGATGGCGGGGAGAAGAGGAAGTTTGCACAAGTGTAAGTTTCTATACCATATGCTTGAACAAATCTGCCATATGTTGCATGTGATATCCATGCTCCAAGACTGGCTATGACTGTACATTTGCTTCCAAGAACAATTCACGTTGTTGGCTTTGGTTTATAAAACCCTTATGAATTGAGTCCTGGCTACTGTAGGGTTTTGTTTTGTTTTGTTTTTTTCCTTTTTACTCTTCACCTTAGTCTTCCCCTTACAGGAAAGCAAAAACAAGTCTGGTTTTGTTGTTGTTGATCTTATAGATGGGCCTTAGCATTTTTGCGCTGTTTTCTTTCTCTTTTTAATTTTGTCATGTTGTGTGTGTGTGTGTGTGTGTGTGTGTGTGTGTGTGTGTGTGTGTGAGAGAGAGAGAGAGAGAGAGAGAGAGAGAGAGAGAGAGAGAGAAAGAGGTAGTGGCTATGAGTCTGAACAGAAGACAGCTTTCTTTCACAACATTTGCTGTCCTTGGTCAGTCAATATTTATTGAGGGATCATTCCTGGCTGTATGCTATTAGGGAGACTATTTTAAAATTAGATGAAATAAATTTAAGACATTGAAATATTTGACTATGTACATCAAATACATTGATGAAAATGACACATAATGTACTGTATATTTCATACATTTTGATAGATTAACAAAACATTATCCTGAATCTAAATTCACTTAATACCAAAATACAGCACAACAGTGAAAGAGTTTGTTCAAGATATGTATTTTGGATGTATTGGGTGTTTGGATGTAGCATGCACTGGTCGTTGGGTTGAAAACTTTAATACCTTTTTTGCTTGATAGATATTTGATACCTTCAATTCATTTTTTTAAATTTTATTATGTTATGTTAATCACCATACATTACATCATTAGTTTCTGATGTAGTGTTCCATGATTCATTGTTTGCGTATAACACCCAGTGCTCCATTCAGTACGTGCCCTCTTTAATACCCATCACCAGGCTAACCCATCTCCCCGCCCCCCTCCCCTCTAGAACCCTCAGTTTGTTTCTCGGAGTCCATAGTCTCTCATGGTTCATCTCCCCCTCCGATTCCCCCCCCTTCATTTTTCCCTTCCTACTATCTTCTTTTTTTTTTTAACATATAATGTATTATTTGTTTCAGAGGTACAGGTCTGTGATTCAACAGTCTTGCACAATTCACAGTGCTCACCATAGCACATACCCTCCCCAATGTCTATCACCCAGCCACCCCATCCCTCCCACCCCCACCACTCCTTCAATTCACTTTAATGTGAGCCTCTCTGTTACCTATCTCCAACTGCTGACATGTTCATTTTAATTAAATCGTGACTGCTAGCTCTCCTTCGGAACAGGACAAAGAGCAGGTCTTCTCTAATCAATGGCCATTCATATCAAACTCTGTTTAAATTCTTTTTTAAGTATAGTCAAATAATCAGCTACAGCCATTATTCCTGAGAAACTGTGAGCTTTCTAGTGGGTGAATGCCAGTGGATTTCAGATGGCATTAAATGAAGTTCTTTCAAAGAAGCCTTGCTTTTTGCAAAATTTCCTCCAACACAAAATTAGGAAGAATTTCTGAAAAAAAAAAAAGAAACTCTCAGTTATTTTTTGTTTCATTATGTGTGTGCATCTGTGTATTTGTGAGTAGACGGGGTAGTGGTTCAGAATAATGTGATGTTTACTTAGGTGTCATGAATGTTTTCATCAAATACAAAGACAACAGTAAGAAGATGAGAAGGTTCATTAAATGGCAAGACAGATTTCAGGGACTAATGGGCAGATGTTGGCACACAGTCTTGCGGGGTCCATATAAGGCAGTGGGGAAAGATCAAAACAGTGGAACCAAAGCACAGACTTAATTATGCACTTGGTTTACCAATACACAACTGACCTCCTTTATGTTGTTATGTAATTGACTTGGAGTACAGCCTTCCTACAGACCTAAATCAAGCAAGGGAAGCCAAGAATATTTAAATAGAGCTTTCTGAAAATTAAAGAGGCTTCCAGAATATGGGCTTCAGCCTTTATTAAGGTTCGTGCAAAATTATTTATCCTGTGTATGAATTCCTCTGTTATATTCCTGCGTATAGATGTTCATGTATTGTTTTCCAGAAGTTTACAGCTCTTTTTAAAAATTATTTATTATTTAGGTAGTGGGGGGCAGGAGAGAGAGAGAGAGAGAGCACATGCACAAGTGAACACAAGCTAGGGGAGGGAAAGAGAGAATCAGAAGCAGGCTGAACAAGGAGCTGGACACAGGGCTTAGTCTCATGACCCTGAGACCATGACCTGAGCTGAAATCAAGAGTTGGACACTTACCCTACTGAGCCACCCAGGTGCCCCAGAGTTTACAGCTCTTTGACAAAAACTTCTAAGTTCTCTTAAGAGCATCCCATTATTATGAGTAAAGTGTCTCCTCACAGTCAAAAGTCATAAATATTTTACAAAATTGGGTATTCATTTTATTTCATTTTTGTTTCTGATATGATAATTCCATCATTTATTCCTATCTTGAAGAGGTAATATTCAGGGGCGCCCAGGTGGTTCAGTCGGTTAAGCATCTGCCTTTGTCTCAGGTTATGATCCAAGGGTCCTGGGATCGAGCCCCACATTAGGCTCCCTGCTCTGCAGGGAGTCTGCTTCTCCCTCTTCCACTGCCTGCCACTCCCCCTGTGTGGGTTCTCTCTCTTTGACAAATAAATAAATAAAATCTTTTTTTAAAAAAGAGGCAATATTCACAATAATAGCAGTATCGAAATTAATTGCAGTCACTGCAGTGCCTTGCTACAGTAGTTACAATGAAAAATATCAAAAATGTTTTCTTCTTTAAAAGTGATAGGAAAAATTGTTCTTTTAAATACCAAATGTTGTGATTTTAAGCTTACAGATGACTTTGCAGTGATAAATATTCCATTACTCATCTTTTAATCCCCCATACCATATAAAAATGGAGTCAACAAGTATATTAATGATGAAAGAATTGCAGACTTCTTTAACTATAAAATAGACATTATATGTCAAGGTTTTACTGTTTCATATAGTTCCAAAACCCAAGAAACCTCTATAGGCACTTTGTATTTGAATATAGGGGTACCATTTATCAGCTGTGAGCTAAGGAAATTTCTTTAATTAATCTGTGCTTTCTTCGATTTCCTTATCTCTATAATGGAATAAAGTCAACTTATCTCTATAATATAATAAAGTCAACTCTTTACATATTTTACCCTGCTACAGAGAGTTATAATGAAACTTAAATTCTTAAAAATATATAAATGGTTAGTATGAGTGGTTATTGGTATTACTCTATCCACTTTTTATATCACTAATTGAGCATCATGGAAGAAAATGGAATCATCAGTATTAGTTCATAAAAAGTGTCTTAAATCATGTTTTATCTTGATTTTTTTTAAAGCTATATTGTTTTGTTGCTTTCTTTACATCTTCTAGGCTAAAACAGCAAAAGATATGTTCACTTGAAACTTGTCTTTGTAAACCCACCTAAATACTATCAAAATCTTAATTTATGCTCAAAATTACTGTTCAGCCCTTTTATATTAGCTAGCATAATTTTTTCCATAGATTTTTCACAGTATTTTTTCCTTTATAATGTAAATGTTACAGTCAAAAGCACTATGGATTAAGAACTAGCCAATATGGGCCTTAACTCTTAACTCAGTTCATGGCAATTGGGCAGTAATCTTGGACAGGTGATTCAGTGGCCTGGCTGACAGGCAGTAAATTGCTGGGCTAGCAGTAGTAGATAGTAGTACCCGCTCTGTCAACCACACAGGACTGTTGTGATGTAGATGCTGAAAATGAGACATTTAACAGTTAAAATATGGATGTTAATGTGTAGACTAAAATTATATAACCCTCCACCAGGCCCCCATTCTTTAGTCACATGTCATTTTTCCATACTGAAGTTGTTCAAGACTCCTAAATCATAAACTAAAATGTTCTGTGTTTAGCTATATTGATTCTATAGGACAGAGTGCAAGTCCTATAGCTTTCTTGTTTAAATAGGAACATTATACCAAAAACTAATGATGTACTATATGTTGGCTAATTGAATTTAAATAAATAAATAAATAAATGTAGAAGAAAAGTAAAAGACCCAAGAGTTTAAATTAATTTTCTACAAGAAGTTAACAAAAGAACCAGGAATTAAGATTCTCTTCCTGTTTTTATGATTGACATAAGCTTTAACTACATTTTCTCCAATCCTCAATTATAACATACTCTTAGGTTTGTATCTAAACTCTGTCTTACTAGGAGTAATTGTAAAATGTAGAGAGATGTGATCATGGCATTGATAGGTTTATTGATTCACCTTCTCAAGTTCCACTATCTAGCAGTTAACAATTGTATGGGCCAAAAGAGGCTGCCCCAAGATGAGCCACGTTGCCATGAACAGTATTTTGAGTTAAAACAGTCAAAACCCAGCAGATTCAGGAAAAGCATTTCACTTGTCCCTTGACTTCCTGCTGGAAATTCTTCCTCCCCAACATAATCAAATAGTTGGTTTATTTTATGAGCTCGAAAGGAAAAAAATAAAAGATACTGTGTGTCTTTGGAAAATTCATAGAATAAATGTTCTTTATATCTGACTCTTAAAGATTCTCAGAAGCAGTGAAGCTCAAAAAAAAAAATCAGTAAAACTTCAGTAAAACATAACCAACTTTATATTTTTACTCTAATTTGGACAAACTACTTGGCAATACTATTGTCAGTCATTTTATTTTTTGATTTTTTTATTATTTTCAGAAAGGGATAATCAAGAGACCATTTGGAAGAAAATTCTTTAGGAATTCAATTCCATTCACAGGCAACTAAATCTCTTATAACTGCAAAGTACCCTTATATTTGTATTAGTTTCCTGGGGCTGCTTCAGCAAAGTACCGCAAACTTTGTCACTTAAAACAACAGAAATTTATCTCCTCACAGTTGTGGAGTATAGAAGTCTGCAGTCATCTGTGAGCAGGACCATATCATTCAAAGACTCTTGGGAAGATTCCTCCCATGCCTCTTTGAATTTACTGATTGCTCCTGGCATTCCTTGGTTTAGGGAAGCGTAATTCCAATCTCTGCTTTGAACTTCACATGGCCTTCTTCTCTTTATGTGTCTCTGTCCTCTTGGTCTGTATGTCTCTTTGTGCCCAGATCTCCCTATTCTTTCTTTTTTGGAGAACATCTGGCATTGGGTGTAGGGTCCCCTCTAAATACAAGATGATTTCATCTTGAGATCCTTAATTCTATCTGCTAAGATCCTATTTCTCAATAAGGTTATATTCTGAGTTTCCAAGAGGATATAAATTTGGGGGGAGTTACTAGTCAACTCTTTACATTTGGTTTGATCATTATAAACTGTGTTGATTATCTTTACTGGTTCTTACATTATTGCCCAGTGAATATTTCTTGTGAATTCGCTCCTAAAACAAAAAATGTTAGAGATTTATAAATATAACAAATAAACAGTTGAATTCCCTTCGTTCTTCAGAGCAAACTATAGCAAATACTAAATTCTACACTGATGTTTCTGGGTTATTGCCTTAATGATTAAACATAACAGTATGAGTTGGAGATCAACACAAGAGGCATAAAACAAACCGAAGTCAAAATAATGTCATATCCATGGGCTCTTTTTGAAATATATATTGTCTGCTAATTTTAGGGCAAAAATGATCATAGATCATTAAAAATAAAAGCTTAGTTATAAATAGATTTAATACCAAGGACCTGGAGTGATTGTGAACTTATAGTGGTAGTGCTACTTTTAATAATAAATATATTTTTTATCAGGTCGTGACTTTTAGGCACCTCTTAAACTGGCCTTATTATTTCACTTGAACTAAGTGTTGAAGTAAAACTAACAAAATTGTTGGCTTGTGCACATCATTAAAGAATTTAATCAGTGAATAATTTTTAGTAAAACTACTTTGGAAAAACAATCAACAATCTATCCTGTAGCTTCTAAACCAACATACTCTTCCTTTCGTGTTTGAAATTACTACATAGGAATTAACAGTGGGCCTAAATTTTTCTATATATTTGAATTATTCATCACAGTTTAATTCTGTGCATTACTGTGTTATACTTTTGTGATGTCATCAATATAGAGACCATTTATTTTTATACAGTAATTGCATTATTAAAGTATTTTTTTTGGTCATTTCTTCTTTATTCCAGTGCCCCAGTACATTGGAGTTCATCAGTTAGGCTATTTATAGTTGGTAGAGGACCAAAAAAAAGAATGTTAATTTTTAAAAAGATGCCTTTGGAAAAACAAAATTAATTTATTGGCTCTAGCAACTGTGACGATATATGAAACATACTTAACTCAGGAATTTCTTATGAAAGGTTTCCTTATAATATTTTACAACGTTGTGTACTCCAAGTATATCATCTTGAATCAAGGTGCTGGTGACAACATTATCTGGAGGAATTTGCTTCTTTCATGAAATAATATCAAATCTACTCTTGCATATCTTCTAATTGTTTATGTTTCCTAACCTTCCTTGATCCAGTATGTAACAAAATAATGCTAATAGATCTATGACTTGTCTTTTCAATGCAGAACACAACTATGAGCCATGGGAAATGTAGTCATTTACATAGTTGTCTCCAATTCATTAGATCTTACTAAAAAGATAGCAATCGTCACATTTAACTGAATGTTTTAGTTAGAATTTATTACCCATATGAATACAAATCCATTAAGTTTCAATTCACAATTCTGACCTCTCTTCAGTGTTTAAAATAGTTGCAGTGATCCGTACACACACACACACACACACACACACACACACACACATACACATACACACACACCCCACATATTTCAGTCACCAAAAATTCAATACAATTACCAATTTGTTACTTTTGGATTGACTATCTGTGGATAGTTTTTAATATTTAAAGAAGGCAAATATATCAAAAGAACAATAAATTAACTTTTTAAAAAAGGAATTCTCTCTATTGTTGAATGATGTAATTTTAGTAAAGCTGAGAGCATATAAAAGGATAGGGAGAAAATGGTGAAGGTTTTTGTTTGTTTGTTTTTTGTTTTTAGGAAATGAAATGGAATAATTGGCGAAAGATACTAAAAGCTCATCTTTAATTTTCTGTTCCATATTTTAATGTGTTACTACAATTATAGTATTATCTTTATCAGAATTCGATAGAGAACTAGATAATAAAAAATGACCATTGTAATAAGAGATGAAAGTTTAGTTCTAAAATGTATTTTAATACATATAATATGTAGCAATGATGCATAGTCTTTTTTTTTTATTTGGAATTGTGACTTTGACTTTAACAAAAAAGTGTTTTTTTAAGTTTGATTTGTAGGGATCTTATAGATAAATGATGTTTATAAATTGAAATTACAAAAAATTTTCATAACATATGTATATGCAGTGTGTTATTAGTTATGATGTGGGCAGGCAAGGTCCCAGGACCGAGAGGGGGTCCTACAGGACCACCCAAGAGGGCCCTTGGCTCTAGCACAGGATAGAAATCAAACTTGAGCCAGCAGGAAGTGAGAGTAGAGCTTATTGAAGGTAGAGAGAAAGTGCAGCTACAAACAGAGCGTCTGGGAGACATAGAAAGAAGAGTGAGCCTCATCTTTGCTTAGGATTTGGGGTTTTTACTGAGGATTGTGGTCTGGTGTACCTGTCCTCTCGGACATCCAGGAACTGGTCAAAGTGAGGACAAATGTCCAGGTGTCCTCCATGTCACTTATTCCCTGGATCCACGCATTCTTGGTGTCAAGATGTCTAGATTCAGTGGTCTGGAATACCCACATGACAGCCTAGCCTGGTCATTCCTTAGATGTTATCTAGTGTGCTAGAAGAGTCCAAGGAAATTGTTAAGATCTTGACCCTTCTAGGTAGGACATTAATTATTTGTAATATAAGTCATGTGTAAGACAGGGGTACAGATCCTAGCAAGAATAGAAGCTAGAAAAAGAGCAAGAAAAAGGGCCATTTTTCATGGAGTTCCTTCAGATTCCCTATCTCAGTTACAGTATTAAAAATAGTGACAATGAATACACATTAATTTTGTCGAGGTTATTTATGATTTCCTGAGTAAAGAAAGGATTTACGAATCATATAATATTATTGCATCATCAGCCATTTTCTATCTAACAAAGCTAAAATCCTTAATACTTTTGGGAGAGGAAGGATTTCCTCTGCTCCTCAGGTCCTTGTAGCTGTAGTAAGAAGCAAATTGACATGAGACAGATTAGAAGGAGAAAATTAGATTTAATGGCATACAGGAGGAATCCACACAGACATAGAAATTCCAAAGAATATTAGGCAACAAGGCGTTTATGTGAGCTAAGGAGAGGGGTAGGAGTCAGAGAATATAAAGGTGAGAAAAAGGGAGAATACAAAGGGAGACCATTAGCAGAAGGGTGAGATGTGTAGAAAACAAAGGTTGCCCTGTTAGGCAGATAGGTTTCTTAGGTAAAGAGGAATCTCCTTCAGTAGCTCTCTTCTTGATACAGGCAGGCTGTTGACGGGGAGGTAAAGAGCCTTTTCTGAATCTGCTGGGTCTTGATTGCTTTTCACTCAAAATAACGTTCATGTTAAGTGGCCCATCTTGGGCCTATCTGCCGTTGTGTGCCCCCTACGATATTCAGAACAATAGAGAAGTGTAAAACTTCACCAAGGCTAAAATGTGTAAAAGAGGTAAATGCATCCCTTCATCCAAAATGTATTTCCCATCCCAACCTCCTGTTTTAATTAAAGCAGCATTATTCAGCCACTTACCAAACACAGAGCTGTTTTCAATTTCCCTTTTCCTTCATCTTTTTTAGCTAAATAATTCTGAAATCATTTCATTCCTTCCTCTAATGGAACATTTAGATTTCTTTCTCCTCCTTGCCCACTGCTAGGATCTTAGTTAAGGGCTCTCTTACCTAATACACAAAGAATTACAAAACATAATTTTCTGCTGTCTCTAATCTCTCTGTTTAAAGAACTGTTCATTTTATCTGCTCCTGCTATATTTCTCTTTGTAAAAAAAAAATCAATTTAATTATCTTTGTACCATTCTTAAAACATTTTACCAGAACTTCACTGCAGAGAGGATTCATTCAAATACCTAAGCCTGGATTCAAGAACCTCCAAATAGTACTATTTTATATATATGGTGATATTTAATTTATAAAGAGCTTTTATATATTTTAATCACTTATCTTCACAGTACCTTTCAGTTGTGTGTGAAAAGTAAGAACACTATCTCAGAGATTTTACATCATTGATGATGTCTTGATTGAAGCCAGGCCCTCTATTTTAAAAATTTATTTTAATTAAACAAATTTTTCTTGTTACATTGAGGTGTGATTGACAAATCAAAATTGTAGATATTTTTGCTGTAGAATATGAATTTTTTAAGGTTATAATGTGATATACATTACAAAATAATTATCACAGTCAAGCTAATTAATGCATCTATCACCGCACATAGTTATCGTTTGTGTGTGTGTGGTAAGAACACTTAAGATCCATCCTTAGCAAATTTCAAGTATACAGTTCAGCAGGATTAACTATAATCACCATGCTGTATATTCGATTTGCATCTTTTTCATGTATCACTCATTACGGCTTCTAAGGAAGAACCAAGCACAGCATTTGAGAAATATAATATGTGCTTAATCACTGTGATTAGTCTTCTGAGCAACTGATTTCTTTAACCTTGAAGAGTGCTGTGAGTCTGTGTTTTGTCAAAAATCCAAAGAATTTGTTGAAGTTAACTTTAATATCTGGATACCCACTGGTCCAAAGTGAAATTCATTTACCCTTGAGAAGGATGAAAACTGGAGGAGGAGAGAAAAATCCCTGAGCTGCTAAGCAAATTCAACAGACTTTGGATTTCTGCTTTGTACCCTGGCTTTGAGCTTAATAACACCACCTGGAACAAGGCTGCCAAGAGATCACTTGGATCAAAGGAGAGACAGGCCTGAGATAGTTGAGGGTAAGGCATTAGGAGAGTGAAATTATTTTCAAAAGTCTTTCTTCATTGTGTGGTAGCAATATAATTTATGTCCTCTGTTTATTATTTGAGAAAGATTATTCTATCTCATGTGTCAAATGTCAGTGGATTTATTTTTCTTTGCTTTAGCATTTTTGAAAAAAAAAAGCAAACCCATCATTTAAGGACCTGTTGGAATTTATATTATTGTGTTAATATTTGTTGTTATGAAAAGAGGATTCCAATTTTCTCTCAAAAGTCTACTTAATCACTTCCCTCCTGTATTAAATTTGATTACCCAGAAGCGGAACTCAGGCACGACATTGTGGATTATTTGAGAAGAGAGCCCAGGAAGTAAAAGCAAGAAAATCAGGTCACTGAGATAGGAAAGGGAGAAAATCAGGGATGAGTTAAGAAGGGATTACTGCTTTGGGCAACTGGAGCTCAGTCCTACTGTAGAAACTCTCAGGTACTGTGTAGAATAGATCTCACATCTGTTCCAATAAGGAATAGGGAAGTTGGCACATTTATCAAGGTAGAGGGATATCCATGTGGTTGATTAACCCCTGGCATTTCTTAGCTCCTCCGAATGTCGGTCCATCAAGAGTCAGGTGCCCTAGCGTAAGTCCTCAGGGAAGTAAAGAGTTAAACACTTGAGGTGAGAATCTGCTCATTTGTATAGAAACTGTCTACAGTGGGTGCATTTGAACTCAGAAGAGGTACTAGGAAAAATTTCTCAGCAAATCAACAATGTTATATAGTTTTTGCACATTTTAAACCAACACTTCCTTTGCACCTATTATGTACTAAGCATGGGCAAGGTATTAGAAAGATGGAAACTGACAAACCCAGAAACCTGGCTTCCATGGTCTACAATGTCCTCCAGTCCCTACATTAAGTGATTTTCATCCTTATGAATTTTACTTCAAACTTCCTTTTATGCCTTGCCACTTCTCTCTGTGTTTCCTGCCAATGCTGTCGTTAAGGCTCTCACAATAACCACTTATTTGGATTACTGAAGAAATGTCTTAACTGGCCTCCCTTTCAGTTTCAGCCTGCTTAAAATCTTGTAAAGTTTCTCAGAATAAAGTTCAAACTCTTTATCCATGGCGTTCCTTGTTCAACTTCCCAGAACCAGTACTCACTTTCAGTCTCTCTCTCCCATATGAAATCTACGGTCCATCCGTGCCATGTTGCTTTCAGTTTCCTGACTTCTCCAGGTGATGCACAGTCTCTGAGTGTATACATTCAAATTTCCTTCTAAAAATGAATCTCTTCCCATCAGTAGTCACTCCTACAAATGTACTTTATTTCCTAGTTAATTCCTGTTGTCCGATCAGATGACTTCTTCCAGTACCCTGCTCTCCCTTTTTGATCTCTATATAGTCCTTGCTTGTTTTCTAATAATTCACTCTATATATCTTTAATGTAATAGTTTGTTGCACTGTATTGTGGATATTCCAATATCTGTCTCTCCAAGTAGACAAAGATTTGTATACTTCATGTCTGTATCCATACCCCAGAGCCTGAAGTTTGTGTTCATTTGCCATAATGTTAAGTGAGTGTATATGAATTAATGAAGGAAGACAATGCTCATAAGTACAAGGATCTCAAAGAACAAGGCATGATGTCTACCCCTTAAGGAACTTGGAGTCTGATGGTCTTTTACATTTTGGAAAGTTAACTAATTGCCAGATTATGCAGTAAGTGAAAATGCCTCCCCACTGAGTTCATATGACCTTAGAATGTAAGCTCTAGTCTGAAATACCTATGATAAACCAAGCTTCCCTGGTGTTAGCTGTAGGCTTCATTCTGGGTAATTACAGTCCTAATTTCTTCTAATTATTCCTGCTAAGTCCCTCTACAACCTTGCATAGCTTTGGGCCCCACATCCTCGGACTCTGTTAAAAACTCCAAATTTGGCTCGGAGTAGCTACGATTTATTATTATTCCATGGTATTCTCTTTTTTTGCCTCATTTTGTAGATGTTCATGATACAGGCTTTAAAAAGGCAATGGAACAACTGGAAAAATGTTTCTTTCTCTTTGCCTTTATTTAGGGGTTGCTTTGTAAAGCAGGAAAATAACATCATTCTCATGATTCACCATCTTTTTGTCTTATACTGACATCAGAAAGAAGTAAGATAGGGGCACCTGGGTGGCTCAGTCGTTAAGCGTCTACCTTCGGCTCAGGTCCTGATCCCGGGGTCCTGGCATCAAGCCCCGCATCCGCATTGGGCTCCCTGCTCTGCGGGAAGCCTGCGTCTTCCTCTCCCACTCCCTCTGCTTGTGTCTCTCTGTCAAATAAATAAACAAAATCTTTAAAAAAAACATTAAAAAAAAGATGTCAGTGGCTTTATTGCAGTAGGAGATTATGATAGGCAGTAGTGTGGGTTCTTCTATTTGATTTACAAATTTTAAACATTTTCAATGGAAGGCTAGTTGAATATAGTAAATCTGATAAGACTAAAACAAGAATTAGTGACAGGGTGATTGTGAGAATCTCCCCACCCTTCATATCACATTGTGGAGGATGTCTTATCAAATTCCTCATCCTCCATCCTTGTTATTTGTCACTCTGGCCTGCCTTCTGTAAGAATCCCCCCCACTCTTGATGTCTCCTTTAAGCAATTTTCCCTACCCTGCTCCCCAGAACGAATCTGCTAGTTGGCTGTCAATCTTCACCTGTCTCTACTGTATTTGTACTTGAGCCCCATCTCTCTTCTCTTTGGCCACGGTGTTGACACCTCTCTATCGCATTAGTCCTGAATCATCTTCTGCATTGTTTTAAACAAGTGTCAGAATAATTTTTTTCTTTAACAGTGTTAAGCGAATGTCAATGTGTATAAAAACTTTAGACTCTCCTAGTGTTTGCTAAAATCAAATCAGAATTATTGTGCTTACTCTGGGGGTGTCTGGCTGGCTCAGTCAGTGGATCAGGTGACTCTTGATTTTGGAGTTGTAAGTTTGAGCCCCATGTTGGGTGTAGAGATTGCTCAAAAATAAAAATCTTTAAAAAAATTATTGTGCTTACTCTTCACTCTCCCCCCCCCCCCACAAAGCACATGTTTAAATAATAGAATGGAGGCAAGTGTGCTGAAATCTGTTCAGTTTATCCTAGTAATATTGCTAATAACGAACTCCCTCATGTTATCTCCCACTTTATTCACACTCTTTATTCTGCTTTGAACATTCTTCCTCTTCCTTGTCACCTCACTGTTTCTGTCTCTCACAACTGTCTAAGTATCCTCATCAGCTTTTCCAAATAATGCCCACCCGTCTTATCACTGTATGTGAATGGAATTTAGAATAAATGTTTATCTTCTTTTGATAGTTTATTACCTTTTTTCCTATTAAATAAGCCCTGTGTTATATTCACCAATTTGTACCCAAATAATGATGATAATCTCATAATTAATTTTTGTCAAAGGAATGAGTTATTAACAAAAATGAATTATGGAATTATCATTATCCTGAATAAATTAGTGAATAAAACATCGCCATGTTTCAAAACATATTGTGCAAATTACACACTAGCTTTACCCCCTGAAAAGTCCTAAGTCTGTGTTATTATGTCCACTAAGCACATTAGAGTACAAAGTTCCAGAAAGTTTAACAAACTTGGACAAGATCATGTAACTAGGAAGTGGTAGAGGTAAGAATTAAGGGCAGATCTTTTTGATTGCCAAGCCCATGTATTTAACCAACCTGTGAAAACATCTCCTTAGGAGGAATGCTGGGTCATTCCTTTCTCATAAGGTAGAGAATACATGTGAGTACCCATCGGTTGCACTGCCATTCATGGTACTAGTATTTGCATGCTATCATTGATTTGGGTGCAAAACAAAAATTCCCTGAAAGAGAAATGACATACAACTTTTTTTCCTCAGAATGTTGCCTCTAAGGCTGTTCAGGGAGATTATATAACTAACTGCCCTGATGGCTGGTTCTCACTGATAACGGGAATAGCCTTGTAAAGGACAGATGAGGTTAGAAATCCACAGACATTCACAGTTTAGAATTAAAAGGGAGAACATCATTTTCATTTTTGTCCTTTGGTTCTAAATATTCTTATGACAAAAATAAACATCAACTAGTCCAAAATAGCATAAAAGATTGCTAGACACTTCAGAAGAAAATAAAACATACAGCGTTTGGAGATTTAAAGGAACCAAACATTCCTAAAATGTAATACTTTTCTTATTATCCATCCACTTTAAAGGGTTGGAGGTATAACTCAGAATCACCTTCAGTGAATTGTTCACATCACTGTGCATGGATAATCTTTCATGTCCTGGATCTATGCACTTTCTTCTTCATTAAAACAGAAAAGTGGACTTATACAGTGGTATCAGCCCATGACATGAGTTTGCATCCACTTTGACCTTTAAGTGTCTGAGTTTAGAATGAAAAATGAAATGGAAAAAAGCTATTGCACATAGTTCTGTAACCAACATATTCATTGAAGGGGAGCAGAATTTGCCACTCCAGAATATGTTTCTTTGGCATTAAGATTATTCTGAGCTCGTTATTTTTAAGAAGCAGAAGACACAGTAGCAGAGTAAAATTACCCTTTTGTTAAGATACATTTACATTTATAAGGGAGATCTCCACTTGTGAAGTTGTCTCTCTCTCTCTCTCTCTCTGTACCAGGAATGCAGAGATCTCTCTAAGTCTCTAGAAACTCTTATCAATGTAGAAGGGAAGGACTTAATTTGCATAGCAAGCATACCCTTGTTTTCTGTGTTCTTTCTGGTAACCTCCCATAACTGACTCCCCCCACCCCGACCCCCAGCATCATCTTTTTTCTTTTTTTTTACAGCTTAGTTATTTGACAAGTTTATGCGTTATGACCTGTTCAATGCACATGTAGCTACTACCTTGTCCCATTACATTGCTGTTACGATATCATTGACTGTTTTCCTTATGCTCTGCTTTTTATTCCCGTGACTGACTCATTCTATAACTAGAGACCTGTATCTCCCACTTCACCGATTTTGCTCAATCCCCCCTACCCTCCTCTGGCAACAACCAGTTCTCTGTATTTACAGTTCTGATTTGGCTTTTTGTTTGTTTATGCGTTTTGTTTAAGATTCCGTTTATGAGTGGAATCACACAGCATTTGTCTTTCTCAGTCTTACTTATTTCACTTAGTGTAATACCCTCTAGGTCCATGCCTGTTGCCTCAAGTGGCACAATATCATCCATTTTTATGCCCGTGTAATATTCCATTGCGTATATACACCACATTTTCCTTGTCCATTCATCTAATGATGGACATTTGGGTTGCTCCCATGTCTTGGCTGTAGTAAATAATGCTACAATAAACATACGGCTGGATCTTCTTTTGTTTTTAACTAAAGATGGTATTTAAGGTTATGGCTTGGACCGTTTCAGGAAGGAATTGTTTTCCTGCTATGGTGAAGGAAAAGTGATTTTCCCCCTACAATTTTATGTTCTTACCTGAGACTCCCCTGGAATAAAAGAGAGAGTAGCAGGAGAAAAAAACAAAGAGTGTTTAAGTTTAATAACATGTATACTTCCTGTACACATGGGAAATACCCAGGAGAAACTGAGGAAGTATAGATATGATCAAGTTTTTTTTTTTTTTACTTTCCTGTTAATCTGTGTTTTATTATAGTCGGTCTCACCCAAAAACCTGAAAGTATAGAGAGAAAATAATTTTCCACCCCTGCATCGTTGAGGAAGTAAAATTACAGCTCCTTGACATTGGAATTATTCTATAATAATGAAATGTCAATGTGCAATGTGTGATTGATATACATATATACTTTATAGTCAATTTGGGGCCCTAAATGTTTCTCAGTCTTTAAAAATTTTATTTATAGTTTTTGTAACAGGCATTTACCAGTAAAAACATATGAAATAAACCATTTTAGAATTTTGTTGATAATCATTTTCCATGTAGTAAAAAGGTAATCTTTAAAGATTTTATTTATTTGTTTGAGAAAGAGAGAATGAGAGAGAGCACAAGAGGGAAGAGGGTCAGAGGGAGAAGCAGACTCCCTGCTGAGCAGGGACCCCGATGCGGGACTTGATCCCTGGATTCCAGGATCATGACTCGAGCTGAAGGCAGTTGCTTAACCGACTGAGCCACCCAGGCGACCAGTCTTTCTAGATTTCAATGGAGACAATGCACTACTGCCATAAAAATCCCACCTCTTAACTTACAGTAATGTCTTTTTAAAAAATTATCCTTATCAATGATTTTTTATAGTTTTGTATCTATTGTGTACTTCACATTTTATTTTATTACATCATTTCACTTATACAAACTAATGATATAGCATCGTGGGTATCATTTTAGCTCTTGTCATTGTCTGTTTCTTTAAGTTGCAAAATGCTAATCACAAATAAGATTGGAATGCACACTTGATAAAATATTTTCTAATTTAACCAAGTAATGCTGACTCTCTCTTTGACCTATCATTTCAGTAAAGATGTGGGTAAATAAGAGTGCAGAATATTCTGGAGTTTAAAAGGCCAGTTTCAAGATGGGGCAACCAAATGTGCAAAACAAAACAGAAATTGATTGCTGGGTGATGTGGTGACAGAATAGTTGGTATTGAGAACTTGCTTAAGATTATTTTAAGCTAGTGGTTCTCAGATTGTATTTTCCAGATCTACATTGCCACCATTTTTTAGGAGCTTGTTAGAAATGCAAAAGTGAGCCATATCCCAGACCTATGGAATGAAGCTTTGCCTTTGGACCCAGCAACCCGGGTTTTCACAAGTACCCTGGCTAATTCTGATGCTAGTTCACATTTGAGAATCATTGCTTTAACCGATTCATTCATTCATTTATTCATTCATTCATTCATCTGTCATATGTTTCTACCTTCCTACCACATGTTAGGTACTAGAGGAGTATCTGGGGGCTAACAGAAGAACTAATGCATCAGTGGCCATTTGAGAGCTTATTCTTTGACAAGGCATTTTCATATGTAAGATCATTTAGACTTCATAGCAACTTTGTAAGTCTAGTATTTCTGTTGAAATGTTACAAATCCCCCTTTGAGAAGGCAGTGGGAACACACAGTGACAACCAGCATTGTTGGAAAAGTACCTAGCTCTGCGTGAGAGATTCCAAGGTGGTTGCCCAAAGGAGGTGATAACTGAATTGCCTTAAAATTTGAATTGAATTTCCAAAGAAAAGGCAAGTTGAAGGAAAGTAGAAAAAAACTAGAAGTTACTATGTATCAGGTTATTTTCCAGGCAGTTCATATTCTGTAATCTGTTTATCACAACAGTTCTTTGAGGAAATGATTAGCAATCCTATTTTAAAATTTTTTTTAAAAAAATTAAAAACCGTGAACCTAAATGCTGAAGGAATCATCTAAAGCCATGCAACTTTCAAGTAGCACAGGAGGTACTTCTCTCCTGGCCTGAACCCAGAGCACTTTCAAATCCTCTGGGGTATGAAAGAACATATGGTCAGGAACCTTAGGACATTAAGAGTGGTTGTAGTAGATAGAGCTTAGTGCTGAATGGAGACCTGAGTGACTTTTAGAACAAGATTCTGAAGAGTTCTCTGATTTCTTATGTCATGAGTCCTGATATTTGTACTTCCAAGTTGAGGTCTCAGGGAAAGTAGGAATATACACAATAAAATGACATACGTGATTTAATGTGCACTTACTAGCTCATGGGTTGGCAAACTTCACGTAAAGGTCCAGATACTGAATATTTTCAACTTAGGACACCATACTGTCTTTATTGCAACTACTCATCACTAACACAAAAGGATCCATAGACAATTATGTAAATGTGTAAGCATGGCTATGCCACCTAAAACTTCATGCACACTGAAATATGAACTTTATATAATTGCCATATGTCATTATATACTTAATTTTTTTCAACCATTTAAAAATGCAAAATCTTTTTTGAGCTTGCAGGGTGCGCAAAAAAAGACGTGAACTGAACCTGGCCCACAAGTTGTTTGTTCATTACTTCACAACTTGCAGTAACTCATAGGAAGTTAAGAGTCGAGGAGATTTTTAAAAAGAGAAAAGAGAGAGGTAAAGGGAAGGAGGGAAAACCATTCTAGGTAATGGTAGTAGTGTTTGTTTAAAATGGCTTAGTGCATTTATTGCTCTGAAAAAACAATCTCTGTCCTCATAGACCTGGATTTACCCTTATGCCATCTTTGTGAGATTTAGAAAAATGCCCATTTTTTTTTTTTGACAGAGAGAGAGAGAGAGAGAGAGAGATCACAAATAAGCAGACAGGCAGGCAGAGGGAGAGGAAGAAGCAGGCTCCCTGTTGAGCACAGAGGACACTGGGATCATGACCTGAGCTGAAGGCAGATGCTTAACTGACTAAGCCACCCAGGCGCCCCAAAATGCCCATCTTTTCAGGTGGAAGCATAGGCTTTAACACCAAGCTCAGTTGCCCCAGTGCCCAATACTTTTGGTCAAGGCACATCTTGTACTGCTGTTCATGGCAGCCCTGGATACTTCATTATCCCATCACCTACCTTTTGCACCTCCTTGCAAGCTCTCATTTTTGTTTGTAAATTAAAATCTGTCTCATATAAAAAGTATCCCTGTAGCAGACTATTACATATTAAGTACATGACATCTTTATTTTATGTGTAGCAACAATCATTAGCCAACCTTAATAAAAGCTTTGGCCGGGCGCCTGGGTGGCTCAGTCATTAAGCGTCTGCCTTCGGCTCAGGTCATGGTCCCAGGGTCCTTGGATCAAGTCCCACATCAGGCTCCCTGCTCAGCGGGAAGCCTGCTTCTCCCTCTCCCACTCCCCCTGCTTGTGTTCCTGCTCTTGCTACGTCTCTCTCTGTCAAATAAATAAACAAAATCTTAAAAAAAATAAATAAATAAAAGCTTTGGCCAACAAAGTTTTTGCTACATCGTCTATCTTTTACTTCAAATTTGGTGACTAGTACACAGTCTTCTCAAGAGATAAAACATGCTCAGGTTGTTTTTGCTGAGCCGATAGGAAGGTTACAATTAAAGTAATGAATGCTAGAGGAGGGGTTATAACTAAGAATACTGACATACTTTAAAACATCCAGTAGAGGAATAAGCATAGTATAGAAAAGAAGGAATCTGAGTAAAGGTAAGTGCTGACTCTCATGTTTATAGGTTGACAGAAGTAGAACTATAGTGTAGATGGTTAGCAGAGAAAGTTTCTGTTAGCTCAAACTGTCAGTCATAGATGGTTACTGGTTATCAAGGTACCTTCTGAGTTATTCTTTGGGAACTTGTTAGACATACCTTGTTAAATAAATGTATATATATTTCTCATCTTCTAATTTAAACCATTTGAGTTTAAAAAATTAAATTATTTTAAAATTTTATATCTTTACCAATGTATATTTCTTCATTGAAACCCAAAATGTTTTGATATACCTTACTTCTTTCATTCTTGAGCTTCTATAACTGTTAAACAGAAGTGGTAGTCCCATGATAATACAGAGAAGCATCACAGACTTTCACATTCTAGTGTAACTACTTTCAGATTTTTCTTCCCCTGATTTGAATACATAAATTTTTACAAATTTCTTCTTTCAAGCAGTAAATTCTTTATCTGTAAAATAGGAATTAAAATTCCTACTTTATAGTTGTTTGCAGGAGGACTGAAAGTAAATATAGTCAAGACAGGGATTAAATTATAGGTATCATAATAAAATCTCACAATGAAAAAGAATGATTGTTCATAGCGTTTTTGAATTTTCAAATTACTGTGGAAAGGGTAAGCATTTATTACTGTAAGTGAATCTTATACTTTGCTTGAATTATTGATAATGTTTTTACTGCTCTGATATGTGGCATGCCTGACATTTATGTGCTTTTGGAATTCAAACATACTTCATTCACTTAAGAAATTGAATGGCCTTTCCAAAAAGACAGCATACCTTGTATAATGTAATTACATGATAGGGCGTGACGACAGAAATATTAACAAAATTTTCTTTCACAAATTTACAATTATTCTTTCTTAATCCAGGTTTATGATCTTTTCCTAATTATTGGTGAACCAGATATAGTATAATTTGATGCACTACCCTGTAATATGCACTCCAATGCCTTCTCTTCTTCGTAATAGAAATTCTATCATGGAAACTGATCTATTGGAATTAAGTTTTCCCTATAAATTCACATTGGTAAATTTCCTCCAGTATATCTGGCATCTTATCGCTTAAACAACTTCATAAGAGTGGTTTTATCAGATTGTTCAGACAGAAGGGATGCTTACCATAGGGTTGAAGGGTGATAGCAATTAAGATAGTTAGGCAGAGGGATGCCTGGGTGGCTCAGTTGGCTAAGCATCTGCCTTTAGCTCGGGTCATGATCTCAGGGTCCTGGATCAAGCTCCACATCAGGTTCTCTGCTCAGCAGGGAGTCTGCTTCTCCCTCTCCCTCTGTACTCTTTCTCTCTCTCTCAAATAAATAAATAATAGATCTTAAAAAAAAAAAAAAAGATAGGCAGAACTAAAGGTGACTTTGATCCCTAGCTCTAATGTGAATAATGAAACTTTGTGTGGAATTTTACACTAATTACTTGATCTGTCTTTGCTTCATTTATAATACAGGAATAATGTTAGTTCCTACTTCAAACATTTGCCTTTAAAATTAAATTAGTTAATACATGAATATGTAAAGAACCTAGAAGATTATCTGCCCATAAAAATTTCTCAGTGAGTGCCATCTATGATTATGATTACTATATCCACACAAAAGTCCCATCTTAGGAAATAAAGGATCGCCTTTCCATCTTACTTAATCTTGCTTTTTCTCCTTTATCATGATTTCCTGCCCCAACCCTTTTTTAATAACCCAAACCTAAAACCTGGTAATCATCTGGGGCTCTTTGTTCACCCCTGCCTTCCACAGCCAATCAGTGAGCATGTTTGTGAATTCTACTTTTTAAATGTGTCTTAAGTAAGGCCTCTTTTCTTTATCCCCTCTCTTATGATTATAACTCAGATGGTCATTATTTCTGATTTTGATTCTCACAACTAATTCCCTTTCATATCTGGTTTTATTGCCCTGATACCTGGATCTTTTCTGTAATATATAGTATCCAAGGTGGCCCCTGATGATCATCATCTCTGTCATGCCTAGTGTACAGGCTGCTGCAACAATGAATCAGAGTTTTAAGTTTTGTTTATCCTGAAAAATAGAATATGGTGTAAGTGATAGTATGTGACTTCTGAAAGGTATCACAGCTGCCTTTTTGGTCCCTTATTCTGTAACTATGCTGGAAGGACACTCACACAGCCCCATAGAGAGGTCTACACAGTGAGAAACTCAGGTTCCTGACCAATAGCCAGAAAGAACTTGCCAATCATGTGAGAGAGTCACCTTGCAAATGAATGTATCTTGTAGCCCCAATCAAGCCTTCAGATGAATTCAGCACCACCCAGTATCCTGACTGCCACTACATGAGACCCTTGAGTCAGAACCACTGAGTCAAGCTGCTCTTGAATTCCTGAAGTACGAAAACTGTCAGAAATAATTAATAAACCACCATTGGTTTGTCAGGTTACTATGTGTGTGGGTAATGTGTTTTGCAGCATCTCTTCAGACCACTAAATCAACAAAACAATCCTTTGAAAATACAAAATCAGTCATGTTACTTACATGTTAAAACCCTTCAGTAAGCCCTGTTCATTTACCAAATTAAAATCAAAACTCTTAGTGTTCATCAAGTCTTTAATGATCTCCTCCTGCATATTTCTCCTGTCTCATTTCCATGTATTTTATGCTCCACAGCCACATGAATATACATATGCACACACATGTGCAATATACCATCTTTATTCTTTGGAATATCCACGTGAGCATATTCTGACTGGAGTGCTTCTCAGTACTAGTATCTTCCCTCCACAGACTTCCTGAAGTTCCTGAAACACATAGCCTCTAAGCTAGCATTGTACACTGAGTACTTTCCCTAGTACCTAATTATCTTGTTTTAAAATAATTTTTTAAAAGTCTCCTTACCCTTTATCTCCCTTATTAGTCTGTGAAGTTCTTTAGGGTCATGCCAGATTCTGAATAGGTATCACTACATAGTTGCTGAATAGTTCAGTTTTTAATAAATTGTTTCTGTTGTAAGAATGTGCTTAAGGGAATCCATATATGGCCCTAATTTCCTCTGGAGACATGTTACATGCATCCTTGAATTTCCTATTCAGGTTAAAGATTATTTGTCTCCACATGAAAGAGACTAATTGTCTATATATTTTGGACCTTGCTGAATAGAGACCTTGATGTTGGTCTCATTAACCCTTAGGTTCCAATATTCATCAGCTAAGATTATGTACAAATTCACAATCATAATACAATTTCACTCGTTTCCTTTATAATATTACTATGGTTTGGAAGTTCTCATTAGTTCACTATATTTGATTGTCCCTGTGGAACTTAGTTGTTTTGATTTTGGCAGTTTTTTATAAAGCATCATAGCTAATTCTTGGCAGTCAGCTAATAAGCTTGAAAAAGGGAATGTGAGCCAGAATTTGAATCTCCTTAATTGTTGCATATTACTGATTTAAAATATTTAGTCTTCTACTAGAGATGCCTTGGAAAATAGTGTCACAACAATAATGAATAACAAAACTTAATATAATAAAGAAGCATTTTACTTGCGAGGAGAAATTTCCTAAAAATGAACATTTACACTAATGTGAAGAAAAGTTTTTAGAAAAAGAAAAATTGTTTTCAAATTTGATTAAGATGACTGAGTTAGTTGCCAAACTATGTATTTTAGATTATCCAGAAAATGTCAGTTTGTTTCCATCAAGAAATTAAAACATTCAGAAACCTGTCATTTAAAGATACCAAACTACTTAAAATTTTGACTCCATAGGTCATTTATTAACACATTTCTTGTTGTAAATATGTGAACTAAAGTGTTGTACGAATCAAATGGTTTTTCAAGTAGAGAAATAATATACACATTTTCAAATCTCAGCAGTCCAAGTTCAGCTAGAAAAAAAATCTTTAGTAGACATTTCTTATGAACTCTCAGAGCAGTAATTAAAGTCCAATCAACAAAGGATTGAAATATAAAAAAAATACTACTTACTACAAATAACACTTTAAAATTTTATTTTACGTGTCTTGCTATGTGTATTTATGTGGGTTTTTTTGGGGTTTGGTATTTGTTTGTTTCATAAAACATAGCCACAGATCAATGCAATACATAATGTTTCAAAAAATGGTGAAATGCCAGGATTAATAAACATTATTACTAAAAAGTTAGCATACATATAAAAATGTTCATGTTTATAAGTCACATGTATAGAAAATCATGGAAAAATATATTTGAAAATCATTAAATTTTACTAAATTAGGTATTTTTTAAGATTCAGGATAAGTGACATAGCAGTATTTAGAGCATTCAAAGATAAAATTATTTTCACATTACTTTCACATAGTAATACATTTAGCAGTTTAGCTACCTTATGACCAGCAGAACAATAAACATTGGGCAAATAAAGTACATCTAATATTAGTATTCAGAGCATTTATCAAATAGAAAGTTGAAATAAAATTAGTGTAACAACTGGGCTTCATTTAATAATCTTTCTCTACTTGGGGCAATTCTGGATACTCATAACTTGTCAAAAGTCGATCTCTGGCTATAAACTTTAGTGTAACCTAGCAAATACAAAGCCGTTATGTACTTCTTCTATGGTTCTACTTTTATAATTCACATAGAAATATTTAAAGCAACTAGCTATCATGAGATACAGAATTTTAGCCAGCTAATACATGGTTAAAAATGGGATCAGTTGTACAAATGTGAACTGGAACCATTTACTGATGACCCATTTACTTTCAGACTATTTGAAAAGTATAGAGAATATCATGAGAAAAATGGCTCTGGTTTGTTCACTTATGAGATACAAATGCCCACAATAGTGCCTGTTACATGGTCGGTACTTAATAAATACTTCATGTATTAATTGAACAAGGACGTGAGCTGGCATTTACTTATATCTAAATTGGTTTCATTATATTCTTTATAGTGAATGGCTTAAGTCTTATATGGTGATTAAAATAAGTAAACATTGCCCAAGAGGCATACTTTGAAAGGCCAAATACCTCTTTAGATGTTACCTGAGAGTTTCATTTAAACTTGTTTATATGAAAAATAATAACTATGTGTGTATTATGAGCCAGGCAAACCACTAGACTGTGGTTTCTAAAATTAGGTCTAGGTTCAGGTTATCCACAACCAGACACCTGGTTGGATTTATTGGATGGGCATGTGCAAATACATAACTTAGTAGGTGTCAGCTCTTCTTAATTCAAACCCAGCATATTTGCCTAAGAACCATGAAGTGGGCGTTTTGAAAGTTTCATTGGTTTCATGTACTCTGAACTCTCTCTATATGTAATAGAAATGAATATATGGTTGAGCCAAGTTCTCTAGCTATTTAAGTTCAGAATCTGTCAAGAGGAAATGCTGAAATCAAACTGCAGTATTCTTCAAGTGGAAGGATACCCTTGGAAAGTTCTCCTTGATCCAAAGGCCAAAAGGACTGTTTCCTACCTTAAAGTACAGCAAGAAGGAATGTGTACCTGAGATGAGGTTGTGGTGGGATTAATACTGTACTGTATATTTCCAATCATTGTCCTCTCTTGGAGTTAATTTGCAACTGGGTGGTTCAGCATGGCCATCTCTTCTGACTGTACTTTAAAGGTCCTGAGAAAGAAAGAGCCACCCACGGTGTATGAAAAGTCAGGGCCAAAAAAACAAAACAGGGTAGGTTGGCTTGAGCCCTTATTCACTTTACCATAAGGCAGAGAAGAGCCATATTTACGAAGTATCACTTCAAATTCTCCAGCTTCCAGTATCAAGTCTGAAGCCTGAGGAATTTAACCTGACTACTCATCTGTCTTCTGGCAATTACTCTAAAACAGGGTCTCATCAACCATCTTGTTTGTTTGTTTCTGTGGGAGATGTTGAGTTACTTTGTGCCAGCAAACCTGCGTAAAAACAATTGCTACGTTACATAGATAATGTTGGAGTCCCTGCGATTCTTACTGATTGGTTGAGCCACCAACAATACCACTGAACTTCAACTCCTAGGTCAGTTTAATGTTCCAAAAGAGATTGGCGTTTCACGGGTCCACAGTGATCAATCACAGTCTTTACAAACTTTTGATTATCAGCTTCAGATAGACTAAGTGTAGGTACACCTGCAAAGGTGTTTTTCTTTGTGCCTTTGATTGGCAATAATATTGGTGACACTTCATTTTCCGACATTCCATTACCCTAGGTGTTGGCAAAACCTCAAGCTTCGGTCTACACTGCCTTACCCACAAGTATACAAGTATATTCTACGTCATTCTCATCAGGATTTTTCCTCTATTCTAGCCTTGCTCTTTCCAGACTAAGGTTACTCAATATATTGTTTACAGAGTAGATTAGTTGAAAATGCAACATTCATTGAGAGCATTTCAGATTAGTATAAATATTCACAGAAGAGCAACGAACCTGGTGAAGTATTTCCATTGTGTATTCACAACAATTAGTTTATATGCTTGTGCATTTTAGGCCGAAATATTAAAAGGAGGGAAATACTGGGATGAACTGTTGCTCAAAATGTCTGCCTATAAATGTATGTATATCCATGTGTGTTATTACATATTTTGAGACGGTTTTAAGACTTAGTATAAAAAATTATACCAGTGAGATTTTGGAGACAATTTTATATTTACAGATGCATATTTGCTTGCTGTGGCTTAAAAAGTGAGAGAATTGCAAATAGACATGAAAAATCTTTTCAGTTATTAGAAATTTTATCAAAATGTTGTCCCAAAGCCATGTTGTCAGGGTATCAGAAATATTTACTATGTTTCTTCTAACCCTCATAAACAAGTACCCAGAGCTTTATCAACACATTCAAAGATTTGATATCGCTGTTCTCCAATTGTAAATGGGCTCACTCACTGAAGATGGTATTTTTTAGCATTTGTTTTAGTAATGGGAAATCTCACTTTGTAATATTTAGGGAACATACCCTGAATAGGGTAATAATCAAAAGTAATACTGCCACAAAGAAAATTGAAACTCAAATATGAATTCATAGGGGCTTTTAAAGGAGATTTCGTACAATTCCCTCCACCCGCCTTTCTAATTCTAACGAAGTGCTGAGTCCAAGAGTATTTTGCTATGCTTATTCTTTGGAACCTTTACCGTCCTTATTTTTGTTAACTCTAAGGCAGTTGGGGCCAAAAGTTTAATTCACTTCAGTTTGGCGACTGATTTATCTCTAAAAATAAAAAATAAAATAAAGTATTTCCTTTATGAATAATTCAAACCTTTGCTGGTTATAAAATTGCATCTTTGGCTCTCTCCACAGCCAACTGCTTCTTTCAAGTAGCAGATTCAAATCCCCAAGTTTGTATCATGGGTCTCACATCTGGGGAAAAAAAATAAAACCTGAGATTTGTTTTAAACACTCATTTACTCTATACAGGTGCCAGGATTTGCTTTTATTGTTGTTCATCAGAAAATAAAGTAGTTAATGTTTTCTTCAGATTCTGTGTTCTTGGCTTCTTTTTTTTAAAGTGCTCTAGTTTAAAGAGGAACAAAACTGGAACAAAGTGCTGTAAATAGTTGGGATCAAGAATATCTACAAAATTTAGATGTTAAGAATGTATGTTTTTGTCTTATGTAGAGGAAACAACTGGTAATTTTCACAGTATAGGATTCTACAATCTTTTTGAAATGTATTTTGACAATTAATTTTGCATAGAGGAGATACAGTTCTAATTGCTCTCAAGGCCTTTTTTTTTATTTTTAATCATTTCAAAGATACTGAGGTGAGCATTAAAACTCAGGTTAAACTTTTATATTCGTATTTAAGTGGCCCCAAATTTATTTTACCTCTTTTCTTATTGGAAAGAATATACACAAATAACTTTTTAAAAAAAGTTTTAGGTGTATAGATTGGCATTTTTCACATAGATGAATAAATGAGGAAGCCATTCCTTTTCTTTAACAATATATGTTTTAGTTAAACATTCATAGCATTTTTTTCATATGTTTGTCCTTCTGTTTAATCCAGTTTCAATTTACTTTAAAAAATCCATTAAAATTTACTTGGCATACATAACACATTCCAATGTCTTTCCCTTTCTTTTTTTTTTAAGATTTATTTATTTTAAAGGGGGGAGTGGGAGGGGCAGTGAGAGAGAGAGAATCTTAAGCAGACTCCATGCTGAGCATGGAGCCTGACCTGGGGCTCAATCTCATGACCCTGAGGTCATGACCTGAGCTGAAACTAAGAGTCGGATGCCAAACAAACTCTGCCACCCACGTGCCCCAGTCTTTCCCTTTTAATACTTGTCAAGTAGACCAGAAGTTCTCTCCATCCTATGAGTCAGAGCCAGTATTGACTGAGGATTCAAAGGAAGTATGGGGCAGTATGCTATATAATGCATTTATCACTGTTAAACCTGCTAGGGGTACTGTGTGTAGTACAGTGTTAATTGTCTTAATTTCACTTTCAGCTGTTCCTCAAATGCCTTTGTGTACCACTAAGAATAGGCTATGGTTAGTTCTGAGTTCTGAGCTGTACTTAGGTTTTATGCTGGAATAGATTTCTTCTGGCTTACTGTAATGTATAGTTTGTTCCTTTCTACCTGTAAAATACAATATATTCCGATTTTGGACAGTGCATGTAGTTTGCAAATAGCTTTGTTAACTCTAAGGCAGTTGGGGCCAAAAGATAGTTGAAAAGACATTGTTTTCAGTCTTATTTTGAGCAAGAGTGTTTTTTATTTTGTTTCAGACTTTTGATACTTGGATGATTTTATTTTCCCCAATTTTTAACTGCTATATGTAGAATCAAACATATTTACTTCCTTTGGACATGACCTAAATTCTCTTTTTTTCTAGCATACTACTCTTAATGACTGCAAAGATTTTTGTCTCTTCTTTGGAATGAAGCCAAGGAAATCTTTGATGGCTCTAAGAGGTAGTCATTATTCCTGGTCTTTGAGCCCTTCTAGATTAGTTCTTAATAGGATTCTACATTGCCTGTTCCCTTATAGCCTGCCTTGTGCTAAAATGGTGGTATAGGGGCCCCCACAGTGTGAATATGTGTATATGTGTGTATCTTTGGTTCTCTTGTCACATAGTGCAACTGTTTCCTCTGGTGGAAAATTAAAAGAAAATTTTAAAAAAATCAAGAAACCCAAGACAAAACAAATCAGCCAAAAGAAAACAAACAAACAAATAAAAACCTTATTTACATTTTGGTTAGGGAGCAGGCTAATGGATAAATCTACATGGTGTTTTTTTCTCCTAGTATATTGGCAGGTAAATTTCATTATTTGAGAAGTTAGCCACTTTTCTCAGGATAGTCAATCAGCCACTTGAGACAGCATTTGAAGTTAGAAAGTTAAACAATTACACAGCTGTCATTTCTGTCAGGCAGTGAAGGAAGTAGGACACTAATTACCTTCATGCCTGAGTTACAAAGTATTTTTTTCTTCCTATTTCACATAAGCCGTATGGTATTTTGCCTTCTATTGCCATCTCTTCTTGTGACATTGTTTCCCTATTCACCCAGTGGCCATAGTGGTGAGATCAATGTGTAAAGAACCTGGGTTCTGGAGCTACATTGATTGGAGTTGTGTTGAAGGAGATTTGTGACATTGGACAAGGTTCATAAACTCAACAAAGCTGCAAACTTTGTTACTCTTATCAATGAAAAAGGATCATGATAGAACTCATCTCATGTTTTGTTTCATACTACAGGAATTAACTGAGGTAATATATGTGCAACACTTCCAAAAGCACTTGGTGTAGGGGCACCTGGATGGTTCAGTCGGTTAAGCAGCCAACTCTTGGTTTCGGTTCGGGTCATGATCTCAGGACCTTGGGATGGAGCCCCGCGCAGTGCAGAATCTGCTTGTCCCTCTCCCTCTGCTCCTCCCCCTGCTCGCACTCAATTGTGCGTTCTCAAAGAAATAAATAAAATCTTTAGAAAAAGTGCATGGTGTTTAGCAAGTGTGCAATAGTTGTCAGCTATTGACATCTCTTTCTAATTTCAGTGTTGCCTTGACATGTCTGAAAGACTACTCCGTATGTACTTATGTTACATGAACTATTTGTTGCTGGAGGCAAGAGAAACTACAATTGTTAAATGGCCTCAATTAGCACCCCCTTTTTTTTTAATGCAATGTTTAGTAAATGACAGGACAGCATGCATTGTCTTTTCCCTCTGGACATTAGGAATTAGCTGGAATTCTCAACAAATTTTCTTGTTTCATTTGAGCTATTAATTAAAGTATTAGTTCATCTGGGGAGACAAGCACCTGGAATGGGAAAATTAGAAAAATCTTTTTCCACCTAGTTGCTGCCTTTTTTCCTAATTGTGGTGTTTATTTTGCAACTAGAAATACGTTGCTAGGCGGAAGTGCTTAATCCTTCTCCTGCCAATAATTAGATGATTGTAAACAAGATAATTAGTATTTGCCTTATTTTCTACAGCATGGGAAGCAAAATGAATGTGAAAAATAGAAAGATTTTCTTACTTTTGTGTCCTTCAACATGTTCTTAAATTCGCGGGAAATTGGAGCAATTAATAGTGAATTCAAAAACCAGTTCCAAAGCATCACTGTGTGTTTTGATGTAAAACTTACGTCCAGGTCTCTGGATAATTTAAATTTTGAATTTGTCATTTGATAATGATATGTTAACTCTTTCCTAATCCCCTAAAACAACTTTTGCTTGGCCAACTTCCGTCTTTTATGATTTTGCCAAGTAAGCAGAAAAATCATAAAAGTTTTTGAAATCCTTTTCAGATACGGTAATAATGAGCAATGCTATGCCTCTTTTGGAGAGTGAGCCTTTGGGAGTGAGCAGGCCTGGTGGGCAAAAAAGACATTTTTCAGTCAATTTTGTTACATGACTAATGTATTTCCAGTGACTGATTTACTATCTTGTTTCCATTTTTAAAGAGACAGTAAGAGATAGCCACATTTCTTGTCTTAAACTCGTGCCTGAAAACGTAACTAATATATATGTTATTCATTCTGTTCACTTCATTCACTCAAGATCTAACTCAATATAAAATATATATATATATCGAGGACTTACTGTATGGCAAAAATAGATGGAAAGTGCAAAGGAAGAAGTCTTCATCATAGATAACTTGCACTCTATACCAGGAATCAGCTATTCCACAGGTGCACCAAGTTGGAGAAAGGGGGAACCACAGTGATCCCTCTGAAAGAGGCTTTGACTCTTTCAGTCACGTGGGAGGAGGAATGGCAGAGGAGAAAATAATTGAAAGGTGAAACATTTAAATATGATTCAAAAATATGTGCAATATAGGGACAATAGCTAGAAGAAATGTTGATTGAAAGCCAAATTGCCAGAGAATTATAATGCCAAGATAAGGAGTTTGGGCTTTAGTCCAATTCCTCTGTAATTAATAGTGGCATTAATTTTATTTCAACATACATTTAATTAATGACCATTATGTATAAGGCAATGGGCCAAGCATTGGGGATGTTTGGGAAATGGACTAGGTGTGGCTTTAGCCTCCATGATGTCTACAGTATTATTTCTAAAAAATATTTTAAAGATTTTATTTATTTATTTTAGAGAAAGAGAGAGCACCACAGGAGCAGGGGCGGGGGGGGGGGGGGGGGCGGGGGGAGACTACATACTGAGTGTGGAGCCTGATGTGTGGCTCAATCTCATGACCCTGAGATCATGACTCGAGCTGAAACCAAGAGTTGGACGCTTAACCGACTGAGCCACCCAGGCGCCCCTATAAAAATACTTTAAAGTTGTAATAGCTACTGTTTACTGAGTAATTTACTAGGTTTCTGTGTAGTATATTATTAACTGAATCATAACAAGATGAACAAATCATAACAACATCAAATCATAACATTGCAGCTTGTTTTCATTTTTATCATATATGAGTAGAAATTGCAGGACAGAGAAGGTTGATGCCACCAGTAAAGACCATACTGCTAAGAATAAGTGACTCCAAGTGCCTTGCTATTCCCACTACACATTACTTACCTGCAGCAGTTTGCTGACGAAGCTCACTAGTAGAAACACAATTTGTAAGTTAGGGTTTGGAAGTATGCATTGGTTTGGGGTTGTATATGTTCGAGCTGAAGAGAACTTTAAAAACTGATTCTTAAATTCTTCTCATGTCTGAGGTCCAGGAATGTTAGGGGACCCCTCTAGGTTTGGGTGATGGAAAGTCTTGACTTTCTAGTAAGGATTCTTTTCCTCACGCTCTGTATTTCATACAAATCCAGTTATTCCAGCCCCCCAGCTCTGGAGATGAACTAGTAAGCAGAGCAGACATAGACTTTGTCTTCATGAGCTTAGGGTCTAGCGGAAGAGAACAAAATAGTTCCTGGAGTAAAACAGTGTTATATTTTCCTATGAAACTCCTCCTCTTACACTGTAGTTGGGGAGGGTAAGACAATCCTGGAAGTAAGATACTGTGATAAATATTGTCCTCTGAAAAGTATCAATTGCCAGTGACTCTGAGGAAGATATTTTTCTAGTAGGGTCCCCTTTGTGTTGTCTTTCCATGGTATCCATGTGAAATCACCCATTTTTTTCTTCCTGTCCCATCTCTTTTTTTTTTTTTTATATCGTCAAAAAACTAGATGGATGTTAAGTAGACTTACTGTGGTGATCACTTCATAATAGATGCCTATACTGAATAACTGTATTGTATACCAGGAACTAATATGATGTTATATGTCAATTATATCTCAATTTAAAAAAAACTAGTTTTAATTGCAAGTGTTATAAAAAAAAAAAGGACTTGGTTTTAATTACTTTAAGAATATTAAAGTGGTAAAAAATTAAAGTGCTTCTTAGGAAAATCTGGTTCTTAGATCTCCAAATATGAAATTGAGAACATATATTAATTTTAAATTGTTCTCAGGCTAATGATTGTGGTATTTGTCAGGATTACAGATGCAATCCTAGAAAAACTAAGCCTTTTCGGTATCATTATATTTTTACTTAGAATGAATAAAAGTCTGCTAAGTGATTTAAGCATTAAATTCAACAGAAGTAATTTTTTCACTTTAAATTACTTACACATCTATCAGAAGATGGGCATTTGACAAAGAAAAAGATAGTGCTAATTGGTATTTTACTCTCTATTTTCTTGTGGAAATATTCTTGAAAAAGTGATTTTTCACTTTTCCTGTAGAGAAAGAGAGAAAGAAAGTTTCTCACAGACTGTCTCCAGTCATTGCTGTACTCAAGGGTATAAGATGCTCAAAATTAGAAAGATTTACCATTGACATACTGAACATCTCAGTGGTCTATAGATAACACATGTTGAGAGTCAGAAATTGCTTTAGAAAATGTGACGTGCCAAGGAATTATTGGAAGTAAAGTATACAGTTAAGAATTTCAATCTCAAGATACCAAATGTCATATAGACACCTCAATATAAAATAATTATTATCAAGATACTGAATGGGTTGCTGCTAGGGGAATGCTATGCCATGAAAATAGCAAGCAAGATGTAGAAGGTCCAAACTTGCTGCAGCAAAACTAAATAGACTGAAAATCGCTAGCTCTGTGTGACAATTCAAAGTAGATGTGATCTTTTCCACTTACCAAAACAGACTGTGTTCATAGGCAGGTTTTCTGTTAGCTGGATATTGTATAAGTAACCAAGTAGCTGGGTGAGATAAGCTATTTAGCATTTCTCATTGGTACATTATTTGTGCTTGTGATCTTATGTTCTATTAGTTCGTTCTCCTTCAGGTGGAGAAAGAATCATCATTGGTCTTGTCATGGCATTTTAGATCTTGGAGAGTTGCAAATTTAATTAGGTTATATGCCCCTTTTTAGTATGGCAAACTTGCACTTAGCTTTCAAAATTTGATCCTGCCACACACATATCCCCCACCTATAATTTTAATATAATATAAATATATGGATTAGTTTCTTAAATCTTGTTTTTTCCATGATTTTATCAGCATAGCCCTTTCAAAATTTAAGTAGATATTAGAAATCCAGATTGCTTTATTGATATCTTTTCTGAATTCCCTCCTGAATGACTTTTTACACTGTATGAATTAATTGTATGTGTACTGTTTTGTCTCTGGGAGGGATGTCCTCAGAATCTAGAAAATCTGCTTAATTCTTGTGACTTTCAGAATGGGCAATCTGGTCATAAATATGGTTCTACATTTAAGTAAGTATATGCACCCTAACAAGAATGCAGATGCACATGGGCCAACATAAATATTTGTTAGATGAATGGATGTGTTGCCAATGTAATCACTATAATTTAATCAAAACGGTAAAACTATAATACTGGAAAAATATATGAAACAACTGTTTTGAGACATTGGCAACAGAAAATGCAGGGTAAACATTTTTGCTAGTAGAACAGTATTTATAGTTTTTACCAATCCACACTTTATTCATAAAACCTATATGATAAAAATCACCGTGGACTGACATTCTCACCTTCGGATTCAAAGCAGATATTAATGGGAGATTTTAAAAGGCCCATAGCCCATTCCACACCCCAGATCAACTAACTCAGGAAATTTGGGGCAGGGTCCATGCATCAGGACCTTTTAGAGTTTCCCAGCAGATTTGCCGTGTTGCAGCCATGGTTGAAATCCATGATCTTAGAGAGTACCACAAAACTTCACTTTGGCCTGAATAGAATGTATAATAAACACTTCTGCTTTTATCCCATAACACTTACTTTTAAATCTTCCCTTTCTATGCTTATCACATTGCATTGACATTATTTTGCATTGAAATTATTTTATCAGTCTCCACTCTCAACAGACTGAAAACTCTTTCAAGGCAGGGATAGTATCTTATTAATCATTGTATACTTCTGTTAGCATCTATCACAAATATATTTTCAAGGAGATAATGAACTAATGATTTTAAAAGTGAATGAAACATAACAGACTTCTACATCCAGGCATGGTGGAAAAATAGGTACTGGAATAGTCCCTGCAACATAAAAAAAAAAAACTATAAAACTGGGCAAAGTAGATGAAACAACCATTTACAGACTGGATAACAAGTAAGGTAGGACTAATATACCTGGGCGAAGGCAAACAAGGTGATTGGGTTTATGACCGGAAGCTCTTTCTATATCATGGCATAGGGCTGGAGCCCAAACAGAGCATAAAGATCTCATGTTAATGGGAGATTGAGATTATAGTATTAAAGTAGCTGGAATTTGTGAGGCAGGATTTCAGAAAAGAAGACTTCACAAAGAGAATGAACTCCAAAAATCTGTGTAGGGATCTGCTTGAATCTTTGGCTGAATACTAAGCTGTACATGTATAATTTAGAATATTCTAGGTCAAGAAGAGTTGAAGAAATTTGTGACCTATAATGAGGCTAAAATTAGTCAATAGAAACAGTTGCAGAAATGTAATTAGTAGAAAAGACACTTAAAAAGCTATTATAAATGCTTTATTTAGACAAAAGTTATGAATATAATAAGAATCTTATAGAAAAATTGAAATGAGAAAGAAGAATATAGGAATTCTATAACTGGAATATACACTATGTGAAATGAACAATTAATGGTACAGACTCAACACATTAGAAAAGATCAATATAGAAGAAAATATCTGAACTATAGATAGGGTGATATAAACTGTCCAAACCGGAGCATAGTGAGAAAAAAGATGCAATAGATGGGCAGATATCATGTATATATATATCTGTGTACATACATACATCATAATAAATAAATATATGTATAATAAGTGTACAAAAACAGCACAAAGGGCAACAGGGCGATAAGTGAAGTATATTAGTATCAAGTTCTTACATATGAAGTGATAGAGTACGGACTTGGGACGTATTATATTTTAAGGGTGTGTATTATAAGCTAACAATAATTTAAAAAGGAAATAGTTACTCAAGTAATAAGTGGCATGAGAAATATAATGAAATACAAAAATAGGAATGGAACAAAAATAACAGTGTATGGGTCAAACAGAAAATAAATAGCAAGATGATAGATTGAAATCCAAGCTTATTAATTATTAAGTGAAATGTACATAGGTTAAAAATTCTAATTAAAATGCAGAAAGTTTGAAACTGGATAAAAATATAAACAAGACTTGACTATATGCTGTTTGCAAAGCAGGAGTATGAACCTTAAATATAAAAATATAGATAGGATAGAAAGAAACACGAGAAAAATAAAATCTACAAATCATAATAATAGGAATGCTTGAAAAAATCTATGTTATTGTCAGACAGTGTAGACTTCAGGATAAAGAATATTGCCAAGGTTAAACAGAATTAATTTGTAACTTCAAAATGGTGAATTCATTAAAAACATATAACAGTACTGGGGCACCTGGGTGGCTTAGTCGGTTAAGTGTCTGCCTTCTGCTAAGATCATGATCTCAGGGCCCTGGGACCAAGCCCCATGTAGGGCTTCATGCTCAGCGGGGAGTCTGCTTCTCTTTCTCTCCCTTTCCCTCTGTCCTTTCCCCTACTCATGCTTGCTCTCTCACACTCTCTCTTAAATAAATAAAATCTTTTAAAAACAACAAAAAAACAAACCACACACCAGTCCTGTGTGTGGCCTATTAATAAATCTAGGCATACAAGAAGCAATCACTAACAGAACTAAAGGGATAAATACAGAAATCATCAGTTATTGTAATTTTCAACATTTCTCTCAGTAATTTATATAATAAGACAAAAAAGCAGTAAAAGTATAAAACATTTGAATTATACTAACATTCAACTTTACCAAGTGAATTGGCTTTAAAAAAAATTTTTTTTAAGAGAGGGAAAGAGCAGGGCATTGACAGAGGGAGGGGGAGAGAAAGAATCTCAAGCAGGATTCTTGCACAGTGCGCAGCCCAGTGTGGGGCTCGATCTTAACGGCCCTAAGATCCTGACCTGAGCTGAAATCAAGAGTCAGACTCTTAACGGACTGAGCCATCCAGGCACCCCCATTTTTTTAGAAGAGTACAGAATACATACCCTTTTCTCCTACACATGGCATATACATTCACCAATATAAACTATATTCAGGGTCATAAAGGAAGCCTCAGTGTACTTTGAAAAGGATTGAAAGGATATAGGGTTTGTCACCTGGCCAAACAAATTGGAAATCAGTAGCAAAATATATTTTAAAAATCAGCAAATACTTAGGAATCACATACTTTAGCATAACCCATGGGTAACAAAGGAAATCACAAATGAATTTAGAAAATGCTTGGAACTAAATAAAAAACTGGAAAGTCAGAATTTGTAGAATGCAAAACAATGTCTCAAAATGTATGGCCTTAAATGCTCATGTAGGACAAACTTGCAAAATTAAGTATCTAACAAATATTCAAGGAAGAAATAACAATTCTAAACAAAATCTTCCAGAAAATGGAACCTAGAACCCTCCCCAACTCATTTTGTGAAGCTACCATAATCCTGATACCAAAACCAGAGAAAATTATGAACAAAGAAAACTATAGATAACTATACCTGATGAGCATCCAGAAATATCTGTAAATATTATCAGGAATCATTCTGAAGGGTGCCTAGGTGGCTCAGTCATTAAGCGTCTGCCTTCGGCTCAGGTCATGATCCCAGGGTCCTGGGATCGAGCCCCGCATGGGGCTCCCTGCTCAGAGGGAAGCCTGCTTCTCCCTCCCCCACTCCCCCTGCTTGTGTTCTGTCTCTCTCTGTGTCTCTCTCTGTCAAAGAAATAAATAAAATCTTTTTAAAAAAATCATTCTGAAATGTATAGTTTTTTTAATGCTAAGAGGAAAAGCAAACTTTATCCTATGAAGCAAGGTTTTTCTTATTAAAAAATCAAGTGATGTAATTTACCATATGTATGTTGAAAATATACCAACATAACATATGATTATCTCAATAGTTACTGTAAAGCATTTGCAAAATGTAAAAATATTTTATTAGAAAAATTCTCAGCAATCTAAACAAAACTGAACATCTCCCACCTAAGAAAGCATGTGCTGAAAAGGGGAAACCGTATTCTGAAGATTGGTACCGAAGCTCTGTTCACCATCACGTTAGAGTTCCTAGACAGTGAATAAGTCAAGGTAAGGAAATACAAATCTGTGAAAATAGGGGAGGAAGAAGTAGACATGTCTTTATCCAGAGACAACATCATTGCATATGTACAAAATCCAAAGGAGCCTACACCTATTTATCTATTTACCCATCAGAACAAATCAGCGATTTTAGCAGTCACAGAATACCAAGGCAGTATAAAAAAACTGTGCACAATTAAATGAAAGTTAAAGTATTACCATTTATAATTGTGTCACAAATAAAATATTTAGAGAGAAATTTAACAGCTTATGCCTGAGCACTCTACACTGAAATATTAATGAGAAAAATTTTTAAAGACCTTAATAAATTGTGAGATAAAACATGTTTATAGAATGGAAGACTCAGTATTGTTAAGATGGAAGTTGTTTCTGAACTGCTATATAATTTCAGTGCAATCAAAGTCCTAGTGGGCTTTTTAAAATAGGAATTCACAAGTTGATTCTAAAGCCTATATGAAAATTCAAGGTATCTATAACACTAAAGATATTCTTGAAAGGGAAATGTATAAAACTTACTATAAAGCTGTAGTAATCCAGACAGTATGTTAGCACAAGGATAAATAGATCAATGGGATGCAATAGGAACTACAGGAATAAAGCCACATTTATACAGTAAATAGAGTTTTGACAAAGGCACTAAAGCAATATAATGGGGAAATAAAATTTTTTCAACTAATGTTGCTGGAGCAACTGTATAAAAATAGGGATTAAAGTGAACATAAACATCTACCAGACTCAAACACATAAATTAGGTCAAGATGGATCACAGATCTCCAATGTGGTGTTTTAAAATGTGTAAAATTGGTATCATGAAACAAGAATACATTAATAAACTTGAAAAGTCAAAAGATTTCTTAGATGGAACTGCACAAGTGCTAAAAATAATACAGAAATAATAAGTTATTTCCTACATTTTTTAAAATTTCTGTTCATTAAATGACATCATTAAGAAAATAGGGAGTCTACATAATGGGAGAAAATACAATGCATATATGTGACACACAATATCTATGCAAAAGGAAAGATTTCTACAAATCAAAAATAAAACAGCAAACAGCCTGACAAAAATGGGCAATAGATCAGGAACTTCCCAAAGGAAAAAATTTATTAAAGGTTAAAGGTCATATTAAAAAGTGCTCTATATCCTTAGGCATCAGGGAGATAAAAATTAACATAATGACACCCGTTATGTACGCATTACAGTAGCTGAAGGGAATCAGACACACAAAACCAAGTTTTGTAAATGGTATGAATCAGCCAAAACTTGCATATGTTGCCAGGCGGAACCGAAAATGATAGGTTAAACCTCTGAACAAATGTCTTAGTTTGCTAGTAATGTGTTTTTGGAGCTGTGTTGTTTGGGTCCTGAGCCGATGGCCAAGAATTCTTGAGACATCTTTGGTGCAAAAAGGTGGTTTTATGAAAACGTGGGGACAGGACCAGTGTGCAGAAAGAGCTGCTGGGTTGGGTTTGTGAGGCTCAATGATTATATACCTTGGGGTTGGGGGAGGTAAAGATAAGGGAAGTTCCAAAGGATTTTCAAACACTAAAGACTCGCAAGATCCTGGAGGCCTTGCTGTTGTCAAGCTAAGGTAGTCTGTCCCTCTAGCAAGGCATTAACATTAAGACAGGAGTTTCCTGGAGGAACCTTATACTCTGTCTGTCTGAAGTATTTGTCAGTGGGCTCTAGGTTGTAAGAACATTTAATTTTTTTTTAAAGATTTTATGTATTTCTTTATTAGAGAGAGAGAGAGAGACGGAGATAGTGACAGAGAGATGGGAGGAGAGGGAGAAGCAGGCCCCCCGTGGAGCAGAGAGCCAGATGCAGGGCTCCATCCCAGGACCCTGGGATCATGATCTGATCCTAAGGCAGATACTTAACCGACTGGGCCACCCAGCTGCCCCAGAACATTTAATTTTATCGACATTTCCTTCTGCCTTTGTTTCCCACATCGCTAGGACTGCTGTAACAAATACCCCAGACCGAGTAATGTAAGCAACCAGAAATTTATTTTCTCACTTTTCTAGATGCTAGAATTTTGAGGTCAGATTATCCACAGAGTTGGCTTCTTTTGAGGTCTCTCTACTTGGCTTGTAAGTAGCCATCTTTTTTCTTTTTCTTTTTTTTTTTTTTTTTTTTTTTTTTTGTCTTTCTTCCCTTGATCTTTCCTTTGTGCATTGTTCTAATTTCTTTTTAGAAGGACACCAGTCGTAATTTGATTAAGGCTCACACATATGAATTTATCTTCATTTGTAGTCTCTGTTTCTAAATCCAGTTACCTTCTGTGGCACTGTGGGGTTAGGATTTCAAATTTGAGTATTGGAGGGACACAATTCAACCTATAACACCTAACAAAAATCACAATTCTGTTAAATCTAACTCTTCTCCAATTTTACATTTATTTCAGAGTAGTTGATGAGAATTTAAGAAAAAGACAACCACCGCGGTGATGGGTCAGATGGGCCCTTCATAATTCCCAGGAATCATACCCTTTTCCACTAGTCCATTTATTCTGACTCTCGTAACAACTGTTTCATACCTTCCCTTCAGCCAATACCTCAACCTTCCCCTCTATTTTGTCTCTTAGTTAACAGCCTTTAGTTTTATTTCACTGAGCACTTAAGCTTATCCTAAAGAATATTCATAATCTCACGCCGTAACATTCACTCACTCACCTACCTACAGCTTTGCACCTCCCTTCAGTCTCCCTTCCTGTTATTCTGGATGGGATTCCTCTGTTCCCAATATAGGACGACAGGTGTACCCTGTGATAGATTTCTGTCTAGATTATTTACTCAAGGCCATTATTTCAGCTTTTCTTACGGTTGTCTCCCGCATCATCCTTTTCCCCTTGAGCTTGCTTGTTCTGTTGATCCCATGATAATGATGGTAATTATCTCAGCTTAAAACTTTTTTTTTATCCAATCTGTTTGTTTCTCTAGATTTCATTCCATCTCCCTTCTTCCTTTTATGTACCAGAATTCTTGAAAGTGCCTTGCATATGCTCATTATCTGCATTGTTTTTCATCCTGATGGCTCTTAAACCCACTCCCAGTTAAGTTTTTTAACCACCACACTTCCAAAACTACTTTCGTAAAGTCATTGATGATCTACACATTGCTAAATGTGGCATGCTGATCTTTCTTAGCAGCCGTATTTGACAAAAGTTCACACACTTCTTGAAACACTCTTTTCCCCAGCTTTAGTGAGATGCAGTTGACATACAGCATTGTATAAGTTTAAGGTGTACAATGTGATGACTTGATACATGTATACCTTGTGAAATGATTAACAAAGTGTGGTTTTTTAAAACATCCATCACCTCCAAAATTGTGTGTGTGTGTGTGTGTGTGTGTGTGTGGTCAGAACATTTAAGATCTATTTTCTTAGCAACTTTCAAGTATATAATACAGTATTGTTAACAATAGTCACCATGTTGTACATTGGATCCCCAGAACTTCTCTAATAATTGGAAGTTTATAGCCCTAGAGCAACCCCTCCCTGTTTTCCCCACCCCCAGCCCCTGGCAACCACCATTCTATTCTACTCTCTTTCAGTTAGACTAAAACAAAACAAAACAAAACAAAAAACTTGACTACAGGGAGCTCATTAGCTCCTCTCAGGCTCTTTCTAGAGCCACATGAGTATTCCTTCTCAGGTCCTTGGCTTCTAATGTAGGGCTGTCATTAAACCTCTTCCCCTTTAAACCCTTCAGCTTTGGTGTCAGAGAGCATTGAAAGTAATCTCTGAGTTGACAATTTTATGAATTATAACTCCAGCCTGAGCCTTTTCTCTGAATTCCTCTATTATACCCAACCGATTACTCAGCCTCTCCGCTTGGATGGTTAAGAAACATGAATACAACTCACCTGTTATCTTGCCTCCCAAACCTGTACCTCAGTCTTTCTCATGATAATTACTGGCAATTCCATCTTTCTAGTTATTTAGGCTAAAAATCTTGGAGTCAATTTGGACTCCTGATTGCCTCAGGTCCTTTATGCCATCTCTTTATGCAAACTCTATGGGATATAAATGCAAAGTGTGTGCAGAACCTCATCAATTCTCATCCTTTTTATTGCCAAGTCCAAGGCATCAGTATTTCTTATGTGGATCACTGCAGGTTTTTCCTCAATTATCCCACTTCCCTCCTCGCCTTACTTCCATCTCTTCTCAATACAGCATGTACAGCGACCTTGAAAAATAGATCAGGTCATGTCATTTCTCTGTTCAGAGTAGAAGCCCATGCCGTGATAGTGGGCTATAAACAAGTGTCACAGATGTTTCAAGGTTTCCCTTTCCAGGTGCTTGACCTCATAATCCATTACCTCCATCTTGATCTCTCTTCTCTAGGAACTTGTTTTCTTTGTGATTCCTCGAGCTCATGGCACAGGGTGCGCCATTATGTTCTTTGCTGCGTACTCTGCCTGTATTGTTCTTTTCTGCAAGTGTACATACCTGACTCTGTCATCAACTTCTCATTTGTATTCAAATACCACTCTCTAGATAGGGCTTTGCTTGGTCATCCTCTTTAAAAACATCAAACCCTCCTCAGTATTCCCTCTTCTTCATGGTTTCTGTTCCTCCATAATACTTACTGCCATCAGTCAAGAGATAATGTTATATTTCTTTTATTTATTCTTTCTTTTCCCACAATAGAATTTAAGTTTCATGAAAGTAGGGAATTAATAGATACTGAACATCTTTATTTTTCTGATTATTGCCTTTTTTTTATTTATTATAGCATCTATCACACAGTATTAATTCAATCATTATTCTTTGAATGTAGGGCAATCCTCCAATTTGAAGGAGTAGTTTACTGAGGCTTTTTCTTTAACAGTCTCTCTAGATGGATTTGATCCACATAAATCTTGATATTGAAGTACAATGAAGTGAATCTAACTTAATTGTGTTATTTTTATACATTAATATAATCAGCTCTATAATCTGTAAGATGATATAAAAATATGGATCATTGGTTTGCAGAAACAATTTTTTTCCAGATTTACAACAGACATGTATAGCTATTTTACACTTTGTATTTAAGCAAATTAATTTAAAACTATATTTGTAAACAAAGTGTAATTCATCACAGGGCAAATCACTGCATCCTATTTTGTAAACCTCCAGCAAACCAAATTCAAACTATAAATATTGAAAGTGACCCCTTACCTTAAGCAGCGCAGATTGAACCACTGTGATAATCACATTCATTTGGCTTACCTCAGCCAAAAGAGAGAGCAAAACTTATAATGGTGCGTATTATTCATGATTTTTCAACAGAGAAAATGAAACCATCTTTAAGCTAAATAAATATTTAACATATTATGTCTGTCGGCTTTTTCAACTGTTAACATTTAGATCTTTGATTAATTCAGACAAAATGATAACTGAATAATATTTGTCATTAGTTCTAATTGAACAGTAAATATGAAAGTGTAGTTATATATATGGATATATTTATAAATATATGTAAACATATACTTTTGAAAAAGTTGTTTAGAGTTGTCCAAATAATTTAAGGCTATTTCAAGATGTGGCAACAATATTGGATTAAGAATCACAAGGTCTAGTTTTTTTTTTTTTTTAACTGCCACTGTTTGATCTTGACCTGTTAGAATTAGAGCACATGGTGACACAACTTAGCTCCCCAGTCTTTTGTTTGTAAATGTTAAGCCAGTTTTCTTAGAGCTCATCCAACTATTATATGAGTGTTATTTTTACCATTTTACGAAGTTTGAATCTCATGTAGTCATTTTATTTTCTTGTAATCTTCATGATGGATCTAAGAAATAGAAGTTTCTAATATTTTGTGAGAAAGAAAATAGTTTTTCCCCAAAATTCCTCTTCCCTTAGTTAATTCTTGCTCATCTTTCAGTTCTCAATTTATTTGTCACTTCCTAAAGGAAAATTTTTCTGATCTCATTTCATATATTATTCTATATCAGCACTATCCATTAGTGTTTTCTGCAAAGGTGGAAATGTTCTATATTTTGCTTTCCAATATGGTAGCCATTAGCCACATGTAGCTTTTGAGATTACGAAATGTGGCTAGTGTGACTGAGAAAAGAAAGTTTTAATTGTGTTTATTTTTATTAAATTCAAATTTGAATGTACTATAAACCATAGAGAGCTAGTGTTTATCATTTTGGACAGCATGATTCTAGACCATAACCCTCTCCTTCACTTTATTTGCCATCATTTTGACCTGCATTTCTTAGTGTAATTGCTTGACTAATTTCTCGCTGAACCATAGAGTATAATCATCATACTTAAATAGGGCCAGGTATATTTTTACTCATTTTTGGATCTTCAAGACCTAGCCCAATAGATGGTAAAAAGCAAGTGCTTAATTAATAAATTATCATGGTGTGACTGATGCATTATGCAACTCAAGGGACACCTTTCATTTAGTGTATGTAAATGTGCCTTGCATGGAATTGTTCAGTGCATTGTGGCCAAAGCAGTGACATTACAGAGTGGTTCTGAACCAGGATAGGGAAGGGAGGGGAGTTTAAGTGATAGTGAAATCTATAAAAGAGAAAGGGCCATTGTCCATGCTTCCATTTCTAAGAGAGTTCAGTGATTAACAATGAAGTATTAAGATGTATTAATCCTCAAAAAGTTGAAAATAGAGCTACCCTATGATCCAGCAATTGCACTACTGGGCATTTATTCCAAAGATACAAATTTGTGATCCCAAGGGGCACCTGCATCCCAATGTTTGTAGCAGCAATGCCCACAATAGCCAAACTATGGAAAGAGCCTAGATGTCCATCAACAGATGAATGGATAAAGAAGATATGGTATATATATACAATGGAATATTATGCAGCTATCAAAAAATGAAATCTTGCCATTTGCAATGACATGGATGGAACTATAGGGTATTATGCTAAGTGAAATAAGTCAATCAGAGAAAGCTAACTATCACATGATCTCACTGATATGAGGAATTTGAGAAACAAGACAGAGGATGTTATGGGAAGGGAGGGAAAAATGAAACAAGATGAAACCAGAGAGGGAGACAAACCATAAGAGACTCATAATCTCAGGAAACAAACTGAGGGTTGCTGGAGTGGTGGGGGGTGGGAGGGATGCGGTGGCTGGGTGATGGACACTGGGGAGGGTATGTGCTATGGTGAGCGCTGTGAATTGTGTAAGACTGATGAATCACAGACCTGTACCCCTAAAACAAAGAATACATTATACGTTAATTTAAAAAATCAAGCATCTAAGATTATTTAGAGTTTGTTTCTGGAGTTTGAGAATCACCCATTCATTGACTTCTATAGGTAAACACTAATTTGTGATTTGACAGTCAGCAGTTTCAAGACAGCATGCTTTAATCTAGGGATTTGCATTATACACATGAAAGCCTGAAAGAAAAAGTAAAACAGAATTTGAATCACAGGATTCCTTAACATAATGTGTTTAGCATTCAGTCATGAACTGTATATGACGTGTTTCTTTTGCTTTTATACAGTTTCCTTTAGATAAATTTCTATATTTCTAATATAAACTCCAAGGGGATTTCCATACAGGTAAACAAATGTTACCAAAAGGTCAGAAGCTTTCCTACTTGGGCCTTAAATACACATATGTTCACATATATAATCCTGCATTAGATTTTTTTTTTTTTTGCTGTTCTTAATATAATCCCTTTAATAGATACAGTTTTTCGTTTAGAATAAAAATTAAGTCACGGAGCAGAGACCTTCTTCAGTGACTGTCAATTTTCTAAGAGGTAAGCACCTTTTTAGTCTTTTTCTTTAGGCTACTTGTAGCAAATTTCTTGGTTCCAACTTGGTTCTTTTTGACCTTTCTCTCTGACTCATTCTACCATCACCCACCAGATCTGTCAAGAAAAGGAAAGTTAATAACCAGGTTCCAAGCCAAGAATGAGATTAGATTCACACTCAAGCGAGGGAAAGGTGAGTTTTGAATTTTGAAAAGAAGCCCTTCAAGGGTCATGTAATTACTAGGGTGTTATCAAAAAATTATTACTGCTGCATATTCCTCATTTAGGAGGCGAGTGCCACAATGCCACAGGGCAGTGGAAAGTTATAAACGGTGACATGCAAATGAGTCAGGAAAGCACATATATTGGTGTTCTGCTGCCCCATTTGCTAATGGAAAATGCAACATCAGAAAGCATGCCTTTCATGGAGAATGACATATCTAGGACATTGGCTGGGATTTATAGTCAACCATCTTTCTGCTGCTTCATTGGCTTTTACAATTCATTTCAATTCTCACTTATAGGAAAAAATCATTGTGCATAGATTAGCATATATCCCCATCATGCTTCTTTTGGCTGCTTCTTTTACTTGTGATTAATTTTTAAAATTCAGCTAATTTATTTATGTGATAGTTCCTGAGAATCATGACTTGGAAAATAATTTTGTCTTCATCAGAACTTGTCTCCATAACAATACTCTTACATGCTTTTTGCTAAGCAGTTGTTCTGCTCTTCAGATTCTACCTTGATTTAAACATCCACTCTCTTGTTTTACTTAAAGAGTCCTGTTTCAGACTTCTTATTGTCTAAGGAAAGGGGAAAAAAGGGATAAATAAAAAAATGACATGCCTCAGGACTAATGTATAAAATAAAAGGTCTGGAAATCACAAATCATTTGGTGCTTCCCATATTAGAACATTAATTCTTTGGAAAATGTTTTATTCAGGTTTAATCAGCACCTTGGAGATAGCATCTGAATCTTTTGAGATTTTTGCAAGCCTTATTTCTGACCCAGTTTTTAAATTTTTCAGGAGTTAAGGAACTACTACTTTCTGCATGTAAACGGGAAATCAAAACTATTTGGAATAAGTTATATCTTGTTAACTATTCGGTAGTTTAAGCATTTTATTTTACTTTTACCTAAGGTAACAGTGATGCCACAAATTCTATACCCTGAAACCAAATAATTGTGCAAAGACGAATTTCACTTACAGAGGCTTTTTACAAAGCTCTAAGAACATGTAGTATGTGTATATAAATTAAATCATTGTTGGTATTGCTATTACATTATATTTCTGAACATAGCATCATAGTACATTTTCAATAATTATTTAAAACTTTCTAAATATTCTTCTGTATAAACAAAATCAAACACACAAAAAACAAAATCATCTTTTTTGATCTGTATGATCTAAAGTCATGTATAACAGCTAATAAGACATTTTAAAATAAAATCATAAGTAGAATATATTGTTTTTTAGGGTGCCACTTTCTATGGTAATATTTATTGTTACAACAACCATATGAGTTTCAAATAACTCAAAGTTATAGATTATGAAATTAACATTTAGTTTAAGTGATACTTTCATGATCCATACCTAGTAAGTAGCAAGAGTGAAGCCAGACTCATGTCTTTTTGACTCCATAGCCCACACTCTTTACCATTCTGTTTCAAGGTCTCCGTTTTTTTACTGGATAAAAAGATCAGCCTGATTCAGTATTTTCGAAGGCTGACAGCTGTATTTCTGAAGAAACATTGTCACAGTAGAACTAAAAATAGAATACTCATTATAGGACTTGCTAACAGTGCTTCCCTTTTATAGATATTAGACCAGTGGTATAACTCTTATAAAGACAAATATTTCAAGAAAGATGAGGGGGCACCTGGGTGGCTCAGTCAGTTGGGTATCTGCCTTCAGCTTGGGTCCTGATCCCAGAGTCCTGGGATCAAGCCCCACGTCGGGCTCCCTGCTTAGGCGGGGAGCCTGCTTCTCCCTCTCCCCACTGCTTATGCTCTCTCTCTCTTTCTCTCTCTCTCTCTCTCTCTCTCTCTCTCTCTCTCTCTCTCTCTCTCACACTCACTCTTTCTCTCTCTCAAATAAATAAATAAAATCTTGAAAAAAAGAAAGATGAGGAGCTACCCAGGATTTAAGGTCACTTGAGATCAGTGACCAACGGCAGGTATAAGAGATCATGCCTAGCCTTCTAGAAGGAAACTTCCATTCTTAGTGTCCATTTGGCCCAACAAATACCTGGCCTCCTATTTCTGATGGCTTCCTACCAGACTCACACCATCAGTAATCCTCCTTCTTTCATGTCTTTAATTATTCTAATATCATAGTCACTTTCACATAACTACAATAAGCTCAAATATCCCTAAAACAGGAAATTTATTTTTGAACCAGCACTACCATATATAATTTTCCCTTAAATATCAGATTCTTGAAAATAGGAATCTATTCTTCCCATTCATTCCTCAGTCTTCTGTGATTAGGGGCCAATTCCCAGCACTTTAAAGATGCTATAAAATCTTTCTGGAGGATATCTAACTCCCCATCTACTTCTATTCTCAAGTTGGACCCTACCCTCTAACTTATTAGTTATGTTCATAGCAATTTCATATCATTGAGCATTGTAGTATAAACATTATTTAATGGAAAAGGAAAGCAGGATGCTTAAAGGAATGTCAAAAAGAGTGTCAAAGAAAAATTCTTTTATTTTGGGATGCCTGGCTGGCTCAGTCAGTAGAGCATGTGATTCTTGATCTCAGGGTTTAAGCCCCACATTGGGCATGGGGACTACTTAAAAAAAAAAATGTAAAAAAATTCTTAAATCCTTTTATTCTATAAGGAATGTAAATAATACACACTTTGTTTAATTATATGTATAGTTATAATGTCTAAAAATTATGGAAATCTAGAATTTTTATGATTTAGAGGTAGCTTATTAAAAACAAAACAAAGAAACAAAAATCTAAGAAAAGTAAACTGTTTTTGCCAATACCACTCAGTAGTAGGCCTAAGAGTCATATTAATGGAATAACTCTAGTTTGATCTTGATTTTCATCAAGGTCACTTTATTTTCGTATCAACATTACACAGCTTAATGCTGACCATGCATTGTATTTATAAAGCACAACATCTCTTAGGCATTGTCTTTGGTTTGCTCCTGTACTGTTTTCCAAGCCTTGATGTCAGTTCACCATGGTTATCTTGTTTCACAATTTGTTGCTTTATTCATTGATTATGTTTTTGTTCAGCTCTTAATGTTACCACACCTATTGAAGAGAAATTCTTTTATATTTCTGTAACACATTACTATTTTTCATCTTTTTCTACTGTTATTTTCCTCCCTTGCTCCCCTAATATCACTCTTCACTAATTACCTTCCTAAATGTCAAACTCCTTTGGCTATTCTCCTCTAATGCCTTACTTTCCTTTGCTAGAACTTAAACTCGAAGAAGGGAAGTCAAAGGGAGAAATCTTACACTATATTGACAAGGAAGGACAAGAAAGCTGTATGTATTGAATGACTCTCATGCTCTAGTACCAAGTGACAAGATGATAGTGATTCTCTTAAGCTGTATTGTGGGTTGATGTTATGAGTTGGGCTGTGACCACTAAAGGGATATGTTGAAATCCTAACCATCACCACCCCACCCTCCTCCCCTGCCAACCTATGAAAGTGACCTTATTTGGAAATAGAGCCTTTGCAGATGTAATGCAATGAAGATGCTATCATTAGGATGAGTCCTAATCCAGTATGACTAGTGTCCTTATAAAAAGAGAAAAACACCATGTGAAGACAGAGATACACAAGAAGAATGCTATATAACAGCAGAGGCAGAGATTGGAGTGGTGCATTTTTAAGCCCAGGAATTACCGCCATTAATATTTATCACCATAAACTAGGAAGAGGAAGGAAGGACTCTCCCCTAAAGGTTTCAGTGGGAACGTGGGCTTGCTGACGACTTCATTTTGTCTTTTTTTCTTTTCTTCTCTTTTCTTTCCTTTCTTTTTCCTTTCCTTTCCTTTCCATTCCTTTTTTTTTTTCCTCTTCCTTCCCTTTCTTTGTTTCTTTGGTTCTTTGTTTCTTCCATTCATTCATTCATCCATTCATTATTTTAAGACCTTTATTAATAGGTGCTTGCCATTTGTTGACTTTCTTAAAAAAATCAAGTTGTAAACTTTTATTACAAATTTTAAAAGAGGTTCTTAAAATTTCAATGTGACTAGATATGAAATGAGTTAAAAACCTTTAAAGGTGTATTGAGAAAAACTAGGTTCCCCTCAAAAAAGCACATTTGTTGTTCACAAAAAGGACATCTTTATGTAAAAACAATAAAAAAAAAACCTCCATGTTTCGTAGATAATGCAGATGGCTCTAGTTGTATGGTCAGTGAGCAGAAAGCAAGCACATGATGTCTTCAGTTCCAATCTTTTGTTCATTTCTTATTGCTGGAATTTGGTATTCATTTTTTCGTGTTGGATGACTAAACTGGATGATGTTAGAGATGGTAAGCTGGCATTTATTGAGTTCCCACCTTCTCAGCTTCCAGAGCAGCAGGTGTGGTGGCTGGTTTTATCTACTTGCCATCTTGTTGTTCAGGGAGTTCTAGGCATCTGTATGGGTAATTGAAGTTGAAGTGGTACCAGTGTTGAAGTGACTGACTGCTGACCTTGTACCTGCCTGACTTTCCTTACCTTCTTCATTGCTGCCCTCTCTAGACTGTCTTTGGTGAGGCTGACCCAGTAGAATCACAGTCTGTAACCCCCATATATGTAATCTATCTTGCTGGTCTGCCTTGCTGTCCTGCACCCTGGTTGTTGACACCATCCATCCCTTCTCCCTGCACGGGACCGTTGTAAAACTGTCGTCACCACCCTTAGGGTGTCCGCGTGGAATAAGGTGGGAACCATCACCTGTAGTAGAGCTTGTGCTGGTGGTCCTAGCACTGACCCCTCATTCTTTTCCCAGCTGTCACTATTCTGCTAATTCTGCTTCTGTTTGCCTGGAGGACCCCAGTGCCTTGGGTAGCGTCCCTAATGGTTAAGGTGTGCAGCATAGTAAGTGCCGTCTGCTGGAGCTCCACCATGGCCTGTAACATATTCTGCCTCAACACCCTTTTGGCCTTGAGTGACCTCAGACTCCACACTTGCTTTGTGTCCTGTATCGTGAAGGTACTTCCTCGGCTTATTCTCATTTATGGCCGTGTGGTATACAAATACATCTTCTTTGGTGTCATTCCTATGATAAAACCATTCATGTTTCTTACACTGAGACATTGTACTGTTCCAAAACCTTTGCGAGTAGCTTTTTGACACCACCAGCAGACACCACTGACGTGAGACCAACCAGGGCCACCGCTCCCTGGTGCTCAGCTTGGTGTCAACAGTGATGGTGGGGGGTGGAGGGGAGGGGGTGCAGGGCGGCTGCTGTGTCTGCCAATGTTTGTGGGGATGCTGACTGGGACCTACTTCGGCAGCTGATATGGCGGCAGTAGTGGGGGCGCTGCTCAGGGCCCTCTTCCCTCCACTCTTCTCTCACTATGTATGGAACTCCTGACACCTTTATTTCGTTAAGACTTCTTGCCTCCAAAACTGTAAGACCATACGTTTCTATTGTTTGAGGTCACCTGGTTTGTGGTACTTTGTTACAGCAGCCCTAGGAAACTAATGCAGTTGATGACCTTGGCTCACATTCGGTAAATGCTATATGTGAGGGTCTGTTGGAATACCCATACGGAGATGTACACCCACAGCAGAGATGTAGAGCAGACAGTAAGAAATACAAACCCAGTGTTTAGGGCAAAGGTCAAGGTTAGAAAGGTGGCTCTGGTAAACTTCACTATATCAGCCATAGTTGAAAACCTATGAGGAGAAGATGCATATTGCTTTAATCAAGGTCATTAGTGCCAGCCACCATAACAACAATAATCCAAAAATCTGTGATAATGTCATCAAGTTTTCCTACTCACTTAACAGTTTAAATAGGTTTTCATCAAAAAGTCTTCCACATGGTGAGCCAGGAATCCACATTTCACCTTATGGCTCCCCTACCTTAAAGGGACTCCTCAGGTTCTTTATTGGATTCTTTGTATTCAGTAGTCCAGTGGGCAAAGAGCAAGAGAGTAGGATCATGCAAGATACTTTATGAACCAGGCCTGAGTTCCACTAGCTAGAGCTCAGTCACTTTCTGCAAGCTTAACTACAGAGGAGCATGGGAAATAAAATCTCCCTGTTTGATCAGATGAACATGTCTTTAGATTCTATCACAGATGGGCAATGACCTGCACATTTAAGAAGTGCAGACAGGATTCTAGTACGTTCAGCAGAGAGGGAGACTAAGAACGTTTTTGGCTACGTGAAATCGGCAAGTACAGGGCTGTTTGTGTAGAATAGTGAAGAAACAGTACAATTCGGCAAAACGATAGAAAGGAAGTGACCCAGAGGAAGAAAATTGAATGAGGAGAGACACAGAGGGAGTGGAGCCCAGGATTTCTTCTGAAAATAGTACTGGGACAGTTTAGTGAAGGCACACAAACCAGAATCCAGTTAAAATCAAAAGAGGATATTTATATATCCCTAGTTAATGCCCAGATCAGTAGTAGGTTCACCCTTTCACTTTACCTTTGCCAAGTGGATTTAAAATTCTGCAGACTTTAATTTATTGAAATCTACCACTGACGTGAGAATGACAGTTATTTCTTTCCACTTCTCAGTATGGGACCACAGTTTTATTAGAATGCTTGCCCTCTGAGCTCAGCAAGGAGCATGTTATAATTAGATGAGTATTGCAATAGAGATTCTGTTAATGGGATTTTTGAGACATAGTAAAAAAAGAAAACCTACAAGAGTGTCTCCATTAGACTCTATATAAGTAAGGGAAACCTGTCTTAGGAGACCACTAAAGAAATCAGCAGGAGTTAGTTAACTGAAGGTCAAACAAAATGACATGCTATGCCTTGGGGGATACTGTTAAAATAATCGTGGCAGGTAAGGGACTGAGTGACTGGAGGTGCCTGTGCATATTACTAAGATGAAAATGAAGATGGGAATTAAAACATCACAAATGCCCTCTTTATTTTTGTATAAACTGGAATTCCACCTCTCAGTATACAATATTAGCATATGTTTTTCTCTACACTGAAAGTGTGAATTCACAGGGCACCCTTTAATGTACATGTTCCATAAACAGTATTTTAAAAGTGATTCTCACTTGAGCTCACATAACCTCTGCCTACTTTTTTAAGCATATACATTTTTTTCTGAATGTATAAAAAATATACTTGTTGTTAGAAAACTTAGAAAAGGAAGAAAACATAAGGTAAAGCACATAAAATGCCACAATTCCAAAAAACTCACATTTTTGTTTTCCTACTAGCTATTCATACACATCATATTAATGTATCCACTATGATAATTTTTATCTCTTTTTCTATCCAGTAGTTTTCATTGAATATTTTGATTTGGTTGGTCCTTTTGTTTCCTCATTGACTTCGTTTTTTTCATTATCTTGGAAAAATCATGTGAAACAGCTTTAAAAATAACTACAGGAACTTCCGTCTAATCTATCTGAATTTCCTCTAAGGGAAGTTAAAGAAAATGAAGTCAATTATTTTTTACTCATTCAGCACAAGTCTGTACTATCGTTGTTCGGGTACAGAAACTAATATTCCCCAATAAGGGAAAGCACACAGAGGACGAGGGAGGGCCTTCCTTCTCCATGGGCCTGCCCTTCCACACTGTACGGATTCCTCTAAGTACCCTTCACTTATAAGAGGGCAAGGTGAGAAAGGGCGGGGAATGAGCCGAGACTTTATCCCTTGTTTACTTTGTAGCTTCTGCCTCCGAACCTAGACTAACTGGAAGAATGAGACTCTGCTCCTAAGTGCTGACCTTTCCAGATCTTCGACTCTTGTCCCCAAGATTCAAAGGGTTCCCCTTGGATTTGCTCTCGCCCAAGCATTTATCTCTGAGTAACCGCAGGCGATTGATCCTGGTATTCAAACTGACGTGACTTTAGGATTTCATGCTATAGAATGTTTGTGATAATTTACAGCACCAGGGCAAAATTAAATAACAGAATTGCTGCAACATCAGTGTTGTGCTTTTTCCCATATGACCTGGCAAGAAACTAGCAACTCAACCAGGAGAAGACAATTAGGTTTACAAAGGTGAAAAAATACTGATCGAGTGCAGGCATTTATCCCAATAATGGGACGATTGTAGACTGCTTGTCATGTTTGACTATAGTCTAGATTCAGCAGTATTCCTTCCTCTACCGCTTCCAGACTTGGATGTTATTTGTATAGGACTAATACATAAAAGACTAACAGACTGAAAACACATCTTTTTTTATTTCTTAATGCCCTTGTAGACCTAAAATAATATATGAAACACAAAGATTTCCATATATGCTGTCTTGAACCATAAGCATATATGAAAATTAGTCTTAATTTTGATAATCAATTGTTAACATGTCCCCAAGAAGTTTTACTGCCAGCTTTAGAAGTAGAGAAATGAGGGTGAATTTAGAAATTTTACTGACCTCATTTTGAAGGGATCGATTCATATGTTTTCATAAATCCTGATTTGAGCTTTAGAAAGTTAATATGTTGGTCATGGTTGTGTCAAATCAGATGATAAAATTTTTCTTATAAAAAGTGACTGATAACACACCTGGATATGTACAGGATTAATAATTGAGAATTATTTACGTGCATGATTTCCATACATGATTCATGGCACATAACTGTGCCAAAGAATTGCATTACAGTTGATCAAGATTTGAAATATGGTTCTTGTCAGTTTGTAAATGGTCTTTGATCACAAATTACTTCAGTTGGCACATATTAGAGTCCATTTTTCTTTTCTGCTTTATTTACATTTTTTCACTAAAGTGCTTTGTGTTTGTTTTGGTGTTCTACTTATTTATTTTTAAATGCACAAATGCACAGATTCTTTGATAGGAAAATCAATTGCTTCCTCACAAAGAGCATGCAGAAGGGGAATCAAGATTTTGAGGAGGAAGAAGGATGAAGATAATTAAAGTAGACACTAAAAAGCAATGAACACAGGGGCGCCTGGGTGGCTCAGTCATTAAGCGTCTGCCTTCGGCTCAGGTCATGATCCCAGAGTCCTGGGATCGAGCCCCACAGCGGGCTCCCTGCTCCGCGGGAAGCCTGCTTCTCCCTCTCCCACTCCCCCTGCTTGTGTTCCCTCTCTCGCTGTGCCCTCTCTGTCAAATAAATAAAAATCTTTAAAAAATTAATTAATTAAAAAAAATAAAAGCAATGAACACAATCCTCATTTGACCCATTTATTCTTTTGGTGTCCTGAGATCCTCCATGCCTAATGACACTGCATGCTAGTCTTCATAATTTTTAGGGTTCTACATTATAAAATTTTAAAAGAAATTTTTAAAATATATCCTCTTACATAATAGCCATGACCATTTCTCCTCTGGTAGATTACTAAATTTCCCATTGCAGAAGACAGAGTAAAACCAGGTAGATTTTTAAAAATGGGTATATAGAAAAAAAATGTTTTTTAAAAAAAGAGGGAAAAAGAAATGGCATGGTATCTAGTAAAACAAGTGATCATTGAATTATGGGGCTAGACAGAAATCGGAGAGAGTGAATTTGCCGAGTAAGGCGTATTTCTCTGGTCTGTTGGTCTCATAATGATATTATATTCTTAAAAGTATTAATAAAATTGGAATCACTCTAACAGCATTCTTCTTAGTAGCATTCTTACAAATTAGACCCTTTTCAAGTTTAATCACTTAGCACATGGGCATCTTGTAGCTCTGTGTCCTTTTAGACTCTTTTAAGAGTTTAGTCCTAAATAATGAGAAGTCCCACATATTCGGCAAACTTTTCTTGACTGTTTTTCCTCATCACTCTCAGCCTAAGTTTCCAAGCCCACATTTGAAATCCCTACCTCTAAAATATGTACTTAAATTTTTCACAACAACCATACCATTTTGGAAAACAGCACAATACTTCTGTCCTACCGAAAGCTTTGTATATTATAACTTATATCCCCATTATGGCCAATATTAGAGATTTCATTAATTCTTTCAATTCCTGATCTTATACATGATGTCAGATCTTCCATTTTTTTAATTTTTGTTTTTGTTTGTGCACTCATTGTGTATTTTGGAATTGTTTCTGGTAGTACTAACTTTACAAAACGAACTATATGAGAACATGTTTTAAGTTGTAAAAAGTCCTAAGAACAATTGTGCAGAAGAGTAAGCTGAATATCACAAAGCAAAGAATATATATATTTACAAGGTGAAGAATATATTTAACACATACATTTTAAGAGATTTGTTGAGTACTACCCATATACCGACATGGAAATCTTGATGGATTGCACAGGGATAGTGTTGCTACTTGGTGTCTCAGGATAGGCAGTTATCTCTGACCATAGGAAATAGCAACTCATAAGATAGTTTTCTGTCTTAGAAAAAGGAGAGTGTTTTCATAATTAATATTATTTCCATTGGTAGAACAAGTTTCAGCACTGGAGGCAAATCACTTTTACTATGTATAAGAAAATACTTTGTTTACTATTCTTCCACTGGCCCCTCCCCTGGCCTACAAATAACCTTATTATATCTCCCATCTTTCTGTTGTGTTCACTGATATATCCCTAGTGCACAGAATAGTGCTGGGAAAATAGTAAGTGTTCTCTGTACATTTTTGAATGAAGTAATTAAAAGAAAATCTGAGTTGATCTGTCTAGATACCACCTAATTTATGTCCTTTTATTTCAAAACTGAACTGAAAGAAGGTACTCAGTACTTACTACTCCTTTTTCTTCATGTAAATTCAGTTGTAAACCTACCAAAAGCAATCATCCCTGTGTACCATTCAAATAAAACTTTTCTCAGTGTCCCCATGCAAGGACCAATTCCAGAGCTCTGTTCTCTCTAATGTTCCAGATGGACTTCCTCGGGGCAATTGACTATTCGGCTTCCTTCATTCTTGAAACTCCTCCCAGAATTTTATAGTGAGAAAGAATCTTAATTTCTCTTCTCCCCCTCGCTCATTATAATCCCATATTGACTGGTGCCTTCTGAGAACCTGTTTAATGACCAGTTTAGGGAGTGGTTTAAAGCATTATTCTGGAATCTGGTGGCTCGGTTCAAATTTTGGTCCCCTAGTTAACAAGATTTTCTGAACATGCTCCTATATCTCGCTTGTACTTACCTCAGACTGTACTTACCACTACTTACCACTGACTCTAGCCCTGGTTGGTTCATATCTAGAGTTTCGCAGGTGTGGTTATGATTTTGCAGCACTGGGTTAGATGTTGGTAGAGGCCAGAACGTAACATGTATCAAATAACAGTGTCTTTTCTAAAATTATTTCATTTAATTTTTCAAGCAATTGTGAAGTAAATACTCTTTTTTCATCTCAGTAGAAGTATCTGAACCTCAGATGAGCCAGCTACCTTGATCCAGGTAACACAGTACAGTAAATGCCAGCGCTGACTTTGCCATTAGTATCTGGTTAGTCACACTTTGTTTCTTGAGCACTCCAGCAATTAAACCCTTTGGGAGGAAGGCAAAAGAACTCTTTTGGGTGTTTCCTTGGGGAAACTGAAGTTATAAATATGCCCTGAAAGGCCATTGGTATTGGCATCTTACAAACATTATGATATCTCAAGAAGATTATGTAGCTGGATTAGATAATGAGATTGTAAATGTCTCTCCGTTAAATTAGGCTTTATCTAAAACCAGCTCATTGCATGCCAGCTCTTGAAAGCCTCTGGTTCTTATAAATCATGATATACAATGACTTCAAGTAAAGTCCTTGCTAAATTTAATCAAGAACATTCTGTACAATGGACTATCCTTTATGCAGTAGTAGGCACTAATGACTGGCTTGCATAGGTATATTTATTCTGGTATAGACAGTGAAGTATTAGCGTGTTATCTGCTATATTTCTTGAGCTTTAAAACAAGCAGACAAGAAGCAATCCAAACAGTATATTTCCACATAACTGAGTAAAGTAACATCAGATCCTAAAATGTAGTCCTTGCCCGCTCTCAGATGGTATGACCCAATCTAGGAAGTGACCACGAAGCCCTTAGATGTGATTTAATATGAATTGTGGCCCTACTTCATAAAATAGCATTTCATGATATTACTTTGTGATTAGACTACTACAGGTTTTTTTCCGAGTAATTTTTTTAATAGTTAAAATGAACTATTTCCAGGCTCTTCTCCATGCAAAGCAGGAGAAATATAAAGGCTCTTTTTGATCAGGTGTCTTGTATTAATTTAAATTGAATCTTAACTATTTGAATTTATTGCAGCAGATGTCCTCAGCTACCCAATTATTTTAGCACAATTTGGCACATATATAATTTTAAAAGACCTTGTATCTAGGCAAAGCATTTAATTTCCTACCAAATTAATCCCTTTGGAACATTACATTGGATGCCATGGTGATTAAAAAAAAAAAAAAAAAAAAAACACTTTCGTAACAGCAAGTTGCTCCAGTAAATACCCAGTACTCTGCACAAATGGAAGATCTGCATTTATTTCCTCTGTTATATATGGTGCAGGTTTTCTTATTACTAATTATGTACTCTTTCTCAGCTATTTTCAATAACAATGTATATTGTGCCCTTTCCTTTCTAATTCTGGGTTTTTCTGTTCTCCTGTTTGAAGGAGATGACATGCTTTCCTTGACCCTAAAAGGGCAGTGAATGTGGATTAAACCAGAACTCTTCAGCAATGTGGTCAGGAACAAGAATGATAATGTTTAAGATTTTGCTTAGCTAAATGACATATACTTCAACATGCATTTTTAGTAATTAATTAAAATAAGTTAATGTGTCCCAGTTACTGTTGCTGTGTAACAAATCATTCTAAAACTTTTTAGAGTAAAGCATCCATTTTATTACGTGCACAGATTCTGTGGATTAAATACTTAGATATGGCATAGCACAGATGGTTTGACTGTAATCCATGATGTCTGGGCCTCAGCTGGCAAGACTCAAAGACTAGAGATGACTTAATGGCTGAGAGCTATGAAAATCTAGAGGTTCTTTCACATACATGTGTGGCACATTGTCTGGTATTATTAAAAGTCTGGAAATTCAGCTGGGAATGTTGTCTGAAACACCTGTATACAGCTTTTCGTGGTATTTTTGGTTTTAATACCATGGTCGGTAGTTTTTTGAGGTAAAACATCTTAGAGGAAGGCATGCCAAGATCAAGCATTCCAAGAGTGCCAGGTAACAGAGCCTCAGAATTCACCTGGCATCATTCCCTCCAAATAGCTATAAGGCCATCCCAGAAGTCAGTCTGGATTCAAGGAGAAAAGACACAGACCCCCACCCCTTAATTAGAGAAGTTGAAATGATTTGTGGATATATTTTAAAACCACAACAAATATATCATCTAATAGAGTGATATATGATAGGTAATTATTTTCTGTAGGCTTAAGATTGTTGTAGTCTATAGATAACATTACACATCCCTGGACTGTAAGGAGATGCATTGAAGTTCAGGTAGCAAGCACGACAAAGTATTCACCATATTTGTTATGCTCAACCTTGTTATTTTTTGTTTTTTTGCTTTAAAAATATTTTGTTTATTTTAATGTAGCTGGTACAATGTTCATTTAAAACCCATATCCCAGGGGCGCCTGGGTGGCTCAGTCGGTTAAGCATCTGCCTTCGGCTCAGGTCATGATCCCAGGGTCCTGGGATCGAGCCCCACATTGTTGTGGTCATCCTCATCGTAGTCGTCGTCATAGTCGGGCTCCTTGTTCAGCAGGGAGTCTCCTTCTCCCCCTCCCACTGTCCCCCCTCCCTCTCCCTCTGCCCCTCCCTCTGCCCCCGTCCCTCTCCCTCTGCCCCTCCCTCTGCCCCCCTCCCTCTGCCCCATCCCTCTGTCCTTCCCCCCTCCTCGTATGTGCACTCTCTCCCAAATAAATAAAACCTTAAAAAAAAACCTATACCCCAGGCCACAAAGTACAAATAAAATCAGAGCAGTGTTCTGTTGAATACACTTCTGCATGAATAACTTTATTAACTGCTAATAGAAATTAGGACTTTCCTGGGATCTTCTGATGAGATTTTTCTTTTATCTTAAAATGCTTTCTCCTTAGCGAAGCCATCTTTGGAGTTAATCATTACTCTCACCCTCGTTGTTATCTCAGCTCTAGCCCGATGGTTCTCTTCTTTTGATCCAGATACTCAAATTCTAAAAGTAGCTTCCAGTTAAGGAAAGATCATTTTCCACAGTTCAGTTCTTTGAAAAACTTCCATCTCTCACTGAAAGTCATAGTCCAGGAGTGAAGCAGTCACATGCTAGAACTTCAGGGCCCATTGAAAAGTCATTTTGAACACTGGAATTGGTCAATCTTATTTATCACAAGCCTGAAAATGCACAGTCCTGGCCTCTCTGTGCACACATGTAATTTTTTTAAAGAAGAGGGTGATATATGAAGGAGGCTGAGGTTTGATTAACAAAAATTAGCACAATGAAAACAATAATGAATAATGGGCACTAGAATTCAAATTATCAGATACTTTAAAGAGATGTGGTGCCAGTTTTCAATTCCGTTTTGAACACATTACAAAATAGCTATTTTTAAAATTAAAGGATTGAGGATAAAGGGGAAAAAAAGATGAAAAGAATACCTAAATCACTGAACAACCGCCGGTTTGTTCCTGATAAACTTCAATCACATCATCTTCCTCCATTCCTAGTTCTTCAGCGGTGTCATTATCAGCAATTTTCTGACCATCAAACAGAAATTGAAGGGAATTCACTGGAACTCCCTGTCTTTGACAGTAGGATTCTTTGAGTTTCTTCAGATGGGTTGTCATTTTCACTCGGAAGTATACCTCACTGCTATCCTGTCCGACGACTTTGAGTTTGATGTATTCTCCTGCCTTCTTACCGCCCACGTCTTCATTGGAGGGTTTTGCCTCCTGGCCATCCATGGTGACAGTGGCTTCACTCAGTGTCTCCACTCGGGAGTGGCAGTGGCAGCCTCAGGTAGGCAGAACCTCGCTCCGAGGGTTTCAGATCCGTGTCTCCCCCACAGCACGATGCTATGACTGGGTTGCTATGCTCAGGTTTGAATTCTGCTCTGGAATTCTTGATGACATGTCATAAATTTCCTTTATGATCCTTAGGGTTCTACTGACCTCAGTATGTCATTTGAGTTCTTTAATCGCTACATCTCAAGAGCAAGCTTACAATAAAAAATAAGGGGATAAAAGGGAAGCACATAAATCAGCAGTATTACTCAACATCTTAGTCATCTGTCTCAGTTTGGGTTCCCCCAAAATTAGACAGCAAGGAAAGGACTTTGGGGCATGTAGTTTATTTGAGAGGTGATCCCAAGAAGCATAAGTCAGAAAGGAGAGAAAAGCCAACAGATTATGTTAATGGCTAGGTGTTTGCTGCATTCAACTGGGGCTCAAGGTGCTGAGGCCCATGTGAGATAACACAGTAAACATGCCTCAGAATCATTTGTCTAGATGAATAAGAAGCAGGAACATTTTACCACCATCAACCATACCCAGAGTTTGAGATTTGGCATGAGGTGTATCAGGGATTCCACAGTTACCCATTGTTTTTGTTTGTGGTGAGCATTATCCCCTGCTGCCTAGAAAACTCTTAGAGAAGATCTGTCACTCAAGCAAGCCCTTGAGGGAGGGAGCTGTCAGAAGGTGTGGGAATCATGTACCTGACAGAGATGCCAGGTGACTCATTTGGGGCAAGCGAACATGGGATTGAGTATCAACATCTCCTCCATCTTGGTTTTGTGTGTGTGTGTGATAGTTATGATTTTATAAATGTATCACATTTACATAGTTTAACAAAAGCAAATAATCTGAAAGGCTTACAAAAACCAAACGTGTAGCTGCGTGTTCCACCTTTCCTGTATCTTTACACCTTGTGCCTGCCTCTAGAGGCAGTCCTTTACAATTCATAACATTCTCTTATTTACCTCCATATTTCTAAATATGTATGTTGTGATTTATCCATCTTATAACTTGTGTATCACTTTCCTGGTATGGCCATTGAGAATTTAATTTTTTTTAAGGATTTGTTTATTTATTTGAGAGAGAGCATGCGTGAGTGGAGGAAAGAGGCAGAGGGAGAAGCAGGCTCCACGCTGAGCAGGGAGCCTGATGCGGGGCTTGCTCACAGGATCCCAGGATCATGACCTGAGCTAAAGGCAGAGTCTTAACCGATTAAGCCACCCAGGTGCCCCTGCCATTGAGAATTTAATGTTTTACGTTATCTCACCTCCCTCCAATTTTCCCTCCCTTCCTTTTTCCAATCTTATTATACCACAGTTTTGGGGTAACCCAATATTCATGTTATTTTGACATTACAAAAAGTTTCCATTACTAAGACAAATAATATATAATGATAACAGCAGATCCTTGCTTGTAAAACTTCTGACTTTCCTAAGGAAAAGTATTTTCATTTTTTATTTGCCTTTTTTAATGTACCTACTGGTAATTCTTTCCACATGCTCTGTATGCTCTGTAAAATGTATGTTAGCAATATCATTCCTGCAACATTTCTATTTTCTTTATGGAGTCGTCTTCATTGGTGACCCCGATACAGTTCAATCACAACTAGCATACTGTAGGACAGTCGTCCTGAGATTTCCCTTTTACCTTTATTCTAGAACTTCTCTTTGCTTTTCATCTTAGATGACTTGCTTTCTGGCTCCCAGAAGTCATGTCTTCTCTCAGTGTGTTACCTTCCTTTAGTAGATTACATCTCCCATTAGGTTCTTGAGAGTTTCTATGGAACAGAAATTGTTTTGAGGGTGAATTATTTCTGTAAGTGAAAATGTCTTTATTTTACCTTGACATTTGTTTGACATTTTAATGTCATTATAACATTCTAGCTTGAATATCATTTTTTTCAGAATTCTGAAGCATGCCCAAGTTGTTGTCTAGTTTCCAGATGTTAGTACTGGGAATTTCTGCGCCATGATAATCTCCAACCTTTTGCAGTTAACCTGTTCTATGTGCTGTTGCTCTTGGGTTAGTTTCAGTTTTCTTCTTGAAAGCTTTTGCTTTATTCCTTTCTCCTTTGTGTATTAATATCTTGCAGTATGTGGGCTCAGCGGGTCCATTAATGTGGTATTTCTGCCACTACTTTCTGGCTAACATGGTATTTGTCTCTCTCAGTGGTGTTTTTCGTTTGTACTTTTTTTTTAAAAAGAACTTTTACAAGCCACATATGAACTTTCTGGTATGACCCTTTGACAGTGTTACCAGTTCTCCAATTTCTACCTCTTTGCCTTCTTTCTACTTTGGGGGAGATTTTATTGACTTTATTTTATTGCATTTCTATTTTGGTGCCGTTATTTTTGATTTGCATGATATCTTTTTTCTTCACATCCTTCATATGCGTTCTTTTCTGGTTCCGTGTACAAAGAGCCTTCAGTGAATGTTAGTTCATCAACATTTGCTCTGATTTCTCTGAAGATATTAACTATATTTATTTGACGTTTCTTCCTTTTCCTGCACTATCTTGTTTCCTACATCATTTTTATATACTTTGAGTTTACTTTCATCTCTTTCATGTTGGAAGCTTTCTTCAAGTATTTGTTATCTTTGTCTGCTCATATGAAGAATGAGGCTTACCTTCATGGCATATAGAAGAGTAGCATTTTTACATAAAAAAGGCAGACAGTAGGTTAGAGATCAGAGGAATGGTATTGTCCTTCACACTTGCTAAATGGCACAGAAGATCTTCTCACGTTAGGATTTGTGATGAAACTTCTATAGATCCTTGAGCACTTTGATATTTAACACATCAGTCTAAATTTTAGTACATTTTATTTCCAAGAGGAAGGCCCATAGCATTAATCGCTTCTTGAAAGGTAGCATCCTCTCAAAAGATTAACTGGCCTTGAGGTATAAGATGCTAGAGATACACCTCAGCTGTTAAAATGGCAATTGTCTTTATTTGAGTGACACACTGGTGTAGAGTTACTGGAAATAATGCAAATCTGAAGATTCACTAATATTGAAACGGGAAGATTGCTTTAACGTTCTTTAAAATGTTTATTAGGTCCTCTGGCACTTCTACAAGATGAAGTCAGAGACAGAATTTATTCTTTTACCAGAAACAATTCAGAAGGAATTTTTTTAAAAAATGGTTTTGAAGACATGAGACAAATTACATTGATTCCTGAGAGGTGGCAGGCAAGCAAGGTGAGCTCTGTGATTACCCCAGGTTATTGCCTCGAGAGACTGTCCAAACCATGGCACAGGGAGGGGAACCCAAGTAGACCTTGCTAGACTTCTTGTATTTTGGAGATGGACCTACGAGTCCAGAGAGAGCAAGGTGGCTGGGGTTTGCAGGACAGACTAATGGAGATGAAGTAGCTGCACAAAGAATCTTCAGGGGGTCCCCCTCAATTGGTCCTCAAGAATACTGATTGCTACCTGCATGTGAGGAAACTACCCCAGGCCATGGGAAAAGCCATCAGAGAGGATTGCAGGGAACAGTGCTTAGATCTCTTACAGGTTCAGGAATAGTGCTGCTTCCCATCAACCAGGCCGGGAAAACATAATTCACAGGACGAATGGGGATTACTCAGGATTTTGTCTCAATTGTGGGGAAAGTTAGCCCTAGGCTAAATGCTGCTCTGACCTGGCCTAGTAAAACTTACCTTTGGAGAGCAAGAAAGGCTTACCGACTGGGAGAAGGTAGAAAGGAAATTCTGATATGCTCTGTAACATTCTATTTATTGAGCTAGGATATAAGTGTTAAGAGTTGTGATACCATCAAGATGAATATTTTTTTTAGAGCTGAAAATTAGTGAGCAAAACATCTATTTTAAAAAAGTTAAAGAAATGAAAATAAGGGGCGCCTGAGTGGCTCAGTCATTAGGCATCTGCCTTCGGCTCAGGTCATGATCCCAGGGTCCTGGGATTGAGTCCCACATCAGGCTCCCTGTTTGGCAGGGAGTCTGCTCCTCCCTCTCCCACTCCCCCTGCTCGTGTTCCTGCTCTCGCTGTCTCTGTCTGTCAAATAAATAAATAAAATCTTAAAAAAAAAAAAGAAATGAAAATAAAACAAGCCCAAAGAAAAGTGCAAAGAGAAATAAGAAGGATAATTAATGGTAGGAATGCACACATAAAATAGAGGATCAACAAAGCCAGAAGTTGGTTCTTAGCAAAAAGTTGGGAAACTTACAAACTAATGGTGAGATTGACAGGGGGAGGAGGGAGAAGGGGTGGGAGAGAGAACAGGGGGGTACAAGAACTATATCAGGAATGCAAAAGGTTGTAAACTATACCTGATGAAAACATTTAAAAAAATGACAAAAAGACGTTTGATCAACTCAGTGACTTTTAATTTAAAAACAAAATGACAAAACATAAAAAAAACAATAAGTAAAGTGATTTGAATTTCACATATTCCCAGTAATTTCCAGCTTCTGATTACACATAAGATTCTAGGTTTAGATCAGATTAGCTGCATAAAAAAGAAGAGGAAAAAAAGAGGGTTGTTTTGTTTTGTTTTGTTTTAAACTAAAAGCTTCTTTTGTTTAATTATTAGCACAAATGGCCTGCAAACCTTTCCCTGGGAAGTAAGGCATCTTTGAGATAGGGGGATAATGGTGTGGTGGGCAACCTCTAAAGTGACCCCGGTCTCCAGATATCCACTCCCTGTGTAACCCTTTCATCTTGTGTAGCCTGTACCTCATGACTTCTAACAAAAAAATAAAAAATAAAATAATAAAACACAGCACAGGAAACGAGATGTCACTTCCAAGATTAGGTCAAAAGGACTCTGGCTTCTGTCTCACTTGCAGGCTCCCTTGCTCTTCCTTGCTCTGGTGTAGTCAGCTGCTATGCTGGGAGGTGGCTTACGGAGGGGCCCGCCCTGTTAAAGAACTGAGGGAGGTCACCGGTCAAGGGCCAGAGAGGACCTGACTGCTCACCACAGCAGTGCTAGTGAGCTCGGAAAGAGATCTTTCCTGATTCAAGCCGGGAGATGATGACAGGCCTAGTTGACACTTTGCAGCCTGTAACAGCCCCTGAGCCAAGTCATCCAGCTAAGCTCGGCCTGGATTCCTGTTCCACAGAAATCGTGAGATCCTAAGTGTTGTTTGAAGACACTAAGTGTTGGGGCAATTTTGGATGCAGTAATAGATAACTAATTTATTAAGAGAGATCTCAGATTTGCTGAAGATGACATCTGTGAGTAGAATAAGGCTCCTAAATACCACAGACAGAAGAAATTGGTAACATTAGGAGGCAACGTGGCAAGCTTCTGAGTGAGGCGTCAGAGATTTCTGATAGTTCCCATTCCATAGGTTGTTGGCATCTGCCATAAACTATCATCACTGAGTTCCTAGGCCTTATAAAATACCAATGTCAAAACCAATTTTCTCAAGTCTTGCTATAAAACCACTCTGTGGAAACCAAGAACAGAAGCAGCAGCTGACATCAAAAGGAATGAGATCTTGCCATTTGCAATGACGTGGATGGAACTGGAGGGTGTTATGCTGAGTGAAATAAGTCAATCAGAGAAAGACATGTATCATATGACCTCACTGATATGAGGAATTCTTAACCTCAGGAAACAAACTGAGGGTTGCTGGAGTGGGGGGCAGTGGGAGGGATGGGGTGGCTGGGTGATAGACACTGGGGAGGGTTATGTGCTATGGTGAGCGCTGTGAATTGTGCAAGACTGTTGAATCACAGATCTGTACTTCTGAAACAAATAATGCAATATATGTTAAGAAAAAAA
>NW_027397078.1:22072649-22094330 GCF_003265705.2 Callorhinus ursinus
GCCTGGTGATGGGTATTAAAGAGGGCACGTTCTGCATGGAGCACTGGGTGTTATGCACAAACAGTGAATCATGGAACACTACATCAAAAACTAATGATGTAATGTATGGTGATTAACATAACAATAAAAAAATTTAAAGAAAAAAAAGTGGCTGATATATCCACACGGCATGTAGCAATCAGGAATTGCTTGTTTCATTTTTAGCAAATTCTACACATAGCACAAGAGATAGCAGGTAGTGTGCTACCTTTCCAAAAATGCCCATGGCTCTTAATGAAAATAAAATCATCCCTATCTTCTGGGTGAAAAGACAGAAACTTCACATTTATACATGGGGACATAGAGTTACCTGACATAACACACGTGCGCACACACACCTGGTTGACACCTGTACCTGTGGTGAGCTGCTTATGTGTGCTTATGTATTCATTGGTTTGTATAAATAGGGAGGAGTAAGTGAAGGACATTTACCAGACTGCAAGTGTGTACTCCTCAAGGAAGAGGGAGAGGGAGGGAGAGAGGCACATTATTAAATCTTCCCATGTCCATCTCCTTTATAAAAAGTACTACTGCTTTTATCCTGTAAAATAATAATGATACATTTAAATGCCTATAAAGATTAAATTACTGTGACTCTGCATTATTTTGGAGGGCTTTGCTGATACTTGTTTTTGATGTGGTCTTTAAATATCCTAACTCCTTAGGCACATTTAACAGAGACAGGTGATAGACAAGGAAAGTAGGAGGCTTGGGTTAGGCTTCCACACAGGGTAGGTAACCAGCAAAAGCAGTCCTCTACTGCAACATTGTGGAGGGGCTTTATTTTCTTTGAAAGATCTAAGGTCATCCCCCCCTTAAACCATTTTGAGAAGTTGTAAAAAATTGATTAGTCAGCTAACAGAATGATAATGAATCTGAGATGATATATTCTCAGTTTAGTTAAATTTATTCACTGTTGTAAGAAGTTAATTTGACTTTTTTTTTTTTTTTACTTCCTTGTTTTTTATGAGGGTTGTGATCTGTGGCATTACATAAAAGCCAGGCAATTAAAGTACTAGCAGAAATTGCACTGCGTATTGAGTTCTAATATAGAATATAACAGCCTGAAGGGGAATATTTAGGCAGTGGGTATCAGAGTAACTATGGTATTTTATTCAATTTTAAGTCACATAAGTGGAGTATAATGAAACCTGAATAAGAGGTCTAAAATCCTGCATTTTTTCTTAAGCATTTTGATCCTAAGGTTTTGGGAGGATTTTCTTGGTGCTTTTTTTTAATGTTTTCATTTTGTTTTGTTTTTCCTACCACTAAGCAATTGAAATGATTATTTTTAAATGAACTTTATCATTTAGTAATTAGTTTCAACAAACTGATTTATTTACTAAGAAAAGATCTCATGGGTGTATGTGTGTTGAGTGTCTTAAGAATTTTCTTAATCATCTAGAGCACAAGTCTATTTTTATTTCATCTTGTGATGATTCTGAGAGTTCTTTTGGTAAACAAGTAATATGTTTAAAAGCTGTGATAAGATTTCTAGGCTTTGAGAAATATTTGGATTTTTCAATTAGACTTTGGTCTTGATAACTATATTTGATAATTTATTATCTATTGTGACATAGAAAATCCTCAAACGTAATGGTTTAAAACAACAAACATTTATCAACTCGGAGTTTCTGAAGCTCAAGAATTTGGGAGTGAGTTTGCTGTGTGGTTCTGGCTCCGAATCCCTTATGAGGTTGGCAAGCTACTGGCTGATGCTGCAGTCACCTCTGCCTTGACTGGGGCTAGAGCATATGCGCCCAAGGTCACTCACATGGCTGTTGTTAGGATGCCTCAGTTTCTCCAAGTGCAAGCCTTTCCTTAGGATTCCTCAGCATGTGGCACCTGCCTTCCTCCTAGAGAAAGTAATCCCAGAAAGAAGGAGGGCAAGCAGGAAGCCATGGTGCCCATTATGACCTATAGCTTCCAAAGGTGCACACTGTCACTTACGTTTTATTCTGTTTGTTGCACATGCCAACCCTAAAACTATATGGAGGGGGCCTATACCTGGGTGTGAATAGGTAGGGGGCCATTGGGGCCAGTCTTGGGGGCAGGTGACCATAGATAGTGTATAAGTCAAGGCATGATCAGACACACAGACCCACTGGGAGTGATACAGAATATGGGATCCAGTTTAGTATTTATATTATGTCAGTGTGGAAGTTGGTTGGTCAAGTTTCTCTAAGGCTCCTACTTCTGTATCTGGTGCCGGCACTTAGCAAGGCAAAGAGAACAAGGCAAACTGGGATTTACAAGGACAGACTGGGCACGGTGAAACCTGTGTGGACAAACTGGAGAAGATGAAGACAAACTAGAATATATGCTTGCGTTTTATCAGCTCCATCTCTGGTCATGTGGGTGGCTGTCTGATCAGCTGGGCCCCTTCACCCTAGAGCTGCTCTAAAACCTGGGACATGGCAGTTTAAAAAGTTGCGTGCCTGGCTGCCACCCCCACCCCACCATGGGAAACCAGTACCTCAGTGACAACCTATATAAGTGGCAAGAAGCCCTGCCTTTCATCATCCTTTAGAGCATACCAATGTCTGTGCCTTCACTTCTACCTTCTAAACAATGTGCACATTTTCCCTGAGTCCAATACCAAACTGGAAATATATAGCAAAGGGAATTCGTGGAACGTAGTTTGAGTTAACCTAAAGTAATACAGTACAAAGCCATTCCAAACAGGAAAAAAACAAAATACAAGGGGACCAGAAGAAGAACGCGGCTGGTTTTCCTGAGCATAGTTTTAAAAGAAACTTCTCAGCAACTGTTAACGAAAATATCTATAGTTGCTAACACTTTATTGTGTAATTGAAATTTGCAAAGAGATTAGAAGTCAAAAGTTCTCACCAAAAATTTTTTCAAATTGTGTATGTAAGACATAATGGTTATATTAATTAACTGGAAGAGAGGGATCCATTCTCACAGTAAACATATATTAAATCATTGTGACGTACATCTTAAATATCTCATAAGCTGAAAGACAAGGAGAAAATATGTTGGTCTCCTGCTCTCAGTGGTAGGCTCCGTATCGTGTGCTCTTTTGCCGTGGCAGTGGCAGTTAAGGGGAAGAATTTCGGTAATGGAAGAGTCATGGGCAAAAGTGGAGTGAGAGAGGAAAGGGGAACTGAATATGCTCAAAGGAGTAGCGGAGGTTTCAAACCCAGTGGTTGGGAAACACTGGTCTAGGGTACTATTTTCAGTCACAGCATTAGTGGTCCGTAGACACGTGGAAGAGAGGAGACTTGAATTACACTTACGGTCCCGAATCACCCACGGTCTAAAACGTAGCTTTTTCCTAACTGACAAGAAGCCAAAACAAGTCGAGCATGCACACATGTAGATGATGGGCCGTGTGGCCAAAGAACCTGACAGGGGCTCCCTAAACATGTGCTTTTATTCAGATCCTAAGACAGCACGTATCCTTATGAAATTGTGCAACTGACAAGTGCATTGTTATGTCCTGGGGCCGTCACCACAAATGTGCCTATTTGGCAGGCCAGACATTAATATCCTCTCATTTTATGGATCTTAGCTGAGTGTGAAAAAGCTTAAGGTCATAAAAATTGTGAAGATCGAAATGGTCATAATCATGCATTGGATAAGGCTTTAAAAAAGAAAAACAAACCCTGTTTACCCCTCTTTAGGATACTAAATCCATCTTATTAAGTAAGAGAAGACTCGGGACACTCGTGCTAATTTTCTACTCTTGTCACATTCCAGGAAAAGAATTAACAACTTACATTAATTTAACTTTTAATTTTACTGCCACAGGAATAGCCGAATACATACACTCAATTTTTTCAATTGTATGAGTTTTGTTCTGATCGTAGGTTATTGTACAGTGATGAAACAGCAAAGAAAATACTCCCCGATATCATCTTGCCTTCTACATTTCAATCTTCCTGTCCTGTCCTTGTCTGTATGAATTCACATGAAGATGGTACGTGGCCCTGGCAACGTTTCTCTTCCTGCTTCCCTGTCTTAATATGTCATGAATTAATATCTGATTTCCACCATCTGTTGGGTCTTTCTAATGGCTGCTAATAATTCATCATGTACTCACACTTACTTATTTTTTATTCATTTTGTGATAGGTAGTCACAAACAAAAGAGGCAATCATTTTACTATTGTTACTGGTTTATTTAAAATTTAAATATAATCAAAAGTAAAGCTAAAAGTCTGTTAATTCAATTCGAAGCATTTTAAAATGTTTATTACCATGCCTTCAGTTTTCCATGTGCAGTGTGAAGATTAAGTAAATGCAATGCATTTCTGCTAGAAGTATCTTCTTATATTTGTTATTTATGTTGAAAATAAGTAATAATTAACTGTAGCAGAATCTCAACCCAGCCACTTGGAGAAAGTTGAGATTCTCTCTAAATATTAACAGCATCAGTTCTAATATCGACAATCCCATGGTGTCCTATTGAATTCTCCAGTCCTCCCTCTCCACAGGTGCGCTGAAAGGCATGCTTTGCTTTTCTTCTCCATCGCTGCAAAATGTATATGCAGATCATATGACAAGGTGTACATCACATCAGTTGATGGAATAAAAGTCATAGCCTTGAGTTTCCCTAATAGATCCTCCTTTAAGTGGGGAAGCAAACATGTTCTCTCTATACTTGCATGTTGTAGTAGATTACAGGTCTTCACTTTCAGGTTTTTCAGACGTGACTTTTTTAAAGTTGTTACTGAGCCCATTGGGGAACATTTGCGTATCTAGAGGAGAATGGATGTCCTGGACTATTTTGCATGTCTGGCTGGGTGGAGTAGAAATCAGTCTTGAGTTCCTCCCTCAGTGGCAAAGATTAGAGTGCTAATCACAATTTTTATTTTATGAAATCATGTAACTCCAGAAGACCGTGTCGTTTGACCCTGGAGAGGGAGTCGACTTGCCTGCATGAACTGCTTTTTCCAAAGCAGAAATTGTATGGAAAGCATCGGGATTCTCACAAAATGTCTTCACTGTGAAATCATCTACTTGGAAAACAGGAGGCTTCATTTTCGTTGCAGACTGTTTTTGCAAGGTCTCCAAATCGCTGGGATTTTTGCTCTGTTATTAACATAATAGATTTTTAAAAATCTCGTTTTCATTTGCCTTTCTTGGATTGCTCCTAACAATCAATATACTCCATGCAGTTAGAACCTTTTGTTGGTTTTCTTCAGTACTGTCATCCTGGTGTGTGGCGGGCAGTGCCCCATCTGGTTGACCAGTCTCAGCGGGGCAGTTCATGGGTTCTGCAGTGTTTCTTCCCGGCGGTGCTCAGCAGGGACTGGACTGTCCCAGAGGGGGTATTTGGAATGATTGAGAGCTGACAATGCCTCTCTGTCCTGCTGTCCAGTGGGACTTCTCGTATGGTGCCTCATGCCACCAAGAGCACCTCCTATTTAAAACCTAAGCTATAAAATCGTCTCATGAATTCATTGAGTATTTTCCAAATTGGCTCCTAGAGAATCATTGATTAAGTTGATGTAAAACTGAAGCTATATAGGATGATTACTGTGTCAGATATGATACAGTGTTTCAAAGAAAACAAATGCACTAATGTTCTGTGTTATTTTTCCGTAAAACAAATCTCAGCTGCAATGGTAGATTGATTAAAAAAATCAAAATTTCACACTTTTTTGTTAAAGGAACTCAGGGTTGTAAATGATACCTATTTCTGTAATACAGAGCTTGCTTGGAATTGATAGGAAAAGCAAATAAAATTTAAAAAGCACTTAGTTGCAATGTATTATATTTGTTTTCAAACTAGTCTTTTTTCCACAGCATTAGCATGTGAATATGGACAGTGAGAGTACCTTCTGAGTATCTTTTCCTTCAATATAGTATTTTACTAAATAGATATTTTCCCCATAGATCATTATAACTGCATAAATAGAGGAAAACATTGATTCTTAATTATAACAATTTGAGAACAAACCACTGTCTGTGGCTGCAAAATAATTGGAGTATAACTCCTTTAAAGGGGGATGATAAAACCGACATGAGCAGCTAGAGCACTGGTGAAATTGTTTCAAAGCCCTCAGAAAATGCAGAACATTGCAATAATTGCTATTTCTCTTTTCACTAAATCACAACAATCAGTCAACAAAGCAGACCAAAGTACTGCAAGGCCTAACTTCACTGAGTTTCCCTAAAGTTTTATTTCACATTTTTAGTGAAAGTTTAAAGTTTAAATACATCAACTATCTGTAGTCAAGATAGTTGATGTATTTTTAGACCAGCACTATATTTGAGAAAATATGAAATTTAAAACTGTAATTATTGAAATTATAATTCCTTAAATACATGAAAATTATTTGACTTTTAAACGATCATTTGTTAGGAACCTTTGATTAAATAACTAAGTCATGTCGATATACACCCTATTCAAACTTCAAATGGCTTTTGGAATCACGTTTCAGCAAATATTTCCTGGATGTTTACTTGGATGGAATAGAGTAATTGCTACATTATTTTCAGTTACATTTAAGAGGATAAACTTCCTCATACAGTTGAAAGATTTGAATGCAGCTTTAAAATTTTTTAAAGGAAGTTATTTGAAAGCAAAACCTACTTGAGGTAGCAAAGTCTGGTGTTTTATTTTGTAGGAATATTAATATGTAATCATTTTGAGTGCATATTAAAGTTTCACTTAATCCAGATGCTTCAAAAATATTTCCTGACATACCACCAGCCCTATTACTAGTTAAATGAAAGTGTAATACGTCTCACCCATTTTTTGTTTATAAATTTTAAGATACATCATAACCACCATTGTGTTGATTAGACACATACATACACTGTTGGTGAGAATATCAGTTGAGGCATTATGCTGGGAAGGAAAAAGGTGAGTTAGCAGGATCTACAAAAATAAAAGGAGCACAACTTAAAGTCAGTTATTTTACTTCCAGAAATCTTTTAGAAAAAACTCACATACGTACTATTTTGTTTTTGTTTGCTTTTTTTTTAGTAAAAATAAGAAATCAAGTTGATTATCCATGCAGATGATCCTGATCAAGTAAAATAAGATAAATTCACACAGTGGAATACTCTTCCTATTTAAGGGAATAAGATACATCTATAAGTTCTTATCTGGAAGGTGTTCATAATGTATTAATAAGAAAAAAGACAGTTGAAGGTAAATATATCTATAGCATAATCTGGTTTTCCTCTTTATTTCTTATTCTAAAATATATGCATATATACATATATATATAAATGAGTATTTAAATACAGAAAATTAATTTGATACAAAATGAATTGTAATATTGATTATATATTTGAAGAAGTAGAGCAAGGCATTTTTTTCCTTAATGTCAATTACTTTAAAAATATTCCATGGAATGTTTTTTAAATAATGAAAAAGGAATGTTTGTGTTCATTTGTGAATAAGACTTCTAATTCTCATTTCATAAAGTCTCCTATACTGTACAATATCTAGTAGAGAAAAACATAAATCATATTATTAACTGTGATAAAGTCTTTAAACGACAATTAAACCTTATTTAGAATTTTGTTTTATCTGCAATGTCTACCTTGCAAAGTGTTGTCCAATGTATTAGCAAAAGGAATACAGTGATCCTGCCATTTGTTCATTTAATCTATCTAGGACTGGATCATTTCTATACTGCTTTATATATTAAATTATGGCAATTTATAAATATGCTTCCCATGGAGAGGTAGGCCAGCTTTTCCTCCCTTGCCTGTGGGCAGACTTGTAACTGCTTTCACTGACAGAGTCAGGGGACCTGATGCTATGTGACTTCCGCTAATAGATCATTAAGAAGTCAGACATTTATTTCGTTTTTTGATTTCACATATATGTGAAATCATATGGCATTTGTCTTTCTCTGACTTTTAAAATTTAGTGTTATACTATCTTCCTTTTTATGGGTGAGTAAAACTCGTGTGTGTGTGTGTGTACACGTCTTTACCCATTCATCTACTGATGTACACTCATGTTGCTTCCATATCTTGGATATTGTAAATAATGCTTCAGTAAACATGCAGGTGTAGCTATCTGTTCAAATTAGTGATTTCCTTTTCTTTGTGTAAATATCCAGTAGCAGAATTACTGGATCATATGGTATTTCTATTTTTAATTTTTTGGAGGAACCTCCATTCTGCTTTCCGTAGTGCCTGTACCCATTTACATTCCCAACCAAAGTGTACGGTGATTCTCTTTTCTCCGTATCTTCATCAACATTTGTTATTTCTTGTCTTTTTGATTTTATCCATTCTGGGAGGTGTAAGGTGGTATCTCCTTGTGGCTTTGATTTGCATCTCCCTGATGATTAGTGATGTTGAGCATCTTTGCATGCATCTGTTAGCCATCAGCATATGTTTAGAAAATTGTTACAAATGGTCAGAGAATGTGAATAATCATGTTATTTGTTTCTTTGTTGTTGCTTCATGTAAGTTCTTTATATATTTTTGAAATTAACCCTTTATTGGATATAACATTTAGTTGATGGTTTCTTTCACTGTGCAAAAGCTTTTTAGTTGGATATAGTCTCAATTGTTTATTTTTGCTTTTGTTTCATTTATTTCACTAGATTCTATAGCCTATAAAGTTGCACTGTTCAATACTGTAGTGGCTAGCCACATGTGGTAATGGAATGCTTGAAATGTGGCCAGTCTGAATTGAGATATGTTATATATGTAATTAGACACATTTGAAATCCATCGGATTTTATAGACTTAGTCCAAAAATGTAAAGTATTACATTATTAATATTTTATGTTGATTATATAATGAATTGATAATATTTCATATACATTGGGTTAAAATTATTAAAATTAATTTTACATGTTACTCTTATTTGTAGCTTTAATTTTCTATTTTATAGCAGTTCAATAAGGGTAATTCTTGGATTAAATCATAATATAGTTGAGTGTAGTGATCACAGGATATTTGTTCCTCTAAGGAGTCATCATTGTATTGTTTTTGCTTTTATTCATACCATTGACCTTTTTAAAATACTTTTAGGGTTGTTGTTGAGGATAAATAACAACATTACCTAGAATATTCTTATGAGAACTGTATCTGTCAGCAGAGGCTGGGTTATACTGCATAAATAACAATATCCAAAATCTCAGTGGTTTGAAATAAAGGTGCATTTCTCCTGTAGGTTTCATGTTCATCACAGGTCGATGGGATGGTCCTTGTTCATCTTAGTCACTCAAAGAGTAAGACAGATAAGGCATCCACCATCCAGATGTTGTTCATCTCTGAGCCTAAGGGCAAGAGATCTCCTTAGGATTTTATACCAACAATTAAATACCATAGCCCAGAAGTAGTTCATATTTCTTACACTAAAAACTGGTGGATTACAACTAGCTATATTGTCCCATTCAAAGTTACGGAGTCAAGAAATTTCAGATTCCCCTGTACTCAAAAGGAGCGGAGAAATAGATAGCAGAGAACAGCAGTAATGATTACAATGATTACAACAGCCTATCAAATTTCTCTCATGTATCAGTACAAAAAAAAATACATTCGGGGTGCCTGGGTGGTTTAGTGAATTAAGCATCTGCCTGTGGCTTAGGTCTTGATCCTGGAGTCCTGGGATGGAGCCCCGGGTCGGATTCCCTGCTCAGTGGGGAATCTGCTTCTCCTTCTCCGACTACCCCTCTCCCACCCACACCCCCGCCCACTCCTGTTCTTGCTCTCGCTCTCTCTCAAATAAATTAAATCTTTTTTTAAAAAAAAGTAAAATACTCAAAGTTTTTTTCAGTTGTCTTTGGATATATATTTGGTTAAAAATAACTAGAGTATTTTATAATACTTTAAAATACTGTTAATCATGTTTTCTTATTTGGTTTTGCTGCTATTATGTTTATCTTCATTATAACATTCAGAACCCTTGGAATTTATGTTGTTCTGCCTTCAGCATTCCTTCTTCCATAGTTTCCCATTGATTTATTTTACATACATCTCTGTAAAACTTTGAAGTCATTTTTGGAAATAATCATTGTATTCACCCTTGTACATGAGAAAGATTTTAAGGACATTTTTAGTAATTACTACCCTCTGGTTTGTGAAATTATACTAAATAAGCCTCATAAGTTCAATAATGAAAGCTCCCAGTTCTAGTGCTCGGTGTTTTAAATGTATATTGATAGTGAATTTCCCTACATGTACTCTAAGAAAAAGCAGTATTCCTTCTCATTGGTTAGCACTTCATTATTCCCGTGTATTCTCTCCCAAGGGAATGACTGAATTTTCAATGCTTTTGTTCAAAGAGAAATATTTCATTTTTGTTTCACTAAATGTTTTTGTATACTACTTGAGAATAAAAACTCAATTATTTTATGAATGAGTAGAAATAAATGTTAAGGAATTAGTGTATAATTTACTCACATGGTTCATACAAATACAGTTACAGCTTTGCTTTAGTGTTGGTTTTGAGATCAAATCCCATGCCTACCACGGATAATCGTTACATCCAAAAATATGATCTCTTATTTTGACCTCCTGTATGTACATATCATGTTCTTAGTATTAATCTTCCTAAATATTTGTAATAACATCTACCATACAGGGTTAACATACATAAAAATAGTTTTAAAATATCCCTCTAGCCCTATGAGTATGGGTCAATGGTACTCAAAAACATGAACACGTACCTTTCAGTGACTAATTTTTGTTTATAAAATTGCTTTATTACAACTAGTAAATGTATTAGACTTTTGAAAATAAACCCTGTGAAGAGATTGTCATATTGCACAGATTTCAAAGGATGTTGGCCACACTGGCAAGTATAGGAACATTAGTTCCTTAAATGTGTGCTAATTAATAATCATGACAGTTAACTGACAGTAGCTCCCCTGTGATCATGATAAGTCATGGCCATTTATCAAGGAGTGCTTTCATCTTTTAATCTTTCTTAATAGCTTATCTTTCTGTATCTAACGATCACATTTTTACTAAGTGGAAGTTACTTAAATGAGACGCGGTCCATAGTTTAGGACTGAAGAAATACATTTTAGGTGACACGATGGTTTTTGCAGCAGTCAGTTTGTACTATATTATATTATGCTGCAGTCACAAACAACCCTAACATTTCGGTGGCCTACCACAATGAAATAGTTTATTTCCCGCATGTGCTATTTTTGGAAAGAGAGACAGCTGTGCCTCTGCTGGGCTTTGCTTAGCCCTGTTCTCCACATCTGCATTCTCCAAATTAGGCTGAAGGAATAGCTATTAAGGGGTAATCCTAGCTTCAAAGCAATGAGAAAATGAGGCAGAAACTTTGTGGAAACACACAGTCATTTTTTTACTCTTCATTGGCATTCATTGCTCCTATTGCCATTTCCTTAGTTAATGCAAGTCATATGGAATAGGAAAGTATACTCTGCCCTCAGGGTAGTACCGCCTGTCACCCATCAATGATTTGCAATAAATAATCTTATTAGTGGCAAAGGAGAAGTGGACGTTTGGGAACAGTTATTCAGTGAACATCGCATAAGCTTATAATAAAGTTTGGGAATAGAGAAGGGCAGAGTACTGACCCTGGAACACTCAAATATGAAGATCAAGCATAAAATGGAGATGGCAAAAGAAGAAATAACAGATTAGGAACATCAGGCAAGTCTCGTGATCAAAGCCAGAGGGTTTTTCAAATGGGATAGTGTGGTCAAATGCATTTGGTGCCTTCATTTAGTCTAATGAGAGGATGATAGGCATAATTCATCACTATTTATCATTATGAACGAGGCTGGTGTCCTCAACAAGTGTACTTTAAGCATTATTTTGAAAGCGAGAGTAGAGGAAATGGAGGAATGAATGGGGATTTCTTATTCTGACATAAGACAGTCTGAAGCAACACAAAACTCCTCCCGTGCTATAAACTCTTAAAAATTCCAGATGAGGTATAACGGTAGCAAATTGTATTGCTGAACTTGTAAGAAAGAAAGGAAAATCCCCAAGTGCCAGAAACAAAGAGTCCATGAAAAGATAGGGCCGTAACCCTGAACTGGTGATAGGGAACGTGGAAAGAGCTTTATAGAACCTATAAACTCATTCTAAGACTAAGGCTTGCATTTTTAAAGCTTACCAAGATAGAGCAAAAATAAATAAATAAATAAATAAATAAATAAATAAATAATAATAATAATAATCTTGCTCCAACATGAGGTTGGAAGTTTGAAACCATGTGCCTAAATCAGCATAGACTCTCTGGCTAGCAACAAAATACCCCATATAAAAATTGAAAACCATAGCCATGGCAAAAATGCTATGATTCGCTAGTTTGGGCTAATGGGTACCTAGATGTTATGTTATTCTCAAAACTCTTGTGTGTTTAAAGTATTTCATATTTAACATGATGCTAGTTGGGAAGTACTGACAGAGTTGTTGAAATATAAAAGTTATCAAAGTGAGTCGTGAGAAACATCACATGGAGGTTGTCAAGGAAAATTGTTTTAAAATATAAAATGTATCTGCAGATACCCCAAAATAAGTTTCATGACTTAAAGAAAACAACAAACAAAAAAAACCCTCCACGTTTCCCAGTAGGATCTATAAGGTTGGAGAAACAGGAAATGTCTACGGTTCTGTTAAGGGATTTTTTTTGGATAGAGCTATCACTGCCCATGCCTCCTTCCTTCACAAAAGGAGAGGAATAGGGGTGCCATTTTCCAACCACAGATGTGTTTAGAGTGTGCCTTAAGGAAACTTCTCTGATAGCTTGATGTGTATTCACTGCGTTTCCTAAACATGATGAAATTGTTTCTGGTACAGCCTGGACATTCTTCAGACAGAAGTCTCCTGTATTAGCTTAAAGTTGCTGGGGAGAGAAAAAGGAAGGAAGTTATTTGAGGCAAAGTATTAACTTCTCCTAGTTAGATTGATTTTAAATGATTATCACCCCTGTTTGGACTCCCACACATCTAGTGGTGTGGATCCCCTTTGTGAACTGCAATGGGGATAGAGACAACAATGGTCTCCACAGAGCCCATGAAACCAGAGAGAAGTAGCAATTTTACAGCTGTCCACAAGGGGGCGACACTGCCAGATGGGACAGCGGCACTTGTCATATAAAACTGTTACTGCACCTGATCCTCCCTTCCCTTGGGCCTTAATATGAAGATTTAAAGTAAATATACACCTATACCCACAGTAGAGTTAGCATGTTAGCAGAACAAACTAAATGCTAAATTAGGATGGAGGGGGCAGGAAGCCAAGACCCTTCCCTGCTACTAGCTCTCTAACGTAATCCCACTGTGACTGGACAAGGGGAGATTTTATAGTGAAAGTAATTTCAGAGTCTTTATTATTGTCAGGGATTAGACATTAATTTCTGTGTTTTGCCAGTTAAAAGGGCTCTAGACCTGTTTGTTTCTTGAATATATTATGGGGTTTTAATGAAATAAGGAATTGTCTGAATAAGAGTAACTGAATAAATAAATGCACATGACTAGAGGTTGTGGTACTTTGAAGTGATGTTTTAAATATGGTAGTTATTGATGATACCAACGTGTAGGGTGTGTGCGTGAGATTGGGTCGCTAAAATAAGATACAGGTGAAGATCACTGAGTGACTAGTAAAGGACAAGGGAGGCTGGGAGCTTGGATTGAACATCTGCTGTGTCAGGTCAGTTCCTCTGCTAAGCCTGAAGAGGAAAATTACCCAGGGCAGGCCCTGGCCGGCAGGCCCCAGAAGATATGAAGTTGCTAGCAATAGCAAGAGATAACCAGAAGCCCTGCTGGGAGCAAGAGAAAACTGGCCGTTTCTGCCTCTGCAGACAGGCTTCCCGCCACAGGCTCCCTGCACTGCCCTAACCGCTGCCCTAACTGCTCTCCCCTCCTAAAGCAACCCCCCAATTTAAACCCACCTACCAGAAGTCAGCACAGCCCTTGGAACCTGACCCCCTGCTCTGCCCTATAAAAGCTCTGTAACCCCACTACCCAGGGCCCAGAATTTCCAGCCCGAGTTCATCTGGGTCCGCCAGCATAAAATAAACCCGAGTTCTCCTACTTCTCTGAGTGTCACTTGGTTTCTGACCAGTCTGATTTTTATTTTCTGCAACAAGCCCACACTGTTGTGCAGTTTGGAGTCCCAGAGCGTTATTGGAAAGGGCAGTACCTGTGAAAGAGGAGACAAGATTGGTCAGGGAAATTTTTGGACCACAAAGCGTATCTAACGCCTGTGATGGCAAGGAGAGAAGGGAACCTAACCCAGAGGGAACCTCGGACTTTGATGTGGTTGTGGTGATGTTTTGGCTAGCCTAATAGGTCTGGAGCAAAGATCGACCCTTATAGAAGTCCTGCCTTGATCAGAACGGGCAAGGACCTAGTACCCTCACTATGCTTAGTCATTGACTGGGGGCTTCTCTGGAAGAATACGGCCTCAAGTCAAATACTACAGTAGATACTAATGGTGGGGCAGCTGTAGGTTGTCAGCGAACTGCCTTCTCCACAGGTGAACGGCATGTTGTTTCTTAATGGATTACCTGAGTGGCCAGCTTCATGACTTTCACATCCATTTATATACTGAAATCATCCAAAACATTTGTAACAGTGGAGGAACCTAGAGAACCAGGAGTTAAATCTTCAGTGTATGGCTGGTGAGGGAAAGGAGATGAGGGAGCCATGACCGGTCGTGAAGTGGAAGAAAGCAAGGGAGACTGGTGTCGTCTAATGGTGTGGGCCACAGGAGACCTGTGGTTACCAATGAGGAAAGTAGAAAAACTATTGCAAACAATAATTTGGAGCAAGGGATAATAGTTACCCCATTTCCCAGGACTGAGCTACTTGTGTTGGGAAGGAAACAAATACAGAGAGTAAGACCAGTTTTATTTTGATATGGTTATGGAAGAGGTACTGTTAGAAAGATAATGAGATTTCAGTTAAAGCCAGAAGTTAAAATTTGAGGATAGAATGCAGTTTGTCCATTGGAGATCTGGAGACTGGGGGACATTATGATAGGTTTGGGATGGGAGAAGTGGTATGGGGAGACGGAATCACATTTGCAAAAGTGATGACAGTTGCTGTTGGTTGAAGGTGTGGGAGTCTGGGTGATGACAATGACCACTGGTTCCCTGTCATAAGTAGAGAAAGATGAATAATCAGTTGAGAAGAGTTAGCCTTTGTTCTTAATTCTGGGCATGCCTGGTACTTCTTGTACCTCCCCATGAGGACCAAAAAATTGGTGATGAACTCTATTTGGATGCCAGTTACATTTTTGACCCACCACAGGTTAGACATTACAGGCACAAATATATGAGTATACAATCAAAGGTGATAAGTGAATGGAATAATAACCAAAACGAAGTTGAAATCAGATAATGAGATTGAGAAAAATCTACCTCATTTTATAAGGTTATGCTTTCTTTACTATGAGGGCTTTCAAAAGTGAAAGTCAGGGCGCCTGGGTGGCTCAGTCGGTTAAGTGACTGCCTTTGGCTCAGGTCATGATCCTGGAGTCCCGGGATCGAGTCCCACATCAGGCTCCCTGCTCGGCGGGGGGTCTGCTTCTCCCTCTGACCCTCTTCCCTCTCGTGCTCTCTGTCTCTCATTCTCTCTCTCAAATAAATAAAATCTTTAAAAAAAAAAAAAAAGTGAAAGTCATGCTTATTTTTTACAACATCAAAAGACGTTATATTTGAATTGATTATGGAATGAAGTACAAAAGAGACATTGTTGAAATGATTCTTAAAATATCTACCTTTTAGAAGACCTAGGAAGTGTTGTATATCTATACGATGAAATATTATTCAGCCATAGAAGGGAAAGGCATAGTAATAATACAGTATGAAGGAACCTAGAAAACATGATGCTGAGTGACAGAAGCTGGACACAAAAGGTTACCTGTTGTGTGATTCCATTTATAGGAAACATCTGTAATAGAAGAAAGCAAATTGTTGGTCGCTAGGGCCTAGGGAGAATGGGAGTTGGGATGCAGCTACTTAATGGATATGAGGTTTCCTTTTGGGGTGATGAAAATGTGGAACTAGATAGAAGTGGTGGTTGTATAACCTTGTGCATGTACTAAATATCACTGAGTTGTTCATGTTAAAAAGATCTCATTTCTCTAATGTGAATTTCACCTCAGTTGTAAAAAGACATAGTAAGAATCACTTTAAATAGTTTAAAATGTAATAATTCTTAGTGTTGGAGAGTGGTGAGGAAAGAGCCCTCTCATAAGCTACAAGAGTAGTATAAACTATCAACATACTTCAATATACCCCAATTTTAGATATTAATCCAGCAAATATATTACATAGTTTTAGTCCAGATAGTTCATATGCCATAGACAGCTTGAAATTGTTGTAAAGAAGTGGTTGACTCTAATGGTCAGCTCTTACATATTTTGGAACAGTATCTTTCAAGTACGAATATTCTAGTTTTCTTTATGCTCCACAGAATTTTGAAGTATGGTTTTAATTTTGGGGATTTCACAATTTGAAGGAATCTCAAGTACTGCCAAAGCCATCTCCCCAACATCTCTAAGAAGAGATCTTTTAGACCATTCTAGAAAAGCACTGAAGAACACAAAACTCACTACTTACTGAGGCTACCCTCTCCGGACAAATTTACTTAAAAGAGTATTTTCCTTCTGTTTCAACTGTTTTCTCATGCCTTTAAAGTTTTGTTTTGTTTTTATTTAAGTAATCACTACACCCAATGTGGAGCTCAAACACATGACTCCCAAATCAAGAGTCCTATGCTTTTCTGGCTGAGCCAGCCAGGTGCCCCTAGTTTTCTTATGCCTTTAATTCACGCGTTCCAGCCATATCCAAACAGAGCAAGTCCACTCCCTATTGAATCTGAAATTCCTTGGAAGACAGCTGTCCTCCAGATGGAACGTCCCTGGTTCCTTGACTACACATACTCGATGCATGAATTTTTTTGAGATAATAACCAACTGTATGCTGCCCTTTTTTATCTGGAGTTCAAGGAAATATATACACAAACTATTGCAATTGAGAAGACCAATCACAAGACATTTAGTTACTTCCATATGTTAAAAGAATGAAATCCAATGCAGTAGCCACTGGGCTAAAAAATAGTATCAAACGAAGAGAATTACACTGTGTCACTTCCTTTAAATTCAGATTTGCTTTATTTTAAGATCAAAATAAAACCCTTGCATCCTGTGAGTTGGTGAGCCAAGTTATATATTGGGAGTGATTATTATGTTGAATTATGAATCCCTGAAAATAAAGCTTTACAAAAGAAAAGCTGGAACAATCTTAATTACAGTTCAAAATGTTGACATTTTAATCTATATAAATACTCTAATAATATCCTCTTTTTGTGTGTATGTAAGCTGGTAGAGCTATTTAAAGGCATTGGTATTTATATACTGTAGGTTTGTAGGACCCTTGTGAAAGAAATCCTTGTCAGAACAAAATCATTCATTTGGGCTGACTAGATGAAAAGCAAGTGCAAACAAGTTCTCTGATCCAGCGGGTTGTTCCCTCAGCATCATGTTTTATAAAGTCCAGTTTTATAAAGTCCAGTACCAGCGGGAGCTAGAAAGGTGCTTTCTAGTACGGCTGGCGTTTGGATATATTCCCCAGTTCCACCTCTATGCCTAAACACACCTTTATTTGCATTTTTCGCTCAAACTTTTCTTAATGCTGTGCATATGCATGCCACACGTACTCTCAGTGAATTCTGCTTTTATGTCTGTTCTTAAAGCAGTAGTTTTGTTTCATCTGTTCCTTCAAAAGGAAATCCGAGGAATAGTATAACCCAGTGCATGACGTAACACTTTGAGCTTCCCGGCAAACGTTCACGAAACCCACTCCTACTGTGTCCTGCCCTTCACAGCAGACATTCGGAAATGAGGAGGAAAAAAAAAAAGTAAAAAATTTTTTTTCTTTTTGTTGTTTAAATAAAGTATCATGAAACAACAAATAAAATTTGTGAAGATTATCCTAAAACTATGCCATCTATCATTGTACACTGTTTAGCTGAAGTGGACACTTATGTTCTGGGATGACACTGGTGTGTGTCTTTTTTGAATAATAACCATAAATAATATAAAAAGAATTACCATAATATGCTGATAATCTACTTTCTGGTTCAATATCTGGGCTTTCCAGGCCTTGCTTTTTAGTCCAACAATAATTTTATATTTTAGGGTCTCAATCTTTTAAAATACTGAGCTCAGTCATTTTTGTTGTTGTTGTTATACAAAGATTTCAACCAAAGTGTTTGATTATGTTTTGTTGTATTTAAATTGGTTTTTTTTGTATTTTTGAACGCTATTACATTATCCTGAAGCACAAATTATATAAACTACACAAATTGTAGATTTACAACTAAATGACTTCTTAATGTTTTTTAATTAATGCGCTATATTTTTAGAACAGTTTTAGAATTACAGAAAAATGGAGCAGACAGTACAGAGGGTTTCCCTCCCTCACGCTGCCATATATTGCCATCCTCTTACGTTAGTGTGGTGTATTTGTTACAATTAATGAACCAGTATTGATATGTTATTTGTAACTGAAGTACATAGTTTACATTAAGATCCACTTTTTGGGGGCACCTGGGTGGCTCAGTCGTTAAGCATCTGCCTTCGGCTCAGGTCATGACCCCAGGGTCCTGGGATCGAGCCCCACATCGGGCTCCCTGCTCAGCGGGAAGCCTGCTTCTCCCTCTCCCACTCCCCCTGCTTGTGTTCTCTCTCTCGCTGTGTCTTTCTCTGTCAAATAAATAAAATCTTTAAAAAAAAATCCACTTTTTATTTCGTGCTGTTGTATGGGTTCTCACAAATGCCTAATGTTACATATCTACCATTACAGCATAACATGAAGCAGTTTTGCCACCTAAAAAGTCCCTGTGTTTTCCCTGTTCTTGTGTTCTCTCTCCCTGAACCCCTAGCAAGCACTGTTTTTTTGTTTTGTTTTGTTTTTTACTCTCCAGTTTTACCTTTTCCACGATGTTATATGGTTGTAATCCTATTGTATATAGCCTTTTTGGATTGGCGTCTTTCACTTACATATATATATGAATATATGCTTCCTCTGGTTTTCATGGCTTCATGGCTCATTTCTCTTTTTAATCACTGAATAATATTCCACTGTGTGGATGAACCACAGTTTATTTCGTTCGCTTACTGAAGGACATCTTAGTTGATTCTTGTACTTGGCAGTTATGGATAAAGTCACTGTAAACATTCATGTTCAGGTTTTTGTATGGACGTGAGGGTTTTTTTAAGATTGATTTATTTGGAGAGAGAGAGAGAGAGAAAGCAAGAGCATGTGTGGAGGGGCCGAGGGAATCTTGAAGCAGACTCCCTGCTGAGCACAGAGCCCTATGCATGGGGCTCCATTTCATGACCCATGAGATCAACCAAGAGTCAAACAACCAACTGAGCCACCCAGGCACCCCTTGTGTGGACATGAGTTTTTATATCAGTAGGGTGAATATCTAGGAGCATGAGTGCTGGATCGTATTATACGATTAGGTTTTACGTTGTAGGAACCTGCGTACCAGTTTGCATTCTCAGTAGCACTGAGAGGGAATTCCTGCAGCTCAACATCCTGGCCCACATGTGGTGTGATCAGTTGCTTGGATCTAAGCCATTTTAATAGATACAGTGGCATCCCATTATTGTTTTAATTTGCAATTCTCTAATGACAAATGCTGTTGTACATCCTTTCACATGTTTCTTTGCCATCTGTATATCTTTGGTGAGTTGTCTGTTAGGATTTCTTGCCTATTTTTTAATTAGGCTACTTGTTTTCTTATCCTTAAGTTTTAAGAATTCTTTGTAAATTTAGGATGTAAATCCTCTATCAGATGAGTTTTACAAATATTTTCTCCTAGCCTATGACTTGTCTTTTCATCGTCTTGACAGTATCTTTCACACAGAAGATATTTTTAACTTCAACAGATTCCTTTTTATCAATTTTGTTTCTTTAATGGGTCATGCTTTTGGTGTCATATATTTGAATTATAGTCATATCCAAGGTCACCTGAATTTTCCCGTGTTATCTTCCAGAAATTTTTTTTAGTTTGCGGTTAACATTTTGGTCTATAATCCAGTTTGAGTTAATTTGTGTGAAAGGTATACACTCTTTATATGGATTCTTTTTGTTTTTCATATGGATGTCCACTCATTCCAGTACCATCTGTTGAAAAGACAATGAATCGTCCCTTTGTTCATTGAATTGCCTTTGTGCCTTTGTTAAAAATCAGTAGACTGTTTTTGTGGGGGTCTGTTTCTGGGTGTTCTCTTCTGTCTCATTGATCTATTTATGTGTTCTTTTGCCAGTACCACAATGTCATAATTATATTAGCTTTATAGTAAGCCTTGAAGTCAGAGAGTGTCAGTCTTCCAACTTTGTTGTTCTTCAGTATTGCGTTAGCTATGCTGCATCATCAGCCTTTGCATGTAAACATTAGACTCATTTTGTCAATATCGGCAAAATAAGTTAGTGCCATTTTGACTGAAATTGAATTACTAGGTGAATACAGGTTAAGACTGCTATGTCTTCTTGGAGAACTGACTCCTCTATTATTATGTAATGCCTCTCTTTATACATGATAATTTTCCTTGCTCTGAGTTCTGCTTTGTTTGAAATTAATGTAGACACTCCAACTTTGTTAGCATGATACACCTTTCTCCATACTTGTACTTTTTTACCTTTCTGTCTTTACATTTAAAGTGGGTTTCTTATAAGCAACATCTAGTTAAATCTTTTTCTTTTATCCTCTCTATGCATTTTGGTCGGTGTCCCTAGGACATAGACTTTTAAAGTGATAATTTAAATAGTTTGAGTAATATTTACCATATATCTAAATGTTTTCAACTGACAGCACTTTGTTTTGCTTCCTCATCACCACTTTCTACTTTCTCTGTTGAGTATTTTTTGTCTGTGATTCCATTTTCTGTCTTCCAGCATATCAGTTATACTTATTTCTTATGTTTTTAGGTTTTTTCCTACAGTTGCAACATATATTTACAACTAATCTAAGTCCACTTTCAAATAACACTCTATCACTCCCTAGTAGTGCAGGCAGTTTTTAACAGGATTCCTATTTTCTCCCTCCCAGTCCTTATAACACTGCTGCCATTCATTTTGTATATCTGTTTGATATAATCACCAAATATGTTGTTGGTATTATTTCTTTAAACAAATAGTCATCTATTGGATCAATTATGAAAAAAGGCAAAACAACACATTTTATGTTACCTTCATTTATCCCTTATCTCACATTCTTGCTTCCTTTATAAACATCTGAATTTCTGACATTTATCATTTATGTTCTCCCTGAAGAACTTTTTAAAATATTTCTGACAAGGCAGGTCTAATGCCCACATATTACCTCAGTTTTTGTTTGTCACAGAAAGTCTGTGTTTCTCCTTCATGTTTGTCTAATGTAAAAAACATGAGTTCTACCATCTTAACACATTTTGAAGTTCACAATACAGTATCATTAATGGTGAGCACATTGTTGTACAGCACCTCTCTGGAATGTTGTTGTCTTGCATGATTGAAACTCTATTCATTGACCACCACTCACCCATTACTCTTTCCTCAGTCCCTTGGCAACCACCATTCTTTCTGTTTGTAGAAGTTTGACTACTTTAGATACTTCCTATAAGCGGAATCAGGCTGTATCTGTTTTTCTGTGATTGGCTTACTTCACTTAACATAATGTTCTCGAGGTTCATCCTTACTGTAGCG
>NW_027397078.1:22094340-22213519 GCF_003265705.2 Callorhinus ursinus
TTACTTCACTTAACATAATGTTCTCGAGGTTCATCCTTACTGTAGCGTTTGTAGGAGTTTCTTCCTTCTTATGGTAAATAACATTCCGTTGTATGTATATACCACGTTTTCTTTATTCCATTTATCTGTCAGCATACATTTATCTGGTTTCTACATCTCGACTATTGTGAATAATGTTGCAAGGAATATGGGAATGCAAATATCTGAGACTAAGATTTCAATTATTTTTTATTTTATTTCATTTAAATTCAATTCATTAACATATAGTGTATTATTAGTTTCAGAGGTAGAGTTCAGTGATTCATCAGTTGCATATAACACCCAGTGCTCATCACATCATGTGCCCTCCTTTAATGACCATTACCCAGTTACCTCATCCCCCCCCACCTCCCCTCCAGCTATTATTTTAGATATATACCCACACATGGCCAAACATTGCCCTCCCTCTATTTCCCTAGCATATACTTCCTCATAGTAATGCAGTCTCAGGATAATCAAAGTTCTTCGGCGGCAGGTTTGGGCTCTGAGAGACTGGAAGTAGAAACTGCTGTCCTCTTAAATGCTAGGCCTAGAAATGGCATAACATCACTTCTACCTTACTCTTTTGGTTACAGTAGTTGAAGTCCAGCCTATACTCAAGGGAAGGATGCAGAACTCCACCTCTCCATTGGAAGTATATCTACAATTTGGTTTTGTTTTGGGTTTTCTTTTTTTAATTAGGCTCCACACCCAGCTCACAACCCTGAGATCAAGACGTGAGCTGAGATCAAGAGTCAGACGCTTAGCTAAGTAAGCCACCCAGGCACCCCTATAATTTAATTTTAATTAAACTTTCTTCTGCTGAGTTTACATACAACATTTTACTGTGCTTCAGTTTCTTCATCTGAAAAACTGCAAAGTTCTATTTTGTTTTGCACTTCATTACAGATGTTTTGTTGTGATAGGTATATCTTATTAAAAAGACTTTTCATTCTCTTTATGATAGATGTGCAACAATAAAATTTTTGACATATGACAGAGCTGTCACAATTACATAATTAATGTATTTGTAGATGTATATTTATTAAGTCCTGTTACTACAAAACATATTATCATGTTTCTTTGGTATTCCCATTTTTCATAAAAATGGAATAGTCTGGTATTTAACACAATTTATGCAAAAAAGATGCACCAATGAAAAAATAACATCTTACAGAGCACAAAATAGTAACCCACAGCAAAGTATTATCTCATTCAAAATATTAATAGTGCTAAGGTTGAGAAAGCCTGCCCTAAAATTCAGTACTAAGAGATAAAATGTCTCTATAGTACCTTAGTTATGAACTAAAGTATGAGCTTTGTTATAAACTATATGTAGAATTACATTTAAAGAGCAGTGACTACAAATGATGAACTAAAATACACAAAATAATAGTTAAGAAAACATTAACTGCTGATTCTCTTTTATAAAAGTATAAATGCAAATTGCCAATAAGCATATGAAGAGTCTACATTGCTAATAATAGTAATAAAAGCAAATACAGTAAGAATTTTTTCTTACCTGATGAAACTGGTAAGAATAAAATAAAACTGATGATACCCTTGAGTGATCTCAAAGTCGTGAAGAGTTCCTGTTTTATACTATTTTCTGATGTATCCACTGAAGTCACTTCGAGAGGGATGCCTGGGTGGCTCAGTCGGTTAAGCGTCTGCCTTCAGCTCAGGTCATGATCCCAGGGTCCTGGGATTGAGTCCCATGTCAGGCTCCTTGCTCAGAAGAGAGTCTGCTTCTCCCTCTCCCTCTGTCCCTCCCCTGCTAATGCTCTCTCTCTCTCTCTCAAATAAATAAAGAAAATCTTTAAAAAAAAAATGAAGTCATTTCAAGAGCAAAACGTGGAAATACATATTAAGAGCCAAAGGAATCTACCATTCCACTGGTCATTTTACTTTTATGGATTTATCTAAGAAAATAAAGGTTTGGACAAGAATTTAATACAGAGAGATGTAGTTATAATTGTAAAACCGAACATAATGTGAAAATGTGAAATTGGGGAATCATCTATTATAGATTTCCTACATTTAGATTGTGTGATACTAGGATATTTATTTATTTTTTAAACATGGGGCTTGATCCCAGTTACCTGGGATCATGACCTGAGCCAAAGGCAGACACTTAACTGACTGAGCCACCCAGGCGCCCCGATAGTAGGATATTTAATGATGTGGATAAATGTTAATGATTTAAATGGTATTATGTGGGCTGCATTGTGTCCTCCCAAAATTAATGTTAAAGTCCTAATTCCTGGTACCTCAAAATGTGACTGTATTGGAGATGGGATCTTTAAAGAGATAATTAAGTTAAAATGAAATCATGGGAGAGGGCCCTAATCCACTATGACTGATGTCTTTATAAGGCGAACAAATTTGGAAATACACACGTGAAGATGGAAGACCAAGTGCAGAAACATGGAGAAGACAGCTATGTACAAGCCAAGGAAAGAGACCTCAGAAGAAACCAACTTGGTCTACACCTTGATCTTGGACTTGAAGCTTCCTGAATTGTGGGAAAATTAATTTCTGTTGTTTAGCTACCCAGTTCCTTGTCAGGGTAGCCCTAGCAAACTAGTACCAGTAAGAAAATATATTTTTAAAAAACTGCTCATGCGCTTGCCTACACTTGCTCTGTGAATATTTGGATCATGACATCAATTTTGTGAATGTATGTCTATACTAGTATTAATGTACTAGAAGTAAGGCTGCCAGAATGTTAGTGGAGATTATTTCTGGGTAGTCATTTATATTTTCTTCTCTAAATTTTACAGTTTTTTCTTTTTTTTACCATATTGTGGTTTCTAAGTACTTTACTGCAAATACTTGATATATAATGAATTTTCATTGGTGGTCCCTTCGAATTCAGAATTTAGAAATACTTTGGTTAAGAATGAATTAAAGCTTCCTTTTCATCATGTAGGAAAAGTATTATGATAATAAAATTAAATATAATTTTAAGGGATATGTGCATTTACCTAAAATTACATTAAAAATTAGAGGCCTGTAGTTGATTTGAGATAGTTAATCTTAATAGCAAACTCATTTTTATATATGAAATATACTAAAGCTTTCTCAAGGCCGCATTATGTTGGCCTTTACACTATTGTAGTGTTAGCAAAATTTAAATTGGAGATTTATTGCTATATAAACTTATCCTTTATTACATCAGATTGGATATTTCCTGTCATCCAGAGGACTACATTTTATTAAAGAATATTTAAGTGTCCTAACCAGTTGAAAAAGATAAAGCCCGAGTCTTGGAAACCCCTTAATATTAATTTTTGAAAAGGATAGATAAATCTTACTAAAGGCAATCAATCAGCTCTGCAAATTCAAAGTAGTTAACATTTCAGTTGGAGACATGTACGTTCCAAATAAAATAAATTATTGGCTCTTCCTTTAAAGGTTTCTGATCTTTTGTCATATGATTTAGGCTTGTGGATTTCAAATGGAAGTGGCATTCCAGAAAGGTTCCAGGATAGTTCTAATTTGCAACTCTTTTCAACCTAAATAAAAGTCCTCTTCTATGCCTTGTAGTGAATAATCTAAACTAAACTACCTGACATTTCCACTCAGTCCAAAGAACAGAGTGAAAATGCTGAATTGTCAGCAAAGCTTTGATGTAAATCAGTAGTCACAGGAGACTGCAAAGAAGAACATAATGTTACCGTCAGCTCATCAAAGGGAAGCTTTCTTCTTTTAAAGAAAAAAAAATTACCATCGCGCTTCCTCTGAATTGAAGAATCATTCGGCCTCATTATTTTCAGATACAGTTTCCTCCCCTATAGATACCAAGATAATTAACAGTGAAAAGCTCCTCTTTTTTCTCATTGATCTAACAGAATTATAAAAATACAAATGAGAAACAAACTGTTATTTTGCATGTTAGACTTTCTTTTAAAAATTTTTTAAACATTCTTTAAGTTCATGATTATCTCCCAGGGATCAAAGTAAAATAAAAGTAAGGCAAAAAACAAACTTAAGCATACTTTTGAAATCATTTTCTTGGCAAAGCTAAAAGCTCATGTTTTTTTCCTCTTCTGAATAAAACTACTTCCAGTAGTCTGTATGTCTACATGTTCTCTACACAAAATATGATCTTCACACTAAGCAACATTGACATCACTTTGAAGATTGCCAGGAAATGCATATTCTCAGGGCTTATCTCTTACTAACTGAATCAGAATCTGTGTTTAGACAAGTTTCTTCTGTGATTTGTGTCCACATTGAAGATTGACACATGCTATTCTATATGATAACACATAATTTTCACAAGCAATAATTTATTATATTTTAGTATTTTGTTCAAACCATTTAAGTCCCAAAGCAAGGGTCAACAGCACTTTGTAAACCAGGGTTACATTGCCTATGATCTTTGCATTCAGTAGATCTATGTTCCAGGTATCTTGGAATCTAAGAAATAACATATTTTTCTAGTTGGAAGGAAGAAAATGTAAAGATGATCCAACTCTTCATGCAAGACAATTGTGTTGTTACACTTGCTTTGTTCGTCTCTCTACATTATAGATACTGTGTCAATTAAGGTACATTCATTTGCAAATAATGAAGAATTCAGTAAGAAGGACTTAAAGTACATTTTTTTTTTATTAAACCGACAAGGTCCTGCATTAGAAAGATCACCTTTAGCAAATTCTCTGTTTTGAAACTATCATTAAGAACCCAGTTTCTTCTGATAGACTCAAAGCATTGACCTTGTCTTTAAGCGAGCTCCCTGATGGTCACAAAATGACTTTCATGGTCTTAAATAGGACTGAACCATGAGAAAAAATCATAATGCCTAGCTCTTCATGGTGGCTCACCCTTATATCTCGTGGAGTATGTTGGAGTTACATGTAGCAAGGCAGAGGAATTATCATAATTGGTGTTCGACTTAGCAGAATTCACACATGAATTATATTCGGAGAGAGGAATATGGTGGTAAGCTTCTAAGATGCTTCCGAAAGATTTCAACTCCAGGCATTGATACCTCTGTGTAATCCCCACCCCCATCTGCTACCCCCTTGAGTATTAGGTAGAACAAATGATTTGCTTCTAATAAATCGATTATGGTGAAAGTAATGAGACATCACTTTCAAAATTGGGTTACAATAAGATTTTGGTTTCTCTCTTGCCAGTTTCTTTCTCTTTCACTTCCCTGCCTTAATGCATGTGAACTCTTAATATTGCACATAAGCCCACTATGAGCATCTAGGAGCTAAGGGTGAATTCCAGCCAACAACCAGCAAAAAGCCAGGATGCTTTAGTCCTACAACCACAAGGGAAGTGAGTTCCTTCCAAAATTTGAGCCTGCAGGTGGATCCTTCCCTAATCAAGCTTCTAGATAAGAACCCAGTCTGACCTATACTTTGCTATTAGCCTGTGACACTTTAAGCAGCAAACCCAATTAGCCATACCTGGCCTCTTAACCTGTGAAAACTGTGAGATAATAAAATTGTGTTGTTATAGTTGCTTTGTTCATCTTAATTTGTTACACTGCAAAAATAAATAAATAAAAATAAATAAATAAATAAAAGCTAATTATAGGTAGGTAAATGAACAGTGTCTTCTGTAGATACAGAGAACTAAATCCGGAGACCATGAGTCCTCTATTCCTCAATGTCTACCATTTCATATTTGTACAGTTTGATTTGCTAGGAAATAATTTCAAACAATGAATTAATTATGCCGTACAAATAGAAACCTTCATTTGAACCATATGAAATTGCCATTTTTTGCAGGTCAAAGATGATTTGACATTGGTGATTTCACATGGTTCAACCTGTATATGTAATGGTTTTGAATGGAGTTGTATTCAGTATTAATAATCTTCAAACTGAGACGTTGACTTTAAATGCACTGGTATTAAAGGGGAGGCACTTCCCCTTTGGTTAGACCGAAGTTTTCCTTAAGTAAGTGCAGAATTATTCATTTCGTTTTTCGAATTCTAGGAAGACTTTTTAATTTATTTAAAAATTTATTTAATTTATTTAACTCAAATATTTTCCAAATATTTGGAATTAATGATCTTTCTGAAAATGTTAATACATGTGTTACATATTTAATATACTCTTAATATTATCTCTAAATATCTCTTATAGCTTGTGAAAATAAAAACTTTAAATAACTGTAGTACATTCTCTAAAGCTGAACATTCTTACTGGAAACCATACTACTTACTTTTAAAAAATGAAACAATCTAATACTTGTTTTAATATATGCATTAAGTAGTTTTAAATAGGTTCGTGGTTTTTCCTATCAATATATGTTACAACTGAAACTTCCTTATGAATCTCTTGACCATTACTGCAATCAGGATTTTATCCTCATAATCTTTTGATTTCTGTGGAATTTAGAGGGTTATTTTTTTTCCATTGCAGTATAGTTGGCACACAACATTACATTAGTTTCAGGTGTACAACATAGTGATTCAACAAGTCTATCCACTTAGCTTGGCTCTCCCTATGTGTAGCTACCATCTGTTCCCTTATAATGCTATTATAATACCATTGGCTGGATTCCCTATGGTGTACCTTTTATTCATGTATCTTCCTCATTCCATAACTGAGACCTGTATCCCCCAATCTCTTTCACCCATTTGACGGTCTTCCCACTCTTCTCTCCTCTGACAACCATCAGTTCTCTGTATTTAAGAGTCTGTTTTTTGGGGTGGTTTTTGTGTTTCTTTCTTCATTTATTTTACTTTCTAGATTCCATATGTAAATGAAATCATATGGTATTTGTCTTTGCCTTATATTACTTAATTTTTTTTCCTTAAAAATACACCCATGAAACTTGAGTAAACTTAAAAAATTTCAATATATTTTATGGATTTCATTGAGGGTCATTATTTGCAGATATTATAAATAAGGAAATGAAGTACACCTTTGGCAAACATTCTGTAACATTTTATGTCCATTCTAATTTTATCCTTCCCTGTTCTCTTTCTCACTGTGGAAAACCACTTTATTCCAACACTGAAGCTCTGTTTCCCTTGAGTTGTACTGGAACCCAGGTCATGAGAAATGCCTGTTGTAACCAAGTATTTTAGCAGACCCACCATATTCACCAGTATTTATCTCTATGTATTTCTATGTCTATATGTATCTATCTATCTACTACTATCTTCTATAGCCACAAACATCACTCTTATATTTTGTTAAATTGGCAATAATTAAGATGTTTGTTAATATAAGCCAACGGGATAGCTATTCTATAACATAAAATTGAGGACTACACACCCACTCCGTGTTGACTGATATTTTAGTATTCTGTATTACTTAAAAATAATTTAGGTATACAAAGTCTAATTCACTCTAATTAGTATTATCCCACAATCTTAAAGGTAAATGAAGATAGTGAAAATTATGTGTAAGCTGATATATACCCCACAATGTAATTATTACTAACATAAAAAGTATTTGTCACAATTATGATTCAACTTAATTGAACACATAAAGTTTTTCATAATCTTAAACATTATGTGGAAATATTGTCATATCTAAATTCTAGAATATAGAAGTTTAGGTAGTTTAGATGAACTGGTCTCTTTATTAACAGACAGGGGCACCTAGGTGGCTCAGTTGGTTGAGTGTCCGACTCTTCATTTAGGCCCAGGTCATGGTCTCAGGGTTGTGGGATCAAGCCCTGTGTGGGGCTTCCCACTCAGCGGGGAGTCTGCTTGAGATTCTCTCTGTCTATGCCTTACCCCACCTGCACACTCTCTCTCTCAAATAAATAAATAAATCTTTTTTAAACAGACATATGTGTTATAAAGATAAAATGTATTTATATTTTTTATTTATGTCACTTATATAATTGTCACCTAGATGAAAAATATGAGCAGTACTATGAACCAATACCTGTTTACTGTGTTGAATAACTTTCATATACCAATCCAGACTTTCCTATCCATCTTGCTTGAAAGGCTGAACCGTATGGACTCTATCAGCAGGCCCCTTGTCTTCTGCCTTTCAGTTGCCTGTGCTCTAACCCTCAGTGGCCTGTCTTATTGTCAGTTAGCAGTCCTCACCTCATGACTTCTGGGTCGTGCTATCAGCTTCCTCCTCTTGTCCCTTCTCCTAACCTCCTTAGGGCTAAATATAATGGGTACCCAGATACTATTAGTCACAAGAACAGTACTTTCCCTTTCTTTTAATTCTTTGCCACCATCTTTGTACATAGTTTCTTTGCACATACTTCTTCCTCATTTAACAAATGTTAAGTGTCATCTCTTTCCTGCAAGGACTCATATATATATATATAGATAGATAGATAGATATAGATATAGATATAGATATATTGCCAAAAAAAGTAGGAATGGCCAGAAAAAAATTATAAAAATAATAATGGGCCCTTAGACCTAAGTGATAGCAAAATTACTTTATTTAAAACAGTGAAGTAATGTTTCATAGAGAAACCAAAACCACCATGTATGTGTATTAAAATAAATTTATATATATGTAGAAATTCCATAGTATGAGGCTGGCTATTTAAAACAGTAATAAAAATACCTTTTAAAAAGTTGGAAGTTGACATCGTGCTGTACACCAGAATAAATTCCAAAGGAATCAAGGATACCCATGTAAGAAATGAAATAATAAACTATTAAAGGAAACAGCAAGAGATTTATTTTCCCCATCCTTAAAAAAAAGCCTTTCTAAGTATAACACAAATTCCAGAATGTACAAAAGAAAAAAAAAAGTGTTACATTTCACTACATAAAATCTAAATGTATACTGTACTTAGAAAAACCTTTTTCATGCTGTCATGCAGCCAAAGGAGGCACCAAGAAGGAAAACAGGCACAAAACCAGACAGATTATGCCATTTGCTGGAGGCCCACTGCAGGAGCGAAAGGAGGTCAAATGGTTCTGGCTTTCCTAGCTGGCTGGACACAGATGCACTATCCAAGCAGCTGCAACAGTCTCCAGAAAGGTTCTGGTACAAATCAGCTTGGTGTCCTCTGGACCTAGCTCTTGTGGCCCCATTTGCCCTTGGTGAGAGTCCAGAGCTCTGAGTTTGCCACTTAGAAAACGTCTTCAAGATTGTCTGCACATGGGGCACCTGGGTGGCACCATTGGTTGGGTGTTGGACTCTTGGTTTCAGCTAAAATCCCTGTTTTGAGTATTTATCTAAAGGTATCCTTTGCCTTAGCTGCCTTCTGTTTGTCTAGTGCTTTAGAAGTGTCGTCAGAGGCCATATGTCAGATGCTCTCTTCTGAATACCATGGACTTGATTCAGTTCCCACACACTCTGTAGGCTTCTCACATTCCTATTGGTTTTTCCCTTATCCTGCCTTAAGCCATGAATGTTTTCTGGTTATTGTTGCTGTGTATGTTAAATAAGATAGAACAAACAGAGGCAGTTTTAGTTCCTATGAATGGAAATAACTGAAAATTGGCTTGACTTACTTTAGCTTCTTGTTAAGCCATGAAAGAGGCCGTGCAAAGGATACATATGAAATTAAGGAGACCAGGACGCTTGGACCTCCAGTGACTCCCTTTGTTCCACATGAAGTAACTCCAATGTTTTAGATTTCACAAGGTAATGCAGAATAAAAGTTGCATCTTGTCATAGGACGGAAGGACCTGGCCTCTTTCTTTACATGTTGCATTAGGTAAAAGATGTCACCATCAAAAAGTTAACCTTAGGGGTGCCTGAGTGGTTCAGTCGGTGGAGCATCCGACTCTTGGTTTCAGCTCAGGACATGATCTCCTGGGTTGTGGGATGGAGCCCCGCATCGGGCTCCTCGCTTAGCAGGGAGTCTGCTTGGAACTCTCTCCCTCCCTCTGTCCCTCCCTGCCTCGCTCTCTCAAAATAAATAAATAAATCTTTAAAATGTTAGCCTTATTAAGATAGAAGTGAAATATTTCAGTGCCGCCACACCAAACCTTTTTATTTTTAATATCCGTTTCAGAGCAGAAGCCTGCTCATGGCCTGTAGTAAAGCTGTGGTCCTTTGGGCATGTAAAGACATTGCAGCCTGAGAGCTGTTTTACCATCCACTTGCCACAGACAGAAACCTGTTTACCTGCCCCACACAGAAACACACAGTTCCTGTCACAATTACTATTTAGAGGAAAAGCCGAATGAAAACCGACCTGCATTCACAAAGCACAGGAAATGTATGCCAGTCATACAAAGCCTTCTTGAAATGGCATGATCCATGCTAAGGACCATTGCACGTTTAAAGAAATCACACTTCTTTAAAAAAAAGAAGAAGAAGGTGGTAAACGTAATGAAAAGAAAAGTAGATGTCAGAGGTAATAGAGTTAATTCTTCAAGTATATGGGAAATTAGAATAAACTGCTTTATTTTTATTTCAGGAGCACTTAAATAGTAAAGCTCTATCAAAACAAGGTGCTGTATAAAACAGTGATTATAAAATAGAGTTCATAGCAACTAAGAATATAGTTGCTAAAATAAAATAATGAGAGATAGAATTTCACATTGAGACTATCTCCTAGAAAATAGCTTTATAAATCAAGCTATGAAAAGTATTAGAAATATGCAAAATGTAGAGTATTTGTCTAAATTCTTGAATATCTGCTGTGTTTTCTCTAAAAAGATAAAACCAAGAAATTGAAGAATAGAATACTAGAAGAAAGTATCCTATAACAGAAAAAGACAGTATCATCAGAATGTAACAGCTTATTGAATACCGAATTCAACAAAAGAAAGAACAAGACCCCCGTATAAACATATCATGATTTCATAACACCAGTGATAAAAAGTTCTTAAAATTTTTTTAAAAGAGAAAAAAAGAAACCATCATACTTGTTCTTGGCAATTCTGAATGAAGAACACATAGGAACAGTGATTTGAAAAGTTCTAAGAAAAGCATTTAAAATCTAGAATTACCTAACCAGCAAAATGAATGTATTTTCAGATATGCAATGAATTATGTAGTTTACTTCCGAAACATACTTTTTGAGAACCTAACTTTAAGTTTTTCTTTAGGAAGATGAGATTTAAAATAAAGAGAGAGGAAAGCATGGAACTCAGGAAGCAGTAGGTAGATCACAGGATAGCAGGTAAAGAAATTCCCTTTAACAATGTGTACCAGTCCTGAAAAATGCAGTTCTTTGAAGCAGGAGGACAAATGCCTTTGGGAAAGATGTCTTTGTAGAAAAAAGGCAATACCCTCCACTAGGTAGTATGACTCAGAGGATAGAAACGCTCAGGTATATAATTGATTTTTTCATTCAGTGAACATTTCTTGAGCACATACTTTATTCTACACATTTCTGTATACACAGCAGTGGGTCGGGGGTAGAGAAAATGTGTTTTCAAGGAGATTATATTCTATTTGTAGGAGATAGAATACACAAATAGGCCGAAGTGTGTCATTTTGGATGGTATTACAATGGATTTGAAGGGAAAAGCGAGCATAGTGAGTGAATGACAGCCCTGCTACTCAATAGTTTGGACTGAGACATTCTCATAATCGCTACCTTGGGCTAAAGCCTAAAGTTGTAGGAACATGAAAAAGAAGAGTGCACTTGTAGTGTAGAGAATAAGCCAAAGTGCTAGAAGAGAAGAAAATAGAAACCTGTCGAAGGACCTCCTGTGACTATAAGGCCATGGTAAATACTGGATTTAATTCTGAATGAGATAGGAGACCTATGGATGACTCTGATGGGGTCACTCTGTTGTATGTAAAACAGATTGTTAGTGGGGGAAGAGTAGAAGAAGGAAAACCAATAAACGGACTTTTAAAATAACTCTGAGGGAAGATGATAGTTACTTGGAATAGAGTTTTAACAAGGGAAATGACAAAAGATAGATTTGAGATGTGATTTAAAGGTATAGCTGACAGGAGTTTTGGCTCAGTTGGATGTGTAGGAGAGAAAAAGAAGTGTCAAGATTGACAGCAAAGTATCGCGTGTGAAGAACTCGAACAACACAGGGTCCATTTAGTGGGACGAGGAGAGGGAATGAAAAGCACATTTGAGGGGGTAGGGACAGGTATTTGGATAATATAAGGTTGGAGTTTGTGAGAGGTGTTCAGGATAGAAATAAACCTCTCTCTCTTTCTCTCTTCAAGAAAAAGTGAATGCATTTCTAAAATTCAGGGGGAACAGCGGTGTTACAAGACAGCCCCGGTCCAAATATGTGTATGTAATCTTGATGACTGGAATGTTTTACTTCACACAACTGAGGGTCAATACATGTTATCCGGAAGAAGGATTGGTAATCCTGACACACTGTTCGATTGGTCACTAAACACGATTTCTGCAGTCATACTACTTGCATTCTAATGAATTTGCAGTGGGTTTAATTTTAAGCTTTGCAAATTTATAGGCGAGGCAAGAAAGTTATGATTATGGTTGAAGAAGAAAATGTAGGATTTAACAACCTTGACAAGTGTAAAAGTAAAACTGTAGGTGACAGATGGTGGGAGATGAGAGAGGAAAAGAATGTGGGGGATGCATGGAGGCAGTGACATCCTCATCCTACACAGAAGAGAGTCAAAAGCCTCAAGTAAATTTTATAGCACAAGAAATTGTGGAGTGAAGACACTTCTTAACATCGTAAAGTTTCCTGGAGCAAGAAATAGTTACGGCCATCAGCTGTTTGAAGACATGTGCTGTAGGCAATAGAATTGAAATTTCCTCTTGAGGAGTTAATTGTTTGTTTGTTTTTCTAAAACCAATCAATACATGGAATTATAAGCATATGCTTAAGGTTTCATGTGTTATAGTTTAAATTTTGGAAATTCCAGAAAAGTTATATTTGGGAGTCAGTTGTAAGCTATGGAGTGGTGAAGAAGATGTTCTATGGATATTTCAGAATAAGCCCTGTTGCATTTTGACTTTTAATATTAATATAAAATGTTTAAAAATTGATGAGAAAGTTATTTATGCAGGTAATGGCCAGCAATCCCTGCACCAACGGATGAAAGATGACTCCAGACTTTGCCATGAAAGGGAGAAGGCAAGGGGGTCAACGCTCAGAGACGAAGACCCTTTGCTCTTCTTTGCTCCCGCTTTTATTGGTCCTTCAGGAGATCCTTATCACTGTTTCTCAAGCACATGATATGTGACAAGGGGTCTTACTGAAACTAGGAGGATCTGTTTATGGGAAAGATACGATATGCTAATCTGCATGTTCTACGAGTTCTGCTAAACATATCCTAAGGGACAATGCATTCATCTCTTGGATCACAGGGTGGCTGTTTGGGCTAAAAGAGCTTCGGAGAAGGTAACTCCCCGCGGCATTCGGTAGAGTGGTCCTGCAGGCCTCGGCATTCCAAAGGCCTACGCCCTTCTTCAAAACTTTCCCTGCCCTCAGCGGCCTCAGCATTACATTTTAAAGATTTATTTTATTATTATTTTTTTTTTTGTCAGAGAGACTGAGAGCACACAAGAAGGGGGAGCAGTAGAGGGAGAGGGAGAAGCAGGCTCCTCACTGAGCAAGGAGCCCGATGTGGGACTCGATCCCAGGACTCTGGGATCATGACCTGAGCCGAAGGCAGATGCTTAACAACTGAGCCACCCAGGCGTCCCTCTGCATTACATTTTAGCAAGCCAGGTATTATGGCTGATTTCATGCTTGCTCTACATTAACCCCAACATATTTACATTATAAATAATCTATAAACCTTTACTAAATACTAGGAAGAATAAAGTAGGATTAGAAAAGATGTAAGGATTTTAAAATGTTTCAATTGACACAGTTCAAAATTTTAATTCTTTGCCTATCTAGATGTTTCCTAGCACTGCCCCAAGGTTTGTCCCATTTCACATTCATTCAGTAACCTAGACAAGTGCACTTAACCGTCAGAAGTTATAGGCTATAAACTTTGACCAAATGTCATTATAAAATTGTAGTACTGTATTTGATATAAAGCCTTGTAAAAATAGAAATAATCTTATGGCCCTATGTACTTGCAAAATGTTAAGTGCTATGTTGAAACTGTCCTCAGCATGATAAAGAAGACAAGACTGTATAATGTTTATATTCTTGTAATCACACACAAAGGGCACTGTTCATATTATCCACTTGGAGCTGTCTCAAGTAAGATAAAAGTCTGTATACCTTCATACATTGGTATACTACATATGTAACAGTGCTCATTGTTCTCATGCTTACAGTTCCTCTCCCTATGTTTACTAACAAAAAACAAAGATTTGCATGAGAACAGTTTACAATCTTTTGCCCACACGGTAAGTAAGGTTTCATTACTTAGGATAAAAATAATAACGAAAAATATGGAGAGGCTAGTCTCAAGTAATTAAATTTCCCCAGAGAAATATTGGGTGGCTTCGCTGTTGAACAGAAAGCATGGTATTCTCTTTAGCAGTGATGTCCGGGCTGCCTCTGCCATTTCTGATTCAAACTTGGCCTAGAATTTAATTACTGCCTTAACTTCGTGGAGATCTTTGCCTGGCTTTTTGCATCCCCGACCCTAAAGTACCTTTGTGTATGTGGTTCCTTCTTACATACCAGCAACACAAAAGCTGGCTTCCTGAACAGCTTTTTCCTTTCATGTCCAACACATGAAGTTTGACAGTGTGAACACTTTCATTAGCGTCCCCACAAATAATAATTACAACCTTGTTTTTCTCGTGATGATATTCTGGTGGTTGAGGTGATAAACGACCTCACTCTTCAATTGAGATTCTTCATCATAAGGAGAAAGACTTGATCCAACAGTGTAAGAAAAACTTAAAACTTACGATAACATAACACCCAGTCAAAAAGGTGTAAACATTCAGCTGGAAATCATGTAGGTGTGCCTTAAGATTATTGGTCTGAATCATACCTTCCAAAATAAATCTTCTTACTCTCGTACAAGCACTTCTATTCACACTTAGTTTAATTGGAATATCTACCTATATTCTAGTCCTGATTTTAAGTAGGATCTTCCATGTCAGATTCAATTAACATCATCCAACACCTCCATTTTTAAGGTGAAATTACTTCAGTTGAACTTGTTCTGTACCTGAATTCTTTGACTTCCTTTTCTCTTGTACTGTACATCTTAATCCAGCATTTTCTTGTAGTTATTTGTATATTTTAATTCTTCCTTGCATACCATAGTCTTTTAGACCTAGGTCATCTTTTCCACCAGGACCAGAACAATCTGTTAGGCAACTATTTTACAACACAAATTTGCAAACAGCTGCGTTAAAATTGATTTTATTGAGTTTGCACATCCTTGTTGAGTTGTTTTTTATTGCACTGTTAAAAAGTTCAGCAAAACTGACAGAAAGAGAAAATCAAATTTAGTCAGACCTTTTTTAAAAAGTAATTTGTCATCAATATGGGGGTACAGATATCTCTTCAAGATGTTGATTTCATTTGCTTTGGATATATATACCCAGGAGGGCAACTCCTGGGTCATAGGATAGTTCTAGTTCTATTTGTAATTTTTTGAGAAACAGTCATACTGTTTTCCATAATGGTTGTACCAATTTACATTCCCACCAAAAATGTATAAGGGTTCCCTTTTCTCCAAATCCTCACCAATATTTGTTATCTTTCTTTTTTTTTTTAATGCTAGTCACCCTTCCAGTATAAGAAATAATTTCTTTGTAGTTTTGATTTGCATTTCCCTAATGATTAATGATGTTGAGCATCTGTCCATGTACCTATTAGCCAACATAGCTGCTCTTTAGAAAAATATCTCTTTCTCCTTTGCCCATTTTTAATTGAATTATTAACTTTTTTGCTATTGAGTGGTATAAGTTCTTTATATATTTTTCAATATGAACTCCTTATCAGCTAGATGGTTTGTCTCCCATTCTGTAGATTGCCTTCTTTTTTATTTATTTTATTTAAAATCATTTAATTAACATATAGTGTATTATTAGTTTCAGAGGTAGAGTTCAGTGATTCATCGGTCTTATATAATACCCAGTGCTCATGACATCACATGCCCATCACCCAGTTACCCCATTCCCCACCCCCTCCCTCCCACCAACCCTCAGTTTGTTTCCTATGATCAAGAGTTTCTTATGGTTTGTCTTCCTCTCTGATTTCATCTTGTTTTATTTTTCCCTCCCTTCCTCTATGATCCTGTTTTTTTCCTTAAATTCCACATATTGTAAATTGCCTTTTCATTTTATCAGTTGTTTGCTTTGCATTAGCTCTTTAGTGTGGTGTAGTCCCAGCATTTTTTGTCTGTTGTTTTGGTATCTTATCCAAGAAATCATTGCTAAGACCACCATCAAGGAGCTTTTCCCCTGTTTTCCTTGAGGTCTTTCATGGTTTCAGGTTTTACATTTAAGTTTTTCATCCATTTTGAGTTAATTTTTGTAAGTGATCTAAGATAGGGGTCTGGTTTGATTCTTTTGCATGTGGATATCCACTTTTCCCAGTTCCATGAATTGATGAGCCTATCCTTCTGCATTGTGTGTTCTCTGCATTCCCGTGTTCATTGTAGCATTATTCATAATAGTTAAAATCTAGAAACAATCTTTATGTCCTTTGATGGATAAAGATAATGGGATATATCTAAGGGAATCTTATTCAGTTATGAAAAAGAAAGAACTCCTGCCATTTGTGACAACACAGGTGAAACTGGAGACCATTATGGTGGGAAATAAGCCAGACAGAGGATAAATGCTGTGTGGCATCACTTTTGTGTGGAATCTAAAAAAAAAGAAAAAAGAAAAAAAAAACCTATTTCATAAAAAGAGAGAACAGAATGGTGGTTGCCAGAGGCTGGGGAGAGGAGCAAGTGGGGAAATGTAGGTCAAAGGGTACAAACTTTCAGTTGTAAGAAGAATAAGTTCTGAGCATCTAATGCAAAGCACAATTACTATAGCTAGTAATATGGTATTGTATAATTGGACGTTGCTATGAGTAAATCTCAAGCACTGTCACCTTACATCCCAAAAAAGTGTTACAGATTTGTTAATTTCTTGATCTTGGTAATCATTCCACAATGTATATATCAAGTCATCATGTTGTATACTTTAATATATACAATGATATTTTTCAGTTACTCAGTAAAGTCAGGAGAAAGGAATTTATCATTTATTGTTTTTCGGAGGTGGTATATATTCATATTTCAATAGCTTCTTAAATGAAATATGGTCATGGATAGTTGTGGAATTGGTACATGCTGCTTATCTTGTGATATCTCATCTTAACACTGCCCTTTAGATTTGGGTGTTTTGAATATGTTAAAGACATTACAAAGTTATTTTAAACAGAATTGAAAATCAGTGTCTCCTCTTCAAGAAAACTGGGCTAGGTTAACAAAATACGATTCAAAGTCTGAACTCATTCCTAATATGCCCTTTGTTCCGTGTTACCGGATTCATGTATGAGTCTCTATTTCTCATTTTACCATATTAACATGGAAACCCACAATACCACTCCAAAAGAAAATTTTAATTTAATTCCACATCTTCCCATCATTAAGATAGGTCTTAGTTTCCCCAAAAGGATTTAAAACAAACTGAGCCACTATTTTAAAAAATGTTTAATACCCTCTGTTGATTCTTTCACTCATTTCAGACACCTCTGCTCTTGCAGAAGACTAATTGGGAGTTATATATTCTCTTTGGAATTCCCTTAGTGTCCTATTTCTTTTTCTAGGACATATGCCACCTTCCACATTATTAAGAATTCACATTTTATAATCATCACATTTTTTGCTGTGGGATTAAAAGTTATTTGAAAATAGATACCATTTCTTATTCATCTATGTACCTCAGTTGCCAGTGAACCAAATCTGTAGTGTTAGATAAATATTGAACTGAGCTTACACCTTTACTTTCCTTCTAGGCCTCATTAATATCTTATGTTTTGTAGGGCTAGTTTAACCAACATATCAGCTTAAACAATGTTACCTTTTTCTTTAGTATTATCTAAAATTAGTATAATTCTTTGACTTAAGTGGTAAAAATCATAGGCCAAGCAAAGAATTCACTCAGGTCAGTCTATTATTTCTCATCTGGAATAAATAACTTCTGAAATAAAAATCCTAGTAAAATTCTATAACGACATGTAAGAATGTCAAGGAAAAATGCTTCACTGTTGATTTTACATAAGCTTATTCCTAAAATCAGGTTATAAGTTGTTAAAAATTTATCCAAGGCAAATCAAATTTCTGTTTTCCTGAATTTGGGGAGGTGTGTTATCATAAAACTTTGTTTTGAAGTATATGACCAGAACATACCTGTGAGATTCAAAGTAATGGCCTATATAGGACAAGTCACTGTGAAACTACCAATATTCCAAAACAAGTTATTGTCTTTCGAGTATTTTGAATTAACTGTTCCTCAACTTAAGATATAACTACATTTTTAGTAATGTGACAAAGCAAGGATAAACTCAACACCACAGATTCACTGCCTTTTCACAACCTGAAAGTTGGTATTTTATTTCCTCACAAGTCATAGATATAAAAGAAAGTCTGGAAACCTTTAGATGGCATTTATCCAAAATATAAAACACAATTTAAGATAATTAAAAATGTTAAATATAATACAGTTTATACCAAATATATTTATTAAACTGTTTATTCATTCATGAAATATGTATCCTGTAACTATTTTGTGCCACAAATCTACTAGACTTAGTCCTCAGCAGAGAAAGTGGATATCACACAAGTAATAAGAAATATGATAAATACTAACAAAGAGAACTGTGGTTAATTATCATTATAAATGTGCATGTTTTCTTCTATAATATTAAATATGTTGAAGGCACTTAGGATTTTTAAAGCACCTAGTACACTGTCTTATAAACAGATGATAAATATTTGTTAAAGGAAGAGAAATCAATATATACCTGTAATAGTCATGTGGAGTGCCTAAAGGCTATACTGGTGTATGAGGAATGGCATGCAGAAGTATTTTACATGAGGGCTAGAATGCCTGTTCTCAAATTTTATTAGAAACAGAATAAGAAAAAATTCAGATTTTCAAGTAAAGAGTGCAGGGCTTAGAATAGATGTAGGAAAGCTTTCCAAAGAGTTGGTAGTCATTAAATATTATAATTTATTTCCAAATGAAGTTGTCAAATTCTTTTCACATGTCTTTGAGAATAAGATAGGAGTTTCATCTGTTCAGGATACTTTAATTGTCTCTACATTATGCCAAAACATCTGCTAGTTTCATTCAATAGTAAAAACTCCATACTGTCAATTCAAAGAATAAAACCAGCTCAATCATTTTTCTGGCATCTTATAGCTCAAACAAACCTGTTGATTGACATTTTTATTTTTCTTCAAATTATTTTAGCTTAATGGTAACTTCAGGCTCTTGTAGTTCTGTCTGAGTGAGCTAAATTAAGTAAAATTTCTAAATGCCTTTTCTGCTATATATGAATTAAACTGTTGTTTATTGATGTATGAGTATAAAATATATGTTACCTTTATATAATTTAAATGAAGCATACTTTAAGTACCTTTAAAAACATTTAAGGTGAGAAAATGCTAATGTCTAAATTATAATGAAAATTGCTAGAACTTAAGACGTACTAAATATTCACAGTTGAATACATTTTATATATTTCACTATTATACATAGTGACATGCAGTGAAAAAACTTTGGGAAGAATACCAGTTATACCAAAAGTGAGGAAAATGAAAAGGAAATCGCTGTTTATAATTTTTTGGAAAAAAGTAAGAGCTTGGTTAATGCTCAATGAATACCTGTTGGATAGATTGATTATTGACTGGCTGCTTTATATGGTGAGACACCGATCTGACATATATATGAGAGGAAGTAGTATTCTTAATCTGTTCATTCAGTGTGCCTAAAACAGTACTTAATCTGAAATCTTCAGCTAAGCATTTTTCCAGTGAGAAGAAGAGATTCAACAACAGTGGTATATGGGAGAGAAAATGGCCACTTGTTTCATGCTCTGGTTGAGTTTTTACCTCATGATCTTTCTTATTAGGTGATTATTTCTGGTGAACAAAATAAATTGGCTCCTTTTTATGTATGTTTCTATGTGTTTAAATAACCAATATTTAAATTTACAATTTAATTCAATTTTAAAATAATAGACCTTTATGAGATGTTGCCTTACAGCATTAGGCTAAGGACTTTACATTTCTTTCCCAGGAGTTGTATCAACTTAATAGGGCAGGTACTCATTTTACAGATGAGGTAATAAAGATAAGAGGTCAGTGGTTTAAAAAGTTAGTAATTAAAAACAACAGCTTCCATGATCAGTTATAATCCTTATTCTTATAAAATAATACACCGTTTTGATTAGAGCAATTCAGTTGATGTTACCTTGTATGTACTCAAGTCAAAGTATCATTAGTAGCTATAAAAGGTAAGAATCAAAGCTCAACCTTATAAAAGATTATTGATCATTCACATAAGGGTCAATATGAATGTTTCAAACCTGTGAGTGGTTCTTTAAGGAATATTTAGATACCCATGCTCTTTTTGGTTCATGGCTCCGGCATTTAAAAAAGTGACTTCCAAGCCACTGTTTTTCTTTTCCTCAAGTTAGAGACAAGGGGACATATATGTGTAGGATGATGAATGGAGTTTCTTAAGAGCCAGTACCGGAACCTACACGATTTACCTGCACGCACCTTCCACTTTTAATAACTCATTTATATGGATGTGCCTAAATGCAAGGGAGGTGTGAAATGAATTCTAGCTGTTTGCCCAAGAAGCATTGGGTTTCATGGGCATCTAGTGAGACTCTGCCACAACCTACTCTTCTGTTCATCAAATATCTTATGCAGAGAACATTCCCAAAGGGAAAATCCAGATTTCCTCCATTCACTACATCTAAATCCAAGTCCAGCATCTCCAGGACATGTGTAGGAACCGTTGTCAAGGGGATATGGCTCTTCTTCGTCTAGAGATCTATGAACTAAGAAGTCAGTTTATCACTGTGGTAGGCAGAATAATGCCTCTTCCTCCTCCCCACCCCCCCCCCCCCCCCCCCCGTTCGGGGAACACCTAAGATGTTCAGGTCCTAAGCCCCAGAACTGATGAATATGTTAATTTACATGGCATTAGAGAATTAAGGTTGCAGACAGCATCAAGTTTTCTAATCAGCTGAATTTAAGATAAAGAAATTATGGCTTACCTGGGAGGGCACAGTGTAATCACTAGGGTCCTTAAAAGTAGAACAGGAAGCCAGAAGAGAAGTCAGAGTCAGAGAAGAAGTATTGATGAAAGGATATCTTAGTGATGTGATATGAGGACCCATTCAGCTGCTGCTGCCTTTGAAAGTGGAGGAAGGAGACAGGAGCCCAGGAATAAGGGCAACCACTAGTTGCAGGAAAAGGCGAGGAAATGAACTCTCAGCTATGGTCTTCAGAAAGGGACACAGTTCTGCCGACAATTTCATTTTGTACAAGTGGCACCTTTATCGGACTTTTGCCCTCCAAGACTATAAAATGATAAATTTATGCTGTCTTAAGTCATTAAATTTGTGATAATTTGTTACAGCATCAATAAGAAACTATTATAACTCTCTCTCTTTCTAAATATCCAGTATACAAAGGGGGTGCTGGAACAGGATAAGAGCAAAACATTCCCATTTAGGGAAGGAAAAAATAGGAGATAGCCAGCAGTATTGGCTCACAACAATAATTTAACCTTGACTGGAAGGTACTGTGATCTCCCCTTTTCCCTGGTAATTAGGACAGTTTCCTAAATACAGCTGATTTTATTCTTTGATGGCAAATTCCTTGTTTTTAAGTAAGTGAGGCTCCCAGCTCCATCTTCTGCAAGGTTTCTCTTCTGTCATTATTCTATACCTGAAATGAGTTGTGGGGATTATAATTTCCTTCATTATTACCTGTTTTTGTTGTTGTTGTTGTTGTTGTTGTTGTTTTTAGAAAGAGATAGCATGTGGGCAGGGTGGGGGTGGGCAGAGGAAGAGAGAGAAGGTTAAGCAGGCTCCACAGCCAGCGCAGAACCTGTCCTGGGGCTTGATCTCATGACCCTGAGGTCATGACCTGAGCTGAAGAGTCAGATGCTTAACCAACTGAGCCACTCAGGCACCCCATTACATGGTTTTTACAAGCTCCTTCTTGCTTTTGTAAATCAGGAACCCTGATGTTTTTGTTAACATAATCAAAATTATACCTTTAAAAAATCTTAATAGGCTTACTTTCTCTTTGACTCCAGGTAGTTCCTATGTTTTTACCACACTGAAATTATTTTTCAGACAGAGCTAGAGTATGATATATTCTTTAGTTCTTTACTGGTGGTGTGTTCGTTGTTTCCTAGATATAAATCTCTTTGAGTTACTATGGGTTCATTTGGAAAGCAAGCATTAACACAGTAGCTGTTTTATAGGATTAACGTGTGGATTAAATATGAAAATGTATATAAATCACTTAGCTCGTGGCCAGATAAACCATGAATATTGAAAAAAAATTTAGCTGTTGATTACAGAGCACTCTTTCTGTTTGAATTACCAACATTGCAAATTATCCTCACTAAGCTCTCTTAAACTTTGGATATGGAGGATGCTGTATTCACTCTGATTGCATTTATCCAGCACTTTTTACTCCACTGATAAAATGAAGAATTTAATTTACATTTCACTGCACTACCAAATGCTGGTGTTTTCCATATTTGTTTTTAGGAAGGCCATTATATTTTCATTTCCATGATTTTTCTTTATAACACAGTTTTCTGATGTATAAGCAAACAATTAAAAACAAATTGAAACCTTCCAAAAAACGGGAAGAGTGATCACAACTTGGAAAAAAGAAAATGGCATGCCATCCATGAAGATCATTTAGCTACTCTGATTTATGTGATATTAGAATAAAATTCTAGCAATGCCTGCGCGAAGCCAGGCAGAACAGTGATTAACATTTCTAGAGAGATTATTGTATGCCAGGCCTGTGGATAAGGAGCATTTAAAATGCTGATATACATGCACCCATTCTGTATTCACAAACGTCTTAGGAATCAGGTACTATTATTATCCCCATTCTACAAGTGAGCAAACTGTGGCATGTTGTGCAAGATGTAAAAGGGCTAATACAAACACAGTAGAGGGTCCTCGGTCTTCCCTTTGTCTTCTACCTTTGCTCTTTTTTTCTTTCTTTTTACATTCCTGTCTTTGAAATTTGATTAGACAGTAAACCACAAGGCTTGCAAAAATAGTCTTGGAACATTCTATTATGCTGGTTATTGTAACCTGGAAGAAGGAAGATAAAATTTGGAACAGTCCTGAGCCATTGATTTGGTTCAAGTAAAAAACTGCTCTATAAGTCAAAACATGATGGATATGTACTCACTTTCCCCCATCCTATCAAATTCTGCCCCTTCTTTTGTGGAGGAGTTACCTGATCTACTAGTGGTCCCTTATGTGCATCTGTTAATTAAAGAGGACTTTAACCTCTACTAAGTTACTTATCATTTACCTTTGACAGAGATAGCAGTGCTAGTAAGTGGCAGGCCAGGATTGGCATGGACACAGTCATTCAGGCTCAAGCTTTGATGATTCTATGCATTTTATGCCTCTTTTCTTTTTAAACATTTTTTTGCGGAAATGTTTATATTTATAGAAAAGCAAATAGAATCCTATAATGAATGAAACCCATGCATCCATCACTCAGTTTCAGGAAGTATCAACTTGATGTCATTATTTCATGTATTCTTCACCTTCATATACATTGTTTGCTGTAGTATTTTAATGTATGCAGTAAAAAAAAATCATTAGACATCACTAAATAATAAAAATATTTTTTAGTATAATAAAAATGCTACTAGTACATATTAATATTAACAACAACTAACATCATGTAACGTTCAGTCTGTATCTCACTTTCACCAAAGGTCTCAAAGTAATCTTTTTACCATGAAATTGTAAAAATCAACATTCACAAATGCCCATATATTGCCTTTGGTTGTTTTGATTCTTAAAAACTGAATTATATGTTTACAGTCTTTCCTGCTTTTTTGTGCCATTTATTGGTAGTAGGATACATGTCATTTCTCTTGTGGAATGTTCTTTTTTCATAATTTGCCAGGTTGCTACTTCAAGTTGTCTTTTACCTTGTTTCTCTTTCTCCTATATTTTTAGTAAACTGGTAGTTAAATAGAGAGTCCTACTTTTATTCATACTTCACTTTAGCAAAAGCACATCTTCATTTCACTGCTACTTACTGTATCACATCATGAGACACATAAAGTCTAGTTGTCCAGTTTGAGAGAATCTACTGTTATCATTGATTTTCCATGGTCTGAGTCTGATGCTTCCACTATAATTTTTTCCCCATCAAGCTTTGCCGAAAAACATCTTACCATTCATTGATGATAGTTGTCTGGGTTCAGTAACTCATCAGAGATTAGAAAATGTTGATATTCTAATAATTTATTAGCAAGATTTAGTCTAAATAGAACATTCTCTCATCCACTCTTTGGTTACCTTGAAGCACAGTTTATACAGAAAGCTCAGAGAAAAATGTGTGATTCTATTTCACTAGTTAGAATTTTTAAAGAAATGAGTCTGTGCTCCAGAGACCCCAATGAAGAGTAATAAGACAGAATACCGTGTAATGTAGTAATGTTATGAATACATGGATTTTTATATATCTCGAATATTTGCAGTTATTCTGTTTGATCATCAATATACTCTGCCTTATACCTGTGGAAGACCCTTCCACATTGACTCATATCTTTTTTACCTGACCATCTTAGTCTTTAAAATCTTCATTGCTTTCTGGCTTACCAAGATATCCCAGAATTATCTTGAATATTTTTTTGCCCTTTACCTATAATCAAGAATTCCCCTGAAAATCTCTGATTCGCTTTAATGGAAAATGGCTTTGGGAGCTCACAGTCTGGGTCCCAGTAGTAATCATTGCCACTAGTTTGTCATTTGTCCTAGGCTTTATCAGTGAATGCATGTAATAAATACATATTTTTTACAGAGAAACAAATCTTGAATATGTGGTGATTTTTTTTTAGATTTATTTGTTTATTATTTTGGAGAGAGAGAGCCCGAGCATGAGCAGGAGGGGGCAGAGGGGGAGAGAGAGAGAGAAACCCAAGCCGACTCCACTCTGTGCATGGAGCCTGATGCAGGGCTCGATCCCATGACCCTGAGATCATGACCTGAGCTGAAACCCAAGAGTCGAAAGCTTAACCAACTGCCCCACCCAGGTGCTCCCTCCCTTATTTTTTTATGCTGATTTTCTGAGTCAAATTTAAGTTTCCAGTCATTTTACTTGAGGTCTTTTATTTTATATTTGCATCTCTTTATTCTTAGTCCAAAAGTTTTGGTTCTTAATGGCATTACCATAATTGCATATCTGCTTTCTTGTACAGTATACCTATAATACTTTAAAAATAACAATATCAGTATATTTTGCTAACAACAGTAGGACTAGGGGCGCCTTGGTGGCTCAGATGGTTAAGTGTCTGCCTTCTGCTCAGGTCATGATCCCAGCGTCCTGGGATCGAGCCCCACTTCGGGCTCCCTGCTCAGTGGAGAGCCTGCTTCTCCCTCTCCCTTTGCCCACCCCACCCCCCGCTTGTGCTCACTCTTTCTCTCTCTTTCTATCTCAAATAAATAAATAATCTTTAAAAAGAAAACAATAGGACTCAATGAGTTTAAAAGTCTTTCATGTTTTGGGGGCACCTGGGTGGCTGTTAGTTGAACGTCAGGATCTTGATTTTGGCTCAGGTCATCATCTCAGGGTGGTGGAATTCGGCTCCGAGTCAGGCTCCGTGCTCAACACAGAGTCTGCTTGAGATTCTCTCTCCCTCTGCCTCTGCCCCTCCCCCCACTCACACATGTTTATTCTCTCATTCAATAAATAAATTAATTAAATCTTTAAAAGTTTTTCATGTTTTCTTTTGTCTTTTGAGTGTAACCCAACAAGAATGTATGTGAAAGTATTGTTTTTTTGGAATTAATTAATTTTTCCCTATGGCTAGCCCACCAAATATATACAATTAGATACGTTTGTTTACTTTGGATTAGATTTTTAGAATTTTTTTCATTTCCAGTTTAATATTTGTAACTATGGAAAGTATATGATTCCATTGTCAAAATTGTAATGTTGGGAAGGAAAAATTTTACTCTACCCTTCAATTCTTCTAGCTGGTCTAAGATTTAAATTGACATGGGGTACCAGTTTCGCTCAGTCAGTTAAGCCTCCAACTCTTGATTTCAGCTCAGGTCATGATCTCAGGGTCTTGAGATTGAGCCCTGCATCAGGCTCTGCACCCAGCATATTTCACTACATTTAAAGATATTTTGTATTAAGCCAATATTTCTTTTTTATATTTTCAATGGGCTTTTGGTCTTTTTTCTTTACAATTTTAAAAAATATATTTAAATGATGGCAATATTAGCAGTTTGTAAAAAATTGCAAATTATTCACCAGATTTTTATTTGGTTTTAGACTTGAAAATTTTATGTCATTCAAGAAATTATAGTCTGCTGTAATTACTGTATGTGGTGTTCTTAGGAAGAAATGAATACAAGGGCGCCTGGGTGGCTCAGTTGGTTAAGCGACTGCCTTCGGCTCAGGTCATGATCCTGGAGTCCCGGGATCGAGTCCCACATGGGGCTCCCTGCTCAGCAGGGAGTCTGCTTCTCCCTGACCCTCTTCCCTCTCGTGCTCTCTATCTCTCATTCTCTCTCGCTCAAATAAATAAATAAAATCTTTGAAAAAAAATGAGTACAAAGAATATGTATAGCATCTTTAGTGGATGTATTTTACTATGTTATATATCTCATTTATTTTCATTATTTGTTTACACATCTGCTGTGGATTTGGGTTTCTTTTTAAACATATAAATCTTCTTAGAGTGGGCTGTTCACCAGCTTTGCCCATTTTCTAAAAGATTGTCTCTTTTTTCCTTGTAGGGTTTTAAAAATAAATTATGAATATGAGTCCTTTATCTCTTATGTATGCTGCACATATCTTCTGCTTAGTCACTTGCCATTTAACTTTCTCAGTGGTGTTAGATGTTTGTTTTGTTTGTGAACAGAAGTTCTTAATTTTAATGTTAAGTTTAATTTATCAAAATTCCTTTCATGCTTGGATATTTTTATATCATATTTATGAAATATTTCCATCCTTCAAATATGTATAGATGTTCTTGGAGTTTTCCAAAAAGTTTTATTTACCTTTTTAACGTAGATCTGAAATCCATCCGGAATTGACTTTCTTTATGGAGTGAGATAAAGGTAATTATTGACTGTGCTATGAAATTGATTAGTTCAGTTTATCAACAAGATGAACAGTGCCATAATAATATCACCTTTGTCATCAATCAGGTGACTGTTGGTCTTTTTCTGGACTTAATTCTATTCTGTTTATCTGTCTCTCTGTTTTTGTGTAATTGAACTATCGTGAGTTCGCTCCTTGGTGAGTCACAGATAGAAACTGCAATAGGTGGAGTTGTCACATAAAGGATACTTTATTTACAGCAAGCAAGGAGACGATGGGAAATAACTTCCAAAGTCTTGACTCCCTGAGCAAGGGTGAGTGGGTTCCTTTTTTTAGGAGTAGGATGGATATTAGAAAGGGGAGCCTTGTCATCCTGTGTAGAGGTGGACCTAAGATCATACATGTGCCTTGAGATTATATACCTATACGTACATTGTGCTTTATGTAAATGAGGGTTGTGTTCCTCATTGGGCAGAGATTTTAGTATTATAATGAGGTAAAGGTAAGAGTTGGTTACTCTCGGGGTTACTCCATGATCCATCTGTGAAGTTGTGATTCTGGGTTAAGCTCAAACTGGTGTGGGTAGTCTGGGCCAGCCAGAACTCTTTCTGGGCAGTTGTTATTGCTCAAGGGGTAGTTTTGGACAAGATAAACTAGAAAGAAGAGCTTAAGGGAAAATGTGGGATGAAGGTTGTGAGAACAAGCAGGTAAGTGGTAAAGGTCAGGTCTTGAGGTCTAGCTGGTGACAAATCTTTCCTCTGGTTTTATTCTGTTCCTCATTCTTGGGGGGCATGGGACAAAGGTACATCTTCTGTAGCTACTGCTAGACAAGGATGTAGTCATCATGATTAATAGAGGAGCAGAATTTTCCTCAGCTCGTTTTAGATATGTTTGGGTCACCATGTTTAACCCCAATGTGTTCAGACCTTCATATTACTACCATTTGTAATTTTATGGTCTGTATACAATTGGACAGAAATTGTATCAGGTAAGCATGCAAGGTCCAAACAGTAATAAGAGAAGTCTTTAGTTTATTTCCCTTCATTATATTCTTACTGATATATACTAGGGAATTTAGTTCCCAGAGATGTTCAAGTGTGTTTATAGCTTTTGGCATTTCTAGGATTATTATCACCAGGACTAACATCAAGAAGGTGTTCATTTTAAAATCAGACCAAGGCAGAGGGGACTAGAACATTGTCTATTTTGCCATGTGCTACCGATAAGCTGTGGAATTCATTATCGAATAGTCAGAATGATTTCATCTGTTTAAGGGGCCAGGCAGCAAACAATAACACTGAAGAAACCAGAACAGTAGAACTAGTATCCTACAGATAGAGATTATTACAGTATATAAAATTGAGAACGCTTACTTAATGAGGCTCCACTTATCTTGAGGGTGTCTCGAGAACAGAACTTTCAAGTCAGTGAGTGGCTTATGGGAATATTTGTTGCCATCCAGTGCTGGTAGTATCTCCTCCTAGGGCCCTGGTCAGATGCCTTTTTACTTTAGTATGGTGAATCCAAGGTACAATTCTAATTTTAAGGAAGAGTGTGTGGTTTATAGTACTAGTCAGGGCCCTATTCATATAGGATATAGTTGATTGATCCTAGGATGACCCATTTTTCCAAATTTTGAGATATATCCAGTCCCCAGGTTCATTTGGGTGAAGCTTAATTTTAGTGGGTTGGGGGAGGCAAAAATATCCATACCTGTTGAATGCATCCACCGCCTCTCAGAGATAAATTACGTGCTTAATGGCCAGAGAAACCTCCAGTCTGGAGGTGAGACGGAGTCAGAGCCTTTTGGAAATGCCTCCCATAAGTTATTCCAAATGCAATGAACTTTTAGTTTGCCCTTTGAGGCAGCTCTCATTCTGGTGAGAGCTACTGGTAGTAACCTTAACCAGTCTTCCTGTGTTTCTTGGCCCAACTTTGCCAGGGTCTTTTTCAGGGTTTTGTTGGCACATTCTGTCTTCCTGGAAGCCTGAGATCTCCAGGCAGCTTGTAACCTCCACTTAATATTTAAAGCCTTGGTTACCTCAGAAATAATTTTTGATACAATAACTGACCCATTCGCATTTTGGGTTAACCTTGGTAATCCAAATCAAGGAATTATCTCTTAGTAAAAGAACTTTGTTATTCTATTACCTCTTTCTGTCCTACAGGGAAAGGCCTCAGTCCATCCAGTAAATCTATCTACAAACACCAAAAGGTATTTGAACCCTCCAGGGGCATTGCAGTAAAATTGTCAATCCTCCCCTGGCATTGTACCCCCGATTTGAGTTGCTCTAACGAGAGGGGGTCCTGGAGGTCTGGTTTGTACATTATGTGTCTGGCATAAGGCACATCCGTTTGTTGTTTTCTCGATAATTTCCTTCATCATTCGGGAGCTGATAGTCTTTCTTTACCGTAGGTATAAAGCTTCCTTAACATAATGAGTTGAGTCATGTATAGTCTTAAGGATTCCTCAAGTAGTCTACTTAGGCACCCAGATTATCCTATTGTTATTTATCATCCATCCTTTGACTATCAGGGACCATTTATAGGCCCATTTTGCAGCCTTTTTTGTCTCATCCTGGAAGTAGGATGGAGTGAACTCATATAGTCATAGAGAGGGAATCTGTGGCACTTGCACAATCTCCCCGGACTTGGCCGACAGTTTTGTAACTGCATCAGCCAAATTATTTCCCTCTGTTACTTCTGAATTGCCCTTTTGATGGCCTCTCCAATGAGCCATTGCCAATTCTTGAGGCTTATGTATGGCTACTAGCAGACTGTGGATTTCCTTTCCACATTTAATTTCTCCATTTTCACTTTTTAGAAGTGCCCCAACCCTCCAGATGGCTCCATGGGCATGAATTACAGAGAAGACCTATTTAGAATGAGTATGAATAGTTAAAACCTGTCCTCACTCAATTCTAATACTTTGGTTAAATGCAACTATTTCTGCCTTTTAGGCTGAGGCTAGTCTTTTAGCCTTTACGATAGCATTTAGGAATACTGCTGCATTATCTCACCCTTTTTGTCCATTTTCCATAAACTGATGCCATCTACAAACCAGATTTGCTCTGCATTTTACAGAGGGTTCACTCTGGAGATCTTTGTGGCTAGAGTAAATTTTGATCAAGTACTTTATGATGGGGGAGTAGCATGGCAGCTGTAAAGGGGGGGGTGATGGATATCGATCAGCATGGCCCACTGTTGTAACATTCTGTTTTGTGACAGCCACAGATGTCCTAGGTTTCCAGTAAAACAGAAACCTGGTGTAGTGTCCAACAGTCATAGGTTGCCTCCTAGTTAGTTTCTCTGCTTCTTTTGTCGAGAGGCACGTGTCCAGTTGTTTAGAAAAATAAGGCACCGTTCTTTGGGTTAATTAGCCCCAGCATTTGGGTTAACATCGATAACAGCTCTTCCTTGCCTTTCACGTATTTACAAATCAAACAGCTTATCAAAATCAGATAATACTAAGACTGGAGCCTTCCTAAATAAGGCTTCAAGTTGCCTAGCTTCCGTTTGCAGGGCTGTAGGGCAAAGGCAGTTTTAGTTCTCAATGATTCCAAGTCAAGAGACTGAAGGAAAACTGGAGACCTTAGTTTGGTGAGTCATAGCCAGATATTTAAGGAAACCAGATGAATTCAAGATCCAGACCAGTGTTATAGGGACACAATAAACACTAAAAGAAAATCAGAACTAGAATCTAGCATCCACAAAGAAGTTTTACTGAAACATAATTTTCCTCTGAAATCACCCACATTTCGTTCAAAGATGGTCAAATTGAGACTAAATCATTTGTAAAACAAGTCCAGTTTTAACAAACTTGGCTTGATTATTTACATAAGCTGAGCAAGACTAGTGATTGACCATATAAGTTTTTTTTTAATTTGCTTTGCTGGAACTTTTATAAGAAATTCCAAATTGAACTTTTAATAGCCTCTCAAGGCCAGAAACTAAGCCAAATAATTGACTTCTGATCGGCCTGCAATACCTGCAGATTTGGGTGAATTCCTCTTCTCAAGGTTCCCAAAATATCCTGACATTTCCTGCGCCTGCCAGGAAGTGATCCTCTTTATTTAGCTGGTAAGGCTGCTGGGAAATCTCTAAGTATGGTATCAGGCCAACATTTTCAAGGGGCTTTATTAGGTCCATAAAGTCAAACTTAGTTCCTAAAAGCTGTCGGGTCATATCTGAGTCTATGCATGACTTTCTCAGATATGTCATTCCACTCAAAGCCTTGGTAATATAATCAATGTTTCCAGTGGTGTTCTCTTACAAGCAGAGCAGATTCTCATTGAACTTTTGCAAATAATTATAATTGCCATAAGAGGAAGAGTACTCATTGAGGGTTTCTGAATTCTGCAGGGTTCAGGTAGAGAGAAAATAAAATGTTTCCGTTTGTTCACAAAAATATTTTATTGTATTTCTTTAAGTCTTAGATATTTTAAAAGAAAAAGATTCCTCAAATCCAGAAGAGTCGACTTTAGAAAACCAGTGTTTCAAACAAGATTCATAAAACTATAATCAACTTCCTCAATTCTTTCAGTCCCGTGTTATTAATTCTTATTCTATTTGAATGCAGCTTTACCATTAGTTCTGGAAATTGTCGCTCAGCTTAGTTTTATGATCTTAAAGATATAAGAAAACCTGTGTTTGTCAAAAACTCCTTTTAATGAATCTCCTTGAAGATGAAACACATTTTGCAAGAGCATAAGAACAATAACTATAAATAACAAAATTCTCAAAAATGGACATGGTTAAAGATCTGATGAGAGTCCATTATAATGCTGTTGTCAAGGTATTCTGGATATTTCTATGACATACAACATTTCAATAATTAGAATATTGAGTGATGACCCTATACCAGGACATATTAAAACTTTAGGAAATTCGTATAATTTCTAGAACGGGTATAGTATTTTTACATATAATATGGCCTAAGATGGTTTATTATCATTTTTTGACAGTGTTTCCCATGTAGCATAACATACCAAATAAACAAGCCTAATTAGTCAAAAAGACTTCATTTAGAATTTGAATCTTGGTAATTTTATTAAAAACCTCAGAAGGTTTTAAAGCACATGCCTAAATAAGATTATAAACTATTATAAAACTTAGTATTTAATTGTCCATTTAACCAAGCTGGCAATAAGAGATTCTACAAAAAGATTATATACTTGTTAGCCAAACTAAGCTTCTTTAATATTGAAAAGTTTTAACTTTTCTGATAAAGACCTGATAAAGACAAAGCATAGAATTTTTGTTTTTCTGGGCAGAAAAAGAAAAATTTTGTTTACAACTTCTTACGAAGAGTAGACCGATAATCTAAGAAAACTTTGTCTTTTCAACAGTGAAAAACCAAATCTCCATCTAATACCGTTGTACTTTTAAAACTCATTCATTCCTGACCACGCATACAATTTTTATAAGATTCCCCTCATAAACCTGCTATAGCTTTCTTTCTCATTTATATTTTTGTCTTAAGCCATCTCTCTTTAATAACCAGTCTCATTTTACAGCAAAATTACTTTCTTTTCCTTCAACAAAAATGTATTCCCATTCTTTATATCTTTCTTATCAAAAATACATCTTTCTCTGCATCCCCACCAATATCTGTCATTTCCTGACTTGTTAATTTTAGCCATTCTGACTGGTGTGAGGTGCTATCTCATTGAGGTTTTGATTTGGATTTCCCTGATGCTGAGTGATGTTGAGCACTTTTTCACGACGTGGTTGGAACTGGCGGGTGTTATGCTGAGCGAAATAAGTCAATCAGAGAAAGACATGTATCATATGACCTCACTGATATGAGGAATTCTTAATCTCAGGAAACAAACAGAGTTGCTGGAGTGGTGGGGGGGCGGCTGGGTGATAGACACTGGGGAGGGTATGTGCTATGGTGAGCACTGTGAATTGTGTAAGACTGATGAATCACAGACCTGTACCTCTGAAACAAATAATGCAGTATGTGTTAAGAAAAGAAGAAGAAGAAGAAGAAGGAGAAAGAAGAAAGGAGAAAGGAGAAAGAAGATAGCAGGAGGGGAAGAATGAAGGGGAGTAAGTCGGAGGGGGAGACGAACCATGAGAGACGATGGACTCTGAAAAACAAACTGAGGGTTCTAGAGGGGAGGAGGGTGGGGGGATGGTTAGCCTGGTGATGGGTATTAAAGAGGGTACGTTCTGCGTGGAGCACTGGGTGTTATGAACAATGAATCATGGAACACTACATCAAAAACTAATGATGTAATGTATGGTGATTAACATAACAATAAAAAATTTTAAAAAATACGTCTTACTTTACTTGCATACAGAGTTGTTTCCCTTATTATTTCTAGCAGTCTCAATTATATTTATCAGAATTTTTACTTTTAGGAACTTTAGTCTCCAGTGAATACTAAATATTAATCAGTTGTGAACTGTGTGTTATGCCAGAATTCTTTAGATTGGAAATTTATGAGTGTATTTCACAATTCCTAGAATCGTGTTTTCTTTCATAGTACAGCTGTTTAATAATCATGGGATGCTATGCCTCTCTGGTCTTTTGCCTGAGTTAAGAGATAAGCTGGAATAAACATGTTTACTAACAGACCCAAGTATCTTCAGTTTCCCTGCAAAAGTAGCCAAAAGCAGACAAACCTCCATTCAATAATCAATGCTTTAGTATTCTCTCTTATTTGAAAAAGACTTAGATACCCAGTGAATTCAACCCAATTTATCATTTAACTTAGCAAAACTTTAAAGTTTCAAGTTACCATAGATTTTGAAAGCTATGTAAAGGTTTTACCTACAAACCTTTTTATCTCTTCAGTCTATTCGTTCTTAACAATTACCCATGGAAACGTCATGAGACAGACAAGATCAACCATCTAAGTCATTTTTGCTGACACAAAGCAACAGACACAATATGAATTTAATAAATTGAGATAGAATAAAAGCTGATTATTATTATATTTGATGTTGATAACACCAAAAGACATGTGTATTTTAATTTAGCAAACATTATCCCAGATCACATGGACTTGAAAAACATTTGGGTTAGTTTTTACATTTCTGGGTTTTAGAATGCCTCGTTTTTACAAGCACTTTTCTTTTAAACTATTATATAGAGATCTTACCTGTTCCAGGTGTATGCTTCCTGTGACCCAAGGTTGCCTCCTTTGTCCATAGTTATAAGGGAAGGAGAAGGTGCACCAGAGCCAAGTAGCAAGGGTGGAGATTTAAACAGGGAACAACAACAAACAGACCAAATATCCAGGCAGGACAGTGATTTCTTTCCACCTCCTAGGCCTTACCCAACAACCAGGCTGGATGGAGGTTTCTTTTAATCTCCCAGATTCTAGTCTAGCCTTTGTTAGATCACTCTCGTTTTGCCAGGCTGAAGCATCCAGGCCTCTAATGGCCGGATTGTGTCATCTTCTCTCATCCAGGGTTGTCTAGACTCAAGTCTAATCAGAACGTTCAGTCTTCCAGAGTATTTTCCAGAAGAGCCCTGTCATTTCCCCAAGTATTCTGACTGTTACACTGGCTTGCCCAGACTTTGTGAGAGAACTCTAGTTTTACCTCTAAAAGTTGCAGCATGGACCTGGTGTAACTTATCCCAACAGAAATCCTTCTGAGTAAAAGTAATCAGAGTCATCACTGGATTTGAGGTTAGGACAGAATGCTAGGCCAGTGGTCAGAAGCACCAAGAAGGGAGAGTCCCCTCAAAGGACTCCACTCCTGGTCCCAGCAGCTTGAACAGGACAGCCTGGGCAAGCGCTCCCTATCCACTGCTCTGGCTGTTGGAAATCAGGGAAGGGGAGGGCAGAACCTCAGAAGGACAACTGTTCTCTCTCTGGATCACCAAATTGTAACTTAGCTAATGTGAGTTCACTCCTTGGTGAGTCACAAGTAGAAACTGTAACAGGTGAGTTATTGCACAAAGTTAACTTTATTTGCAGCAGATAAGGAGATCATGCCAAATAACTTCCAAAGTTGTGACTCCCCAATCAAGGATGAATACCCATTTATTTAGGGTTATGATGAATATTTAGAAAGGGGAGCCTTGTCATCCTGTGTAGAGCCTGGCAAAAGGTTGTGCATGCACCTTAAAGAAACATGCCTATACATACACTGTATGTTATGTAAATGAGACTTGTGCTACTCCTTGCGCAGAGATGTTAGTATTATAATAAGGTAAAAGTAACTGTTGGTCACTCCATGGCCCATCTGCACAGGTGTGAGTCAGGGGATAAGTTCAAACTGGTCCAGGTCGTCGGGGCGGTAAGAGCTCTTCCTCTAGGTAGTCATTAGTGCTTGAGGGGTAGTTTGGTTTCCATCATGGGATGCTATGCCTCTCTGGTCTTTTGCCTGAGGTAAGAGATAAGCTGGAATAAAGAGCTTAAGCAAAAATGTGGGACACAGTCGAGCAGTAAAGGTCAGGTCTTGGGGTCTAGCTAGTGACAGTTCCTGCCTGTGGTTTCCAATACAATAGATTTACCCGTTACCCAGTGCTTTCCATTTATTATCCTCATAACTGCCCCAGGTGTCTTTTTTCCTAAACAACATTTCCTTAACTTTTACAGTAAGGAAGGGGTGCTGGGGAGGGAGAGGAGCCCTAAGAGTCTCTTCTTCCTCTGTTCAGAAACTATTTCCTCATGTTGAATTTCTGAATTGCCCCAAAGAAAAGACAAATCAATCATAGTGTCAGGAAGGGAAAAAAAATTTTCCTTCTACTCTTGTGGGTACTTGGCTGACATCCCGTTGTAATAAAATACAGATTAACAGAAAAACAAATAATTTAAAAAGATGTATATATGGGAGAGACATAGGAAAGCTCCTGTATAAATGGGAGAGACATAGGAAAACTGAGTAACTCCCCACACTGGCCCAAGTCACCATCTTAAATACAATTTCCAGCTAAAGATTAAAGCAAGATGGTGGGGGACAGGGGTGACCAGTTATGAAAGGTTTTCCTGCAAAGCACAGTAATCAAGGGTGAAGTTGTCATGCAGATTTAAGTCATGACTTTACACTGATAAGAGATTTTAGGTATTTTTCATCATCCTATTCCTGGTACAGAGAGAGTGACACCCTTACAAATGAAGATTTCCCTTATAAATGTAAATGTCTTTTTTAAAAAGATTTTATTTATTTATGAGAGAGAGAGAGAGAGAGCACGAGGGTGAGGGAGAAGCAGACTCTGCTGAGCAGAGAGCCCGACTCAGGGCTCGATCCCTGGGACCCCCGGATCATGACTTGAGCTGAAGGCAGAGCTTAACCGACTGAATCACCCAGGCACCCCTGTAAATGTCTTTTATAAAAGCATAACTTTTACTCATTTTCAGAGCTTTACCTATGTCTGCTGCTTTTTAAAAATAATCTGCTCAAAACCTTAAAACTAAGAGGTATGTTTTGGGGTTGCATATTCTGCTCCTCTTCACTACAGTGAAGTCACGCATGTTGCCAACCACACCCCTTCTCTCTACATTTTTTGGCTCTGACTCAATAGGTCATCTTTTTTACATAAAAATTATGTCTGAAATAAATCAGCTATTTGAATCTTTCCTATGAACTTGGTAACTATTATCCAGCTAATAAATAAATGTAACCCCACCCTAAGATTTTAGAGCACTGTACTTTTCTTATATTAAGAGCCCTTATATTTATATTATATTTAAAGCATAGTAAGCATTATGTTTGTATAAATCAGTGGATATATGTCTTAGTCCATTAAGACTGCTTAAATAAAGTACCAGAGACTGGGTGGCTTATAAATAATAGAAATGTATACTTCACCTTTCTAGGGACTAGTGGGTCTGAGATCAGGTTGCCACCATGGTCCTCATGTCAGGACCTTCCTGCAGATCACAGACTTCTCATTAGGTTCTCATGCGATGAAAGGGACAATGGACTGCTCTTGGGCTTCTTTTATAAAGGCATTAATCTCATTTAGAATCCTCATAACCTAATCACCTCCCAAAGGCCCCACCTAATAGCAGCACACTGGGCATTAGGATTGCAACATGAATTTTGGAGGGAAACAAACATTTAGGCCACAGCACTATATGAATGGAAAATATTCCCATTATTTTAATTAAATTTTATCAAATGCCAATTACAATACAATATATGAATATAGTCTCATTTTCAAAAATCACCATTACAGATCAAATCTTCCCTGAGTATCACTACCAGGCCCCGTCCCTTTCCTAGGTTAATACGTATCAGCCAGATATCTCCCAAGGATGTACAGTTTAATTTGTCTTTACCATAGGTCATTTGGTGTTTTTAAATATAACTTGTATGTAATCATTTTGCGCTTTTTTTTTTTATTTCTCAGTAACTTACCTTGATTGATATATTTACAAATCAATACACATACATCATTCACAGACATTTTAAGGGCTGCGGAGTATTCCATGGAATACTGTGGTTTTTGTCAGTACTGTCTTGATGGACTTTTAGCTTTTATTCCATTTGTCATAGCTACAGATATCAATGCAAAGAAATAAAACATTTTTGTGCGTGTCTCTTAAGGGACATGTGTGAATATCTCTAGTGTAATTTCTCAGAAGTAGAATTCTTGGGTCATAAAATATGTGCTTTCTTATTTTAATGTATTCTATCAATTGTTCCCCAAAGTGGTTTTAGAAATTGACCCTCCAATCTGCACAGCATTAAATCATTTGTTTTTCACACATCACTCTGTCCTCAGTATTATTAAACGTTCAAAAATGTTTATTTCTTCATTTTTTTCACAGTGGAAGTGAACATTTTTATTACTGAGAGAGTGGACATTAGAAAGTAGTAATATGCCAGTTCAAAGTCTGAGATGATCTATTTTACAGTGTTATTCTTTACAGGATATTATCAGTTAGCAGGTGTTGTCCATTTTAGCTAGCATTCACATTTCATTCTGTACATATGTAAACCAGTATACTTGGTTGATACAGGAGTGATTAACAAGCTCTCAGTTATGCTTCTCACACATGAAGTTTTTTTTTTTCCAGTAACTTGCCCAGTTTGAGTTAGCATCAAACCACGACAAAAATCTAAGACTTCCGATACTCAGAGCAATATTGTTTCCAGCCATATGAAATGACCTTTGACCTAAGTAATCTATGCCGAACTAAAAATTACACAGCTCTTTGTGATGTGGTGGCAATCTTATTCCTTTTTTTTTAATTTTATTATGTTAATCACCATACATTACATCATTAGTTTTTGATGTAATCTTATTCCTTTTTTAATGCTAGCAATTCTCAAAAGCCAGAAATGGGTAAGCTTATGGATACTTAACGAGTAGTTTATTCTTATTTATTCTATATGCATGGGGCCTAAAGAATGTGTTCCTGCTTAATTATTTAAGCAACAGTTGTTAAGATTTTTATTGTTAATTAAATTGTTAAGCTTAATTGATTGTTTAATGATGTTTTGTTTGTTTATATTTAGTGATTTTTTTATTTTATAAGTAAAGCAAATTCATTGGTAAAATAGGAATTATTCAAAATTGCATTGTTTATGTTGTCCTATAATATAACCATTTAATGAACATTGCTAGCATTTTTATTCATTATTTTTGTGTATGATTTGTGTATAACATGTTTACATATTCTTCAGAATTACCTTATAATTAGTATGGTTTTTCATTCTTGTCCTCATACATACTCATATGGGTAAACAAATGTGTACATATATACATATATATGCATATAGATTTATGTACCTGTGCAAAGCATACAGACTTCAATATACACATACTTACCTATAAACCTATACATACATATTACTTTTATATACGTACATACCTGTCCATAGATCTGTAGAGATATTTTCCTGCATTGTTATATATAGTCTTAAATGGAGGATGTGAAGTAGAGTTGACAAGAGCAAAGCATATAAAAGCTTCAGTTTAACTTTTGGCTTAGTTACTTACTGGTTACATGTCATTCAATCTTGTTAGCATTACAGAATGGTAGGAAGTGTTACTTAATTGGGTGCTGGTCATTGTTGAATGGGTTAGGCATAACGTTTTTCCATTTTCTTCTTGATTCATTATGTGCCTTCTTCTAAGAAGCATTGAGTCCTGCCAGGGTGTCTTAATTTTGTTTTAAAAAAAAAAATGTTGCTTTTTTGTTTAAACTACATTTTTGGATTGATGAGTGGGGAATTTTCCTTCGTCTTTGTTTTCAGATATTTAATTGGTCATATGTGATTACATCTGTTTTTCGTAGAGTTATACTTGATATAGAACATTATATTAGTTTCAGCTATACAACATAATGATTCAGTATCTGTATATATTGTGAATGATCACCTCAAGTCTCATTAACATCCAACACCATATCCATACCACATACATGCAAATTTTTTTTCTTGTGAGAACTTTTAAGATGCAGCAATTTTCAAATATACCATATAGTTTTATGAATTATAATTACCTTGGGGCACCTGGTTGGCTCAGTTCATTACTTGTGACTCTTAGTTTTGGCTCAGGTCATGATCTCAGGGCTCTGTGCTCAGGGCAGAGTCTGCTTGAGATTCTGTTTCTTTCTCTCTGTCTGCCCCTCCCCCCTCTCATGTGCTCGCTCTCTCTCTAAAATAAATAAATCTTTTTAAAAAATTACAATCACTTCACTGTACATTACATCCCAATGACTTATTTATTTTATAACTGGAATTTTCTAAGTTCTGACCATCTTTACCCATTTCACCCACCCTTCCCCTCCCCCCACCTCTGGCAACCACCAGTCTGTTCTCCATGTTTATAAGTAAAATTTTTTTTTTTAATTTTCAGATTCCCCCTACAAGTTTTATCATTCAGTATTTGTCTTTCTCCATCTGATTTATTTCACTTAACATGATGCCCTCAAGGGCCATCCATGTTGTCAGAAATGGCAAGATTTCCTTCTTTTCTATGGTTGTATAATATTCCATTGTATATATTTCATATGTAACAAATAATATTTATTAACATTTAAATAATAAATCATATATAATAAATATAACTATATATTTGCTTTACCCATTCATCCATTGATAGACACCAAGGTTGCTTCCATATCTTGGCTATTATAAGTAATGCTATAATGAACATGGGGGTGTGCATATCTTTTAAAGCTAGTGTTTCAATTTCCTTTCAATAAATACCCAGAAGCAGAATTGCTGGACCTTATGGTAGTTCTATTTTAATTTTTTTGAGGAAACTCCATACTCTTTTCCATAGTGTCTGCACCAATTTACATTCCCACCAACAGTGCTCAAAGGTTCCATTTTCTCCACGTCCTTGTCAACACTTCCTACTTCATTTTGATAATAGCCATTCTAAGAAGAGTGTGGTGATATTGCAGTTTTGATTTGCATTTCTGTCATGATTAGTGACATTGAGCACCTTTTCACGTACCAGTTGGCTAACTGTATACTTCTGATTGTATCTCTTTAATGACATTTTCCTTAACTGTTTGATCTGAAAGTTGGAGTTTTCTATCTTCTCAAGGAGATTTTTTTTCCTCATATATATATATATATATATTCATCTCTGCTCCAGTTCTTCTGGGTTCCCCCCCCCAAGGACACTGCAAATTTATAGAGTGATTATTCACTCTCTTTTTTCCAAAACTACCTGTTTCAACTCATCCCTTCTTGTTTTCAGTTTTGTACTTTTCTTCTGTCTTCTGTGCTAATGAATTTATTCCCTGCCATGCAGATGCTTGTCTTCATTTTTCCTTTTGTGATTGTTTACTCTGGATTATTTTATTTTCTCTCACCATTCCTTTTTCAACTCTATGTTTAATCCTGTTAAATTTAATCTACCAATTAATAATGGAGTGGTTTTAATTTAAAGGTAGAATAACTATATGTGCATTTGCAAATTACAATACAGAAGAAAAAATAGGGTAATTTTTAAAGCAATGAAAATGTCCAACTAAAGTCAAATGTATCGAAAATGCAAGTTATCAGCTGTGCACGATGGTGAACTTCAGGAATTATTATAATATTTGATTTATGAAAATTGGGCTTTTTCCTGATTAGTAAATATGATCTAATTTAATCAGACATATGAAATACACTAAGAACATTAAAAGTATTAAGTTAATTCCAAAAATTTTTTTCACACTTTCTGTTAAAAATATATATAATATGCCTGTTTTCATTTGGAAACTGTTACATGATTGGGATTCCTTGTGGAACACAAAGCAGGTGCTGATTATGAAATCAGAGCCTTCTGAGGATCTAATATGCATAGATCAGTGCTGATGAGGGTAGGCCATCTCTAATATTTTCATGACAGGAGATATAATTGGTATTTATGCTTCAAACATAAGTCATCAAATTGAATAGACTGAAGATGCTCATAAAGCCATCTGGCCACTTTATGGATTTATTGGTAAAAAGCAGATTTTGTTCTTTTATTTGAAACATAATAATTTTAACATTTATAGTAGGGAGTATGTTAAAGAACAGAAGGTACCGTTCACACTTCAGATTTAGAATGTAACCTAAACTAAAAGTGGAACTATGTCAAACAAAACCTGATCTACAGAGACTACAACTGGCTGACAGTGACAAGCAAGCAGACACTTCGATGGGAAAAAGTTTATTGGAATGAAGCCAAAATACATTGTGCATATTTTGAACAAATATATTTGATGAATTGGCTTCAGGTTGCAAAATTTTAAAAATACACAGGATGAAAATATAAACACTAATCACAATTTGTGCTTGTTCCCTTGTATATGAAGATTCATGAAATCATATACTAATCAGAACTAAGGAATCACTTTTTTTAAATTTTTTATTGTTATGTTAATCACCATATATTACATAATTTGTTTTGGTGTACTGTTCCATGATTCATTGTTTGTTCATAGCACCCAGTGCTTCATGCAGAACGTGCCCTCCTCAATACCCATCACCAGGCTAACCCATCCCCCCACCCTCCTCCCCTCCAGAAACCTCAGTTTGTTTTTCAGAGTCCATCATCTCTCCTGGTTCGTCTCCCCCTCTGACTTACTCCCCTTCATTCTTCCTCTCCTGTTATCTTCTTCTTTTTCTTTTTTCTTAAAATATGTTGCGTTATTTGTTTCAGAAGTACAGATCTGTGATTCAACAGTCTTACACAATTCACAGCGCTCACCGTAGCACATACCCTCCCCAATGTCTATCACCCAGCCGCCCCATCCCTCCCACCCCCCACCACTCCAGCAACCCTCAGTTTGTTCCTGAGATTAAGGAATCACTTTTGAAAAATATTTAAGGGAACAGATCAAGATTATTCTTACTGAATATTTGTAAGTGTTCAGGATGAAAAATATATTTTATATCATCCTTGAATATGATCATTTAGGCTAGTAGTTATATTTTTGGATACAGGACTTAGTTGTATACACCAAAACTACCAAACATCAAAATGAAGTTTATTTCACTTTTAACAATATTGTTAAAAGAAAAGTAATAATGAAATATATTTATTAATTACATAAAAGAAATGAAATACAAGAGCAAGCAAGAATAACAACAAAAATATACTGATATTTGGTCTTAATAAATATTCAAGTGAGACAAGGACATCTTCTTGGCTTTCAAGATAACAGTAATTCAGATTAATTGATATTATCTTTGAAGGTGCTAAAGAAAATAGCAGAAAGAGAGGGACATATAAACATTTTTCTTGATATGAACAGTCAATTTCCCTATCTGGAGGTGAGAAGATCTTGATAGTTTCCTTCCAGATTTCTTTTTAAGATTTATTTGTTTATCTGGGGGGGGAGGGCAGAGGGAGAGAATCTTCAAGCAGACTCCCTGCTGATCTTGGAGCAAGATGTGGGGCTCCATCTCACCACCCATGAGATCATGACTTGAGCCAACACCAAGAGTTGGATGAGTAACCGACTGAGCCACCCAGGTGCCCCTCCTTCAAGATTTATAATTGTGGAATTTATATATCTAAATTTATACTTATGTAAAAATCATACAGCAGGTCAAATAGTTTGCCTACAGGCTAAATATAAACAAAGAAATAAAAAAATTATTGGTCTTTTTGGAAGGCTTCAGGCAAAGGAAAAAGAAAAGATGAAAAAAAATAAAGGGTGGAATCACATTTTATTTGACTTTAATTATGTTGTCATTGACTTAGAAATCTAGTCCAAAGAAGAAACTTTCCTGGCAGTGTTTACAGGTGCCATCCTGACTTCTATAGTAACAGAGAGAAGGGTATAAAAGACACTAAAGAAATATCCATTCATCTGGGCGCCTGGGTGGCTCAGTTGGTTAAGCGACTGCCTTCGGCTCAGGTCATGATCCCAGAGTCCCGGGATCGAGTCCCGCATCGGGCTCCCTGCTCAGCAGGGAGTCTGCTTCTCCCTCTGACCCTCCCCCTTCTCGTGTGCTCTCTCTCTCTCTCATTCTCTCTCTTTCAAGTAAATAAATAAATAAATCTTAAAAAAAAAATATCCATTCATCAGAGTAGAGGCTCTAGCTTTCCCACAGGAGATGTGGAAAAGCTATTGTACATTCCCTTGACATAAGGGACTAAAAAGAAAATGACAGCATGTAATAACGATGCATTGTAGTAAATAAATACCTATCACTCCCAATCATTCCACACAATCAGGAGAGAAAAAGAAAACTATCCCTAGGAAGTATTTTTTTTCTATATTTTTTGTCTTATTACAATCATCTCAAAGATATATGGTGAGTAGAGTGATCTCCTAAAAGTCTGTGACATTTTTGTATCTTATACAATACAAAATATCTGGCTTCATAGAGTTGATATGACAAGTAAATTAGCAGAATGCCTAGAACAGTGAGTGGCAAAGACTAAGTGTAACCAAACTCAAGGGGTTCTCTGCTTGGGGTGCATCAAATTGAACACATCCCAAGGAACTGTTGAAAGCAAAGAATTTTTGATTACTTATTACAATAAGGAGACAGAGAGATAGCACTAAAAGCATTATCTCCACATGGAATTAGTGCAGGAAGTGTTTATTCAGTGTATTACAGGGTAGGGGCAGGGAGCCTGCATATGCACTTTTGGTTTAGTTGCGCATGCCTAGTGTGTCAACACACTAGTGCATACATCCTGTATTCAGAAGATGGCAGAAAACCCACTCATGAGAGAAAATCTTAGGATTAGAATGAGTTAAAGGTAACTTCAGGTCACCTGAGGGGTCTTCTGCACCTGTCTTCAGCTCCAATCCAGCTCAAACTGGCACACCTAAGAAGGTGTCAGGTCAGACACACCTAACAAGGGGCTATCAGGTGAAAGACCTAGTTGGGTGTCTCCTTGGTTGGAACTGTTGGTTCTATGAAACAAAACATATCCCTTCTCTGCTTTTCTCCCTTCTTTTTTTTTCTGAGAGCTATCAGTCTTCTTATTTGAGTAATTTCCCATTGCATCCTAGCTAACATAGTATTGCATATGTTTGCTTATTGAATATATATATATTTTCTTATTTTTTTGAATATGTATTTTTAAAAGTCATTCAACAGTAGATTAATTTGTAACAAAATCTGCCTGTTATTACTTTATTAAGTCAAATCAACTTTTTGGATTCATATGGAGTGGTATATTCAAAATTATACCAATGGTAGAAGCTGGAATTTTAAGAGGAAAGCAGCTGGGTTTTCCCCCGCCCCTCCCCCACTAAATTAATTAATTTTTCATTCATTTATGTGGATTTAGCACACATTGAATATAACTTTTTTTTAATATTTTATTCATTTGAGAGAGAGAGGCAGAGGGAGAGGGAGAAGCACACTCCCCACTGAGTTGGGAGCCCGACGTGGGGCTGGATCCCAGGACCTCGAGATCATGACCTGAGCCAAAGGCAGACCTTAACCATCTGAGCCACCCAGGTGCCCTAAACATAACTATTTTAATTGATAGTAATGATACCGACTTTCCATTTAGACTACTTATAAAAATATAAAAGGGAATTTTAAAAATCAACAAAATATGGGACAGATGGTATATAGATATGACAAATGTAAAAATGTTACATGCAATCCAGTAGAAAAAAATGTAAATAGTTCACAGAGTTGCAAATCCAAAGAGACAACAGACATATGCAAAGAGGCTCAAATTCACCAGCAATGAAGGAAATGCCAATCAGAGTAACAATGAAATACCATTCTGTCTCTTAAAATGGCTAAAACTAAAAAGAGCTACAACCTCTGTTGTTGATGGTGAATGAGGAAACAGCTACTGTCATAATTACTAGTGAAATTCTGATGCATTGAAAGCTTTCTAAAAGTAACTTGGCAACATACATTAAAATTAAAAATACGTATAGCCACTCATGGGATCCCATCCTATAGAAATAAAAGTGCATGAGGATACATGCATGTGAAAGTTTATTGCTGCAGGATTCATTAAAAAACAAAACAAAACAAAACTAAAAAAACCCAAAATTGAAAACAATGTGCATCTCTGTCATGAAATGTCAGGCTATATTGCAGCATATCCAGACTCTCAGTTACTATATTGTTATTTGAGGTACTGAATTAGAACTTTGCCTGTTGAATTGGATGTTTTTCATGAGGTATTGAGAAGCAGGATGCAGACATATGTGTACAGTTTAATGACACTGTTATAAAATCAGGAGTAACAAAAATATTATCCTTATATACATAGATATGTACACCTATTTATACAGTATATGTAAGGATGCAGACTATGGTTCATTGGTCATCTTGAAGACAGAAAAGGGGACATTTACTGATTTGAGGGGAGGGAGAAGAGGAGGGCCAAGCAAAAATTAAAATGTAAAAAAAAAAAAAAAGGCTACACCAGAAATAAGATATCTATATCCATTTTAATCATATATTTAAAATCACTTTTTTCCATATATTTAATAAAATTAAAAATACAAAAGTACAAAGATACTTGAATATCAATAACACAAGTAAGCCAATTCTTTTTTTTTTAACCAATTCTTATAAGCCCCTTCTAGTTGGTTCTTAGGTATATAGTAACCTTCAAAATACCCATTTTTATATTTCAATACTCTATTGCATCTGTGAGGCAACCGGATCTGGTGGAGGCTGGTGGCACAGGCAGTGAAAACGTTGACCCAAGGCAAAACAAAGGAGATAGAAGTTTATTGAATACACTGCAAAGAAGCAGTGGACGGGACAGCAAAGGAGAGACTGTTTGCCAGGAGGCAGCGGTGACAGGGGACTCCAGTTAAGGGGAGAGTGAAGAGGTATGGGAACATATGGGATCTTCCTTTTTTGGTACCTGTGCTGGGGTGTAAGTAGCCAATTGGTCGGCTAGGGCCTATGGATATTTGAGGTGGGTTACCTAATAAACCTGTTTGCATTCATCTTGGTGGTGGCTCTGGGCCCTTTCAGCTGACTCAGGTCTCCATTGCTCAGACCTGCTGCCTAAAAGTGGCCTTTACAACATCTTTGGTTATTTGAAACCATGCACTGCCAGAAATGGACTTGTCACTGTCCCTTTTGGACATGGTTTATGTTAGCATAGGTCTCAGTTTTATAATGCTCTCTTTTATCATTAATATTCTTAGTATTCCTTATTGTGCTTCCTAAACTATCTACTGGGCTTGTTGGAGAGGAAAAAATGGTTTATTCTATCCTTCTAGGTTCTTTGGCTGGCCTAATAATCAAATAATGTAAGATAGATTAACAGTAGAAAAACGAATATAATTACATACCTATGGGGGCCACATAAGTATATGGACTTAAGGACTAGTCAGGCAATTGAGGTCTGGGCCTTCACAGGGGAATAAGATCATTCATAGGATGATTAGTAAAAGGAAAAAAAAAAGCAGAGGTTTGGTAATGAGAAGGTTGTCCTGCCCTCTAGATAGGTCATTCAGATAAAAAAAAAAAGTTATCTCTTGGTAATAGCTTTTTCTGGGCCAGGATTGCTATCTAAATTCTTTTAGGTATGGGGCACCTTGCTGGCTCAGTCAGTAGAGCAAGCAACTCTTATTAATTTTAGGGCCTTGAGTTCAAGCTCCACAATGGGCATAGAGCCTACTTGAAAAAAAAATAAACAAAAAATAAATTCTTTTAGGTAGTTTAAGGAAGAGGTAAAAGGTTTTTTTGAGTCAGCTGGGGTTTGATTGCCTTCAGCTCAAAATGGTCCACATGCCAAAGTGGCACATTTTGGGGAAACCTGTTCTGCACCCCTCAGGTTCATTCCAAAGTACATCTTCCTTTCTATGACGGTTTGTTTCATCCTAATGATGTTCCTCAGATTTGCCATCTTAATTTTCATCTTATCATTTTTTTGTCTCTTCTTCCCTACTTTATTGTATTTCTGTCCTGGGTCGGCAGTCAGATATTTGAATATTTGGTTATATTTTCTTAAACATTAATTACAAAATATTTGGTCACTCCTTGTGTCTGCTCTGTGGCAATATGTTTGTAATGGGTCTTCTTCATATGCTGACTAATGGTGATACTCTTGATTTCACGTTTCAGTAGTGTCTTCATATAGCTGCTGTGTTAGTTCCCTTTTTAAATAATCTATTAGCCTTGTTATCCCAGAAATCAGCAAAAATATGAGGATTCATACTTTCCTCTTGTTCTCTTCATTTTGGTGATTAAAAAAAAGTATCTTGGAATTTTGATAGCATTCATCTTAGTTACTGTCTTTCAATTGCCTGATTGGACAAAGCAGTTTGTATGCCTCGTTTTTGCACTTTTTTTGGATTTTAATGTATTGAGTATTTTAGATTTCACTGATGTCTGTTGAACTGCTCGGCAATTTATAGAATAATTAAGAATTAAATACTATTTCCAAAACAGTAAAACAGTAAAACAAAATGAGGTATGTGATGAAATGAGTGTTTTAATAAATACACTTTTTCAGGAGAGGAAAAGTGACTTTCCCTCTGTCCTTCTATGTTCTTAGCTGAGAAACCAAATAAAATATTAACAGGAGAAAAAGCAGATTAACAGGAGAAAAATTAAGCTTAATAATTAAATATTTTAATAAGTTTAATAACATGTGTACCTCATGTATACATGGGAGACACCCAGGAAAACTGAGTTAACTTTTGAAAATGGCTCTCAAATCACCACCTTAAATATCATGTCCAGCTAAAGACAAAAGAACATGTTGTGAAGGGTGGAGGAGGGGAAGCCTGTAATGGGAGGTTACAAAGAAAAGAACAGTAATGAAGGTTATGGTTGCTGGGTCAGTTTACATCCTCACTTTCTCCAATGATAGAGTTTCTAGAGGTTTAGAATCATGTCATCTGTCTCTTCCAAGTACAGAAAGGGGAGACAACCTTACAAATGGAGATTTCCCTTGTAAATAAATGTCTATTACAAAAAAGCATAGCTTTAGATTGGTTTTCACAGCTTCTTTTTCTGAATTTCATAAAAAGTAATCTCAAAATAATCTTCTTGACAAAGAGACAAGTTTGGTATGGCAAATTCTGCTCCCCTTCACTTTAAAAGAGGAGAAGAAAGTAACGTCCATCAGCAGAAACCTCTTGGGCATTTTAGAACTAGATACTCTAAAGCAGTAAGTGGAATTGATATAACTAGTCATTACTTTTGTCTCACGTTGAAAGCTTTTTTAACATCAGTTTTGTTACCTGAACACTGACTTCACAGTCCAGAGCTATAATTTCTAAATGATTTGTTTGCTTAGCTTGTTGAATGGGTTTTTGTCATTACCCATACAGCTTTATTTTATAGAATACATCAAGTCAAAGAGGCTATTTTAAATGTAAACACCTTCTAGTACCTTTATGGTCCCTTTCACTTCTCACATTCTATGGATATCTGTTGTGAAAGTTCAAAGGTATTTTAGTCATTTGCTCTGCATAGTATTTTTTCTATTACCTGGCTTGGAAGGATAATGGGATGTGATGATTAAGTTGATATTCTGGTTAAAAGAATTAACACAAATCCCATACAGGAGTAACTTATTTCCAATAGAATGTGATTCAGTACAGTAATACCAACTATAATTGAATGCGTAATGCATTTAATCAACTGATATTCCTATTTTCAAACATATATTGACTATCGATAGTATGCTTGATAACTGAATACTCAGAGGTATCCTTCCAAGGGGAATTTATATTATTTCATAACCTTTGGTTGTTCACATTAAGTATCAGCACTTTGAGGTCTATTAGGACCACAGTTAATGAGAATTTCATTAAATTATTTTAAGTAATTTGTGGTATTTCTATTATTTTTCAAAATATCACAGCAAAGTCAATACAAAATAAAAGATCATAAGTCATCCTTTCCTTTATTATTTTAGTCATTTAATGCTTTTTTATTTTCAGGCTGAATAATCAGATAAAATTTTAGCTGAATGACAAATATAATCATAATCTTTGTAAATATTTGTACTCTATGTTTCGTATGGTCTGATAAAAATATCTTGTGTAATGCATGGCCTATGTAATGCAGTACTTTTACTTTGTAAGGAATAATGTGGCATATTATTTTAAAGATTTTATTGAATTAAGGAATTCACTTAGCTTGCTGTAATCATTTAAAAAATTACCACCTCACTTCATATAAGAATTTATGCTAGACAAACTGCAAATCAAAAAGTGATTAACTCCTATTTACCAAACACATAATACCTCCTTTGCAAAAGCTAAAAAAGGAGTATTTTGAGGGTCTGAAAGCCTATTTAATAAGTATGATCACATGAGTGACAGGCAAAGGAGGAAATTTCAGTTTCTGTATCATATACTAGTCCAAAAACATTGTTTCTCTTGAAGAAATTTTATACACCACTGGACAATATCATGAACTAGTCACATTTAATTAAAAAATATAATCTTAGTATAATGTGAACTATTCCAATAATACTTATATGCCAAACTTTTAAATTTCCAAATACTGTTTTAAGAGTATTGTCTTCAACGGATAGCAGGTGGCTTGGACCCATGCAGTATTTTAGCATTATGCTTTAAATTTCAGTTTTCACAAACTGCTTTTCATGAAGTGAAAACAGTTGTACATATTAATTCTCATGGAATTCCCATCAGTATTCATTATATGAATTCTTTGTAAGAATGGGCATTACTATTTTATTATCTGGTATGCATGCATAAACCTTAACGTACCAAAGTAGGTTTTTTTTAAATCAATATTTTAAAATGTTGTATTTTCAAATAATTATATATAAGTTACATTGTGCAGAGGTTACTTTTGTTGCATAATCTGTCTGTGGTCACACCATAGCTCTATCCTTAGATTTCCAAGGAAAATGAATGTGGTCACGATTTTTTAGGCTATGTAATTATGGAGAAAATTTATAATATTAATGTCATTACTACTTCTGTGTGACATTTTGCAAACCACTTAGCTGTGCATTTATTGTGTCTGTATAGGGAAAAATTTGCTTCACTAACTCAGGAATGTTAAAAAAAAGATGACAAAAATAAGTCACAGTGTAGAATTTGTGATCTTATTAAAAATACTTAGAAATGCTATGTGTTGTAAACATTATTTGATGATTATAACTTCTTTGCTGATTATAACTTATGCACAAGTGAAATGAATGACAGAAATGAAATAAGGGATAGGAGGAAGGAATTAGGAATACTTTGTGATTACATAGGCTATTTGCACTATCTATAAAGTCATACAGTGCATCAAAAACTAATGATGTTGGCTAACTGAACATAATAATAAAAAAATAAAGTCATACAGTGTTATTTCAAAGTGAGCTTGGATTCATTGTAAATATATATTGTCAACACTAGGGTGACCCCTGAAAAGCTGTTTAAAAAATGGAGAAGAATTGATATGCTAAGAAAGAAGAGAAAACGGGATCATATAAAATGTCTAAATTTTTCCAGTTTTACTGAGGCATGAATGACAAATACGCATTGTGTTTATTTAATGTGTGCAATGTGATGTCTTGGTATACATCTACCTTGTGTAATGATTCCCCCAATCAAGTTCATTAACTTTAAAAATCACGAAAGGCAGAAAAAGAGCATAAGTCAAAAATAAGAAAATAGAAAAGGGTCAACAAATAGAAAACAGTAACAAATATGGTAGATATTAATCTGGTCATATCAATAATAATTTTGAATTGAATATCAACAATCTGAAAACACCAATTAAAAGACAGAATATCTGTATGAATCAAGAAACAAATCGCAACTACATATTGTTTGCAACAAACCCACTTTAAATATAAAGACACATGGATTAAAAGTTAAGGGATGAAGAAAGATATACCATGGTATTATTAACCAAAGGAAAATGGGAGTAGGTGTATTAATTTCACACAGAACAAAGCTCAGATCAAGGAAAGTTATCGGGGATAGAGAAGGGCATTACATGGTAATCCAAGTGTTAATTCTCCAAGATTACATAGCAGTACCTTAATGGGTATGTGCCTAAGAACAGAATATCAAAATGTCTGAAGCAAAACTTGCGAGAAAAAGTAGATGAATCCATTATAATAGTTGGAGACTTCTGCAACTTTATGTATCAGAAATGAAAAGATCCAGCAGGCAGAAAATCAGTAAGGACATAGTTGAACTCATTAACATCATCAGTCAATTGGATATGATTAACATCGATAGACTACTTCATCCAACTGCAGAATACACATTCTTGTCAAGCTCACATGGGGCACTCACCAAGATAAACCACATTCTGGGCCATAAAGCACATCTAACTAATATTTAAAAAATGGAAATCATGTAGTTTCTATCTCAGACAATAATGGAATTAAACTTGTAATCACTAACAAAATGATGACTGGAAAATCCCCAAAGCATGAAGATTAAATAAAACACTCATAAATTACACATGAGTATAAAAAGAAAACTCAAGAGAAATTTTAAAAGTGTATTTTGAATGAAGTAAAATGATAAGACAACTTATCAAAAAATTGTGCAGGTTTTTGTATGAGCGTGCGACATAGGACTTCGCACATTGTATTCAAATGCAGTGAAAAGGGGTCCAGGACACCTACCTTACCTCTGCCAAAGGAAAGTTTCTTTGTAGTTTATCCAGGATTCAAAAGCCATTTTCACTGCAAGAGTAAGTCTCTCAATCCTTCATCACATCATGTGAAGAACTGGCCCACTCCCACAGTCTTACCCAGATTGCTAAACCTAAACTTCAGTCTCACTGAAAAACATGCAGTTTTCCAAACATACTTGTAACATTTCCTCCTACCTGCCACCTCACTGGGCTCATCTGGACTCCAACACCCTCACTCTCTCTCTCAAAAAATATTTGAGAGAGAGAGAGAGAGAAAATGTTTGAGTGTGGGGAGGAGCAAAGGAAGAGGGAGAGAGAGAGAAGCGGACTCCCTGCTGAGTGAGGAGCCAATGCAGGGCTTAATCCCACAACCCTGAGATCATGACCACAGCTGAAATCAAGAGTCGGTGGCTTAACCAACTGAGCCACCCAGGTACCCCTTTTCACTCTCTTTTTAATTGTCCCTCTAGTTTACTATATCTTACTATCGTCCTTTTAAGATTACTGCTCCTAGATAAACTCCTCCACCCCCTAAAAAATCATAGCATCTCCAACAATAGCACAGTGTATTTCCAAGAGCAGATGCCTGATTAATATTAAGGAAATGAATGAGCATATTTTCCCATTTATTAAGATTTAATTTATTGTAACTTAAGTAAACTAAACAAATCCAGGTATGTGTCATTAAATTTTACTGAACAACAGGCTAGACGAGATAAGGAAGATAGAAATTGCTAATCATTTACTTTATTTTGCTCTTGTTATTGATCCACATAATTTTGCTACTGAGTTATTTTATATTTCCACAGTAACACCTATTGTGATGCCTTGTTGTCCTGTTCCGGATTCAAAATAATTGGGAAGGTTTTCCAATTTGATTCACAAAATATAAAACTCTTACTTGTAAACTTAATAGACGTTATTAAATGTGTGAAGAAAATGATTCATAAATTTATATGCAGAAGCTATTTAAACCATCTATTAAAAGGTTTAACATTTGGAGAAGGCAATCTCAGGCGTGTTGAGAGAGAGAAAGAAATGAAGATCTCCATATTACCACATAAACAGGTATATAAAGATGATATGATGAAGCAAGTGACTACCAGGGGTTTGCAATGCTCTAAGTTAAGGCAAGAGAAGGTGATACAGGTTTTCTGCTCCACTAAGAATAGAGCACAGCCATCAGAGGAGGCCACAGTGAAGAACTGGTCAGAAGGTCAGGTTCCAGAGTTGGAAGGAGGGCACACAGGGGAAGTCCCAGGTGAAGGGTTTTGTAATGATGGAAGGTGCTAGAACTGGACAAAATACCAGGTCCCAGGCAGAGTTAGCTCTCAGTAGGATGCTAGGAAGAGGAAACCAAGGACAGTCTCCAAATTATGATTTATTTTCATGTTTACTTTCCCTTCAATAGGCCTGCTTTTTTAATTTTTTTTAAAGATTATTTTTTATTTATTTGACAGAGACACAGCGAGAGAGGGAACACAAGCAGAGGGAGTGGGAGAGGGAGAAGCAGGCCCCCCGCGGAGCAGGGAGCCCGATGCGGGGCTCGATCCCAGGAGCCTGGGATCACGACCTGAGCCGAAGGCAAACGCTTAACAACTGAGCCACCCAGGCGCCCTTAGGCCTGCTTTTAGTACTTTGGTTTGCACTGCCTGAGAAAAATTTTGGAATAGTCAGTGTATAAGGTCTGCCTTGGGTTGGGAGAAGTGGAACCATGTGGCCTTTTGGCAAATTCAAGCCAGGGGTCTAGTCCCAGCTGTGGTAGTGACCATTCTCGTGAACTTGAGAAAACTGCAAGTTCTTCATCATCCAAGTGAGTTTGATAAGCTCTGTCATTTGGAATGTATACATGTAAACACATGACAAGATGACTAGCAAATATTACCCAACATTTAAAAAATGGCAACTGATATTATTTTGATCCCACATGATACCACCCACCTCTCTTGTTATTTTTTTTTAAATCCAGAGAATATGCCGTATTCTTGGACAAAGAATACAGAATCAGCCAAAAATTTGCCCTAGCTAATAAAAGTAACTAAACTTTCCCCATTAGAGCATCTTTCATTTAATTCAGGCATGGAGTTGTCTTTCTCAGTTGGATGCAACTCAAGTTCCTACAATTGGTGTCAAGGTACAGGCCCTCCCATTCCTTCCAAGTGCCCTTCCAATCAAATGGCCTCCGTTAACATTCATTACACCCTCAACCAAAGCTAGCCCTTGCTCAGAGTTTGCCAAATTACATTCAAGACAATCTAATTAAAATGCCCTTTTAATGGGGCAGGCTCTGGCTCTCCCAACTCAGGGCAAGCAGTGCCAGCACAGTGGCAACTCACCTGAAGGGGGTCTCACCCTTATTTCTGAGAAACTCCATGAGGATGTTGCCCATAGATTACCTACTTTGCCTGCTGTATTCATCTGCACTAAGAACAAAGGACACTTTCCTTTCCTGGCCCAGGTGGTGACTTCTCTTTGGTTTACCCACAATCCCAAAGTAACTCGTAGCACCAGTTTTCTGTTATAGACTAAATGTTTGTGTCCCCACTCACCAAAATTCACCTGTTGAAGCCCTAACACCTAATGTGAAGGTAACTGGAGGTGGACTTTTCGGGAGATAATTCGGTTTAGGTGAGGTCGTGAGGATAGCACACCCATGATGTGATTAGTGTTCTCCTAAGAGCAAGAGAAACCAGAACTTTCTCTCTCTGCCATATGAGGACACATGGAAAATGTGGCCATCTGTGGGGTAGGAAGAGGGCTCTCACCAGAAACTGAATCTGCTGGCACCTTGATTGTGAACTTCCCAGCCTCCATGACTGTGAAGTTATCTGTTGTTTAAGTCGCCCAGTCCTTGGTATGTTGTTAGAGCAGCCAGAGCAGACTAACACAGGGTGGTGTCTCGCAATTCCCACTGAGGGCTGGCAGGTTCCTAAAGTCCCAAACAGCATTGCTCGGGAGATTTCCACTTAATCATTCTCACAAGGATTACCCTTCTGGCTCACCCATTCCTTTGGCTCCATCTGTGGGCCATGGAGGATATTTCAGCAGCTAACTTGTATGCGTGAGGCTCAAAGGCTCTAAAATTCTGAGAAGAGAGCCTGGATTTCCTTCATCTTTGTGTCTGCACCACTAACGCTGAGCCTTCCCATGAGCAGATACTCACTGTGTGACGAACAAACGAGCCAACAGACACAAAGTATAATCTCTTAAGATTTAATTTCTTTTTTGAACAAACTAACAAAACTGAACTATAAATCCTTTAATTTTGTAAAACTAAAGACTAAAGGGAACAAGTAAAAACTGGATTAACCGTGTTTCATCTTTTTTTTCTATTCCATTATCCTTACTACTATACTATTGGATTCTTTCACATTGCTAATACTGTAATCCCTACCCTGAAGTTACATTTTCTTATCTGAAGGGTTACAGAACACAGACTTCACTAGGGGTGGGAAGATATTCTGGGGCATGGCCCTGGAAGGTACAATGACTTTGGCAATAGTGCTAGCCCTGACCATGGCTCTGGTTTGGACTTTCTCTTCCTGATCTTGCAGAGCTTCTTCGTAATAGGACGGGAAAGCACTGGGGATGCTATCGTTGACTTTTGCCAGAAAATCCAGGACCTTCATCTTGCTGGTTTCAGCTTGGGCTTTCGGACCCCACAGGAACTCATAGCGTGGAGGATCACTGTTGGCCACCTGGCGGTATTCTAGATACTGCAGCCTCACCAAATCTTTGGTGATGAGCTTCCTGGGCTCTCCGTAGATGAAGTGCTTCCTCCCGGGATATACTCGCATCTTACCCAGGAATTTCCAGATGTCTTCCTCAGCAGCACAGTTGCCCTTCATGAAGATCATTCCCAGGATATTCATCAGGAGACCGGTCTTGGGTAACCCCCGGCCAGCTCGAACCCTCCCATTGTTGGGGAGTTTGAGCTTGCTGATGAGGTCGTAGGATTGTTTGGTTGAATCGATTTCCTTCAGATCAACTGCAAAGACAATCTCAATGCGCTCAGAGGCTTTCTTGAGGATCTCAGGAAATCGGTCTTGGTAATTTGGGCCAACAATCTTCAGCATGTCTTCCTTCATAATGGGTTGTTTCATTTTATACTTGTACAGAATAAACTGCTCCAACAAGCTAGGCTTCCTGGTCAAAGGATCTTCACCTGCGCTCTCAGTGTAGTATGCGCCCTCACAGGGGTTTGCCCTATCCTCATCTTGGCTGTTGGAAGCTTCATCAGATCTAGTGCAAGAAACGGCTGTGGAAGTAATGGTGGTGGCTTGTGCTCTTCGACGCCCCTGGGAAGTGCTACTTGACCCAGCCTGAGGCAGACTCTGGGTAGTATCCTCACTCTGAGAAGAAGTGGAGGAAACGGACTCCTCTTCCACTGCTGCTGTGGCCTGAACACTCTCACCCTGAGCCTCACCTCGAGCCTGGCGGCGTTTCTCGGAAGCCCGGAGCTTACTCTTCTGTCTCCGAGGCATGATGGCACTACGGTCACAGACAGCAGGCAGGAGTATGAACAGGAAATCAGGAGATGTGGACACCCGGAGGAAAAAGAATGAGATGATGTGAGCACCTTCAATAGGAAGATTCCACCTTGGCTTTAAACCAAGCCTGCCTCTGCAGGTTTACTTGAGGGCACTGCTCCAAGAACCCACACACAAGGTTCCTGTTCTAATCGGCCTGTCCCCTGAGAACCCTATAGAGGAAGTTAAAGGGAGCCTTAGACAGCTGTCTGTCAGCCCTGCCTGGGGTGTACTGGGGTGACATCAGAGGCTGCCAGTGGTGAACCTCTGTTCTGGGCTGCAGAGGTCTTCTCAGTTCAACTTCAAGATCATCTTGTCAACTCTCCGCAGGTCCTGGGCCTCCTCTATTCTATTGCTGTGAAGTCGATACCTCAAACCAAAGCCAGAGACCCCAGAGGAAGAAGGAAAGTAGTAGTTCCTTACTCCCTATCCCTGTCAGGGGCCCCCAACTGAGAGCTAGGTGGAGCCCTTTCCTTCATGGGTTGTTTTGGTCCTTATTGCTCATTCAGGGTACTCACTTGGCCTCCAGGTAGTGCCTGGCATACCTCCCTTCTGCTCACTGGTGATTGTACCCTCACACTAAAGATCTCTTCTCTCTCAGATTTGATAAAAATAAGTGAGGGTGAGGCTCAGAACTCGAGTTCTGAATGCAAAGATAGGGATCTGAGTTTTTGTTATTTTTCCATGTTCAGTGGTCCCTTCCATCTTTTCTTTGGCCCCTGGCATAGCCTGGGGACTCTTCTGTCCCTGCCAACATCTCCTTACACCACCTGGGAGAATGTGGGAGTTGTCCCTCCTGCCCATTGTTCTCCAAGGCTAAGAATTGGACATGGTTTCTCTTGTACTCTCACTGGGGTTGTTCCATTCAGACGTCATGGTCCTCACATTAACTCTTGGAAAGATCTAGAAATCCTCCTACTGCAGAGGGCAAACAGTCCCTTTTAAACAAAATCTCTCACCGGCCTCCCCCTCACAACACACACTCTCCTCCCCCACAACTCTCGCATGAACCAGAGGGGAAAAATGAGTGTCAGTCAATATATCACCAGGACAGAGATTCCTTCAGTCCTCACAGAGTCCTTACCCTGATTCCCAGCTGAATGCTTTCATTTGCTAACTTAAGGCCCTTGCCCTCAGATCAAGGCTCTCTCATCCCCGAGTCCGTCCTTGCCGAGGTAAGCCCGACAGCCCTACCCCAGAGCTCCCCCGGATTGATGGCCGCGGCGAGTTCTATGCCACCTCATTGTTCTAGGATTATTGGCCCCTTCAGACCTAACTCGGACTTCCACATCCTTGACTTCCTTCAGGGAATGGTACCCTTCCCCTGAGATCAAGACCTTCAGCTTCCTGATCCTTCAAATATTTTGGGAAATCTCACGCCCGCCTGACTGCCATGTTTATTTTCCCCGGGAGCCGCTAGCATGGCTCTGGTCAGAATTTTTATTTAAGTTTCCTCACCTTGATTCTTGTTAGGGTCTTCTCCTCCCTCTGCTGAACTAGCGCCTCCCACCAAAGCCTGCACCTTTTTGCGACCCTCCAGGCAGAAATCTGCCTCCGCCTGAGTAACCGCTCTGGCACGTGCGTGCGCTCGCGTGCGCGTGGGGGGGGGGGGGAGGAAAGGGGAGGGGAAGGGAGGGGTCTAGGACGGAGAGGAGGAGCCGGGCCTCGGAAGGAGCAAGGGGGACACTTTTGGGGGGCAGGGGTATTCTCTCATTACTCAATCAGGCTTCTCACCTTGTGCTTGGGTCTGGAAGATTTCTCCTTCACCTGCCCTGAGGTGGCCGCCGCAAAGTCTCGCACCTTCCTCAGACACCCCAAGAGGAAGTGAGGGATGTTCTTCCGGTCACCAACGACAGAGCCTCTCAAGTCTGGCAGCAGGGGTGGGATCTCTGGTGCCCCCTCTGTTCTGGCGTGGAGAAGACCCTCAGTTTCGTACAGGGTTGTCAGTTACACTCATCTAGGACCTTGGGCCCTTCTCTCCACCACCACATCTACGAGGCCCTCACATCCTTGCAGATGACATCACATTCTTGCAGAGCCTTCAGTCTGACCGCGTAGATGTAAGAGCAGGGGAGGGGTGGTCGCAGTGTGACTGCCTATGTGACTGAATGTTGCTTTCGTCAGTCTTCATTCATACGGTCCTCATCTTGGCTCCTGTTTCTTTAACGAAAGGCTTTCAGAGCAGTGCCACATCCCTGCAAACTCTTGAGTAATCTCTCTCGTGCAAATCTTACAGAGGATGAGTCCGTGTTGCAGGACTGATACGAGATCGGGAAGGTGAAAAACAATTTAGAGATTTAGCTTGGGAGGTGGAATATCAGAGTCAAAAACCACGCTGATATATTCCTTCTCTTTACTACCCAGACTTGGCTTCTTAGGTCACTTCTGTTCTAAAGTACTTGCCATAGGAAACAGGCTGAGCCAGATAATTTCATGAGACCGCCATTTTTTGAAGTTAAGCAACACTACATATTGTTAGCAGATATTATATCCTTCCTTTCATTATTCATACCTCTCATTTATTTTGGTATTCTTATTGCTCTGGCCATATATTCCTCTTTTTTTTTTTCTAATCTACTGAGATACATTTTGGAGTAGTGATAAGAAAAGTGAATAAAGGTTCACAACGTCTGCTTCAGGGTGGGAGTGGTAGGTTGCTATATGCCCTGGATGAATTCACACTAGGGGTATGGTCTAGCTCTGACACTTATAGTTTGGTAAAACTACATTGTAAGACTGTGGGAATGTAGGTACTGTATATAAAGTATCCGTCAAGATACTGGCAAATACTGGGCATTTAATGAAAGACAGTTAGGATGACTTTTACCTAGATAATATCATCCTCCTATGGAGGAATGTTTTTTTTTTTAAATCCAGGATATGTCCTCGGAAATGTAATACTCCTAGACAAAAGAACATCAAATCAGCCAAAAATTCACTTTAGCAAGTACAGTTAAGTATCTCTTCCCTATTAGAGTATTTATTATTTAATTTTGGTATGTGCTTTTTCTTTCCCCACCTGGATGCAACTTAGAACTCCTTGCATTTTGTCAAGGAGCCACTCTTTAAGTTCTTCCCAGTTGTCCTTCCATTCAAATCACCTCTTATTTTCATTTGTTTCCTCCCCACCAAAATCTAATCTTCTCTTAGAATTTGCCAAAATATAGGCAAGATAATCTAATTAAAATGCTCTTTTAATGCAGTGGACTTTGACTTCCCCAGTTCAATGCAAAAAAGTGTCAGTACAGTAGCTTCTGTGTGTGTCACCTCAAGGGAGTTCACCCTTTTGTCGCGAAACTCCCCGGAGTCATTGTGTTTGAAATGCCTATTTGTGCACTATACTCTTCTTTATTGAGATAATAACAAAGACACCTTTGATTCTTGTCTTTTCGGGCTGAATTGTGTCCCCCCAAAAGGCATGTGGAAGCCATGACCCCCTGTAGCTCAGAACATGACTATAGTTGAAGATGAGGTCATAAAAGAGATGGTTAAATTAAAATTAGGCCATTAGCGTGGGCCATAACCCAGTCTGACTGGTGTCCTTATAAAAAAAAGACTAGGACCCACAAGGAGACACCAGAGATTCATGCACACAAAAGGACAACCAAATAAAGTGGGTGGCCATATGGGAGCCAAGGAGAGGAGCCTCAGAGGAAAGCAATCAGGCTGGAAGACATTGGACTTCCAGCGTCCAGAACTATGAGAAAATAAATTTGGTTTTAAACCACCCAGTCTGTGTTATTTTGCTAGGGCATTCCTAACAGGTTAATACACTGCCCCAGGTAGAGATTTCTTTCTGGATTATCTACAATGCCAAAGTAATTTATAAGAGTTTGTTTTAATGGCCTCCTTTTTACCCCATGAGGTGAGGAAGGAACTTCCACACTATGGTTATGTAGACTTCAAACATGTACCACCTGACACTGTAGAGATAAGACAAACAACTGGTTATTAATCATGTGTACTCACTTGGCTGGGGGAGAGGGGCACCACGTGCTACATAGTACAACACGAGGGTTACACCCAGGAACACAGTGAATGAGCACATCTCTGGGAGACAGGGTTTGGTGTCAAGAGGTTGAGGTGACCTTATTTCCCATGGTACCTTGTAATCAGCTTCTTTGAATAATTCTGCAAGCTGATAGGGAACAGAAATATGCTACTTAGGAATAAGCAAGGTATGTGCCTTGTCGCCTTGATGGAGATGGTTGTTTGATAGTGAACCCTAGCTGCAGGTGCACAGTATGGAGGGGAACTTCCATTTAGGCAATTTGAGGCCCTGTCGGTTTCACTAAGTGTCAAGGAGCCTATAATATTGAACCTTAATTTTAGACCTTGCATCACAGTGTAGTTTTCCATTTAAAGATTTTTCTTTTCTCTCATCTCTGAGATGCATCATCTTAGGGTATGGCCTCTGATCACCATTTCTATAACCTCAGTCTAGTCCATCATGTAGTTTAATTTGAAATAACATCACACAGATGACCTGCAATATCCCAAAACTTAAACTGCCTTGTTTCAGGGAATATACATGCTGCTCTGCCCTAGGACACCTCCCTTCTCGCTCTGTTTTTCTTTTTTTAACTTTCTTATAAGACATAGAGGGTATCTCAGTATCTTCCTTATGATCATAGCTACTAGTTTCTAAAGTTCTATAGGAAAGGCTAGGTCTTTATCTTAGCATCCCCATTCCTAGCATGGAGCCTTCCATAAAGCAGATTACTCAGTAGACATTTGGGGAATAAAAGAGAGAGTGTGAGGTCTAACTTGTTGTGATTTAATGTCTCCTAAATTCTTTATTAAACTAAGCATATTAAAGTATAAATCCTTTAATTTTATAAAACAAAAGACTGAAAGGAGTAAAGAACACTAAAGTTGATATGTTTTATTATTTTTTTATATTCCATTATCTCAGTAAATTTACTGTGGGAATCTTCCACATTTCCATGAAAATCCCTACTGTGATGTCATATTTTCTTATTTAGATGATTTTTTAAAAAGCCTCAGATTTCAGTAGGGGTGGGAGAAGCTGCTGGATGTGCCCCTGTAATTCCCACTGGCTGTAGGTTTGGCTCGGGCTCTTGCTTCCTCATCTCTCAAAGCTTCTTCATATCTTGATGAGAAGGCACTGGGAACTGTATCACTGACTTTGGCCAAAAATTCCAGGACTTTCATCTTGCTGATTTCAGCTTGGGCTTTCGGACCCCACAGGAACTCATAGCGTGGAGGTTCACTGTTGGGTACTTGGCGGTACTCCAGGTACTTTAGCCTCACTAAGTCTTTGGTGACGAGCTTCCTGGGCTCTCCATAGATGAAATGCTTCCTCCCGGCAAATACTCGCATCATACCCAGGAATTTCCAGATGTCTTCCTCAGCAGCACAGTTGCCCTTCACGAAGATCACACCCAGGACTGTCATCAGGAGACCAGTCTTGGGTAACCCCCTGCCAGCATGCACCCTCCCATTGTTAGGGAGTTTCACTTTGCTGATGAGGTCATAAGAGTGGCTGGTTGAGTCGATTTCTTTCAAGTCGACTGCAAAGACAACCTCAATGCATTCAGAGGCTCTCTTAAGGATCTCAGGATACTGGTTTTTGTAATTTTGGCCAATAATCTTCAGCATGTCTTCCTTCATAATGGGCTGTTTCATTTTATATTTGTACAGAAGAAACTGTTCCAACAAACCCACCTTCATAGTTAGAATATCAGTGTATGAGCTCTCAGTAGAAGGTAAGACATCAGAGAAACGTAGATGTTCCTCATCTTGGCTGTTCTTACCTTCATCAGATCTTGTACCAGAGATACCTGAAGAGGTAATGGTGGTAGATGGGGCTCCCCAAGACTCTTGGGAGGTGTTAGTTGACTCGGTAGATGATAAACTCTGAGTATTACCCTCCAAAACAGGAGAAGAGGAGGTGGGACATTCTTCCATTGCTACAGGGGCCTGAACTCTCCTGTGACTCTGGGAGTCACCCCGAGACTGGTGGCGTTTCTCACGAGTGTGGTGCTTACTCTTCTGACCCTGAGGCATAATGAGTATGATCGGGGCAATGGTCAGGAGCGTGAGGGGGAGTGCAGGTGATGAGGGCCCACTGGAGGAAGAAGAAGGTTAACGGGACGTGTGCACCTTCCGCATGAAAATGCCACCTTGGCTGGTGGCATATAAGGAAGGCTACATTTGCAGTTTTCCTCGAGGGCACGGCTCTAAAAACCCACAGGACTCCTGTTCTCCTAACCAGCCTGTCCTTCGGGAAACCTGTGAAGGAAAGTAGAGTGAGGTTTAGGCTGCTTCCTACCAGACCTGCCTCAGGCATACTGGCGTGACCGCAGGGGCTGCCAGTCTTGTGGTTCAAAGAACGCAAGACCATCATTCAACTAGCGGCAGGTCATGGATTTTTTTCCTCTGTTCTCCTGAGACTGACATCACAAGCCTCCCTGGCACCCACAATAAGGAAGTGAAAGGGGTCCTGAGCTTATAATTCCTGTCTAGGTCTGAATGTTGAGGGGGGAGTTTTCTATCCTGGCCTCTTTGGGGTCCTCAGTCCTCATTAAGGGTCCTTACTTAGGATCTGTGTAGGGCCTGGCACCTCCACCCCTTTCATTGAATGGTAGCTGCACCTTCAAACTAAGGATTTCATTCCCTGTAAATCTGATAGAAATAAGTATTGGGGGAGTTTTTACTTGATAGCCTGGCCCTGGTTCTTAGGGCTGAAACCAGGGGCAGAGCCAGATTCTTGGTTACCCTTTCTATTTAGTGGTGGGTAGTCCCTTGGTCCTTGCTTTGATCCCCGACCCTTTTCATGGTCTGGAATTCCTCCCTCCCTTACCCTTAAGCCTGCCACTCATATCTAGGTTTGTACCACCCTAAGACCCCTAGAAGGAAGTGAGGCTCTCCTTATCTGACTATAGCTGTGCTTGGTCTCCTGAAGCTGGAAGCTTGTAAGAAACTAATGCTTTCGTGCTCCTACTGTTCGGGGTATGTGGCTCCTTTAGTCCGCAGGGTACTCACCTTGGCCTGTGGAAAAACCAAGAAATCTTTCCACTGCTGCTGCTTAAGCCGCACGCCTTAGACAAAGTCTCTCACCACCTTGTGACATCATAGGAGGAAGTGAATATGTCATACTATGTCAACAATGCCCAGGTATCCAAGGGCTTTCAGCAAAGGCAAGGTTCTGTGTGATTCTCTCAGTTCTGAGGGAAAAGGTTTCCCTACGTTCTCACTCAGGACCCTCCCTTTGATTATTGGGAGGATGTGAGACTCCTTCCTTCGCCTCCCTGAGGTCCCTTCCCTTACACCACGGGAACCTCATAAACTAGAACCATGGGAAGACTGGCTGGTGACCCCTCTCAGACCTAGGAGGCCAAGGCAGGCCAACTCAGGGACTGCTGGGAGTCAAGGTAAAGATCCTAAGTGAAGACTAGGGGTAACCCCCCATCTGGATCAGAGAGGGCCCCAAGAAGCCTGAATCCTGATATCATAGCTGGAAAGGCACAGGCAGGAGTAACTTCAGCAGGCCCGGGGTTTCCACTTTCTTTCAACCTAAGATCACCCATGTAGTCCAAAGCTCTCGTGGCCCTGAGAACCCCCAAACAAGTGATGGAATGCTTCTCTTGGCAGCTCTGCCAAGAAGTCACCGGCCAGTTTTCCCGTGATTCTAGTTATTGTGGGGGGTTTGCTGCCTCAGTCCTCATTCATCAGAATTTTCATATTGACTCCTGTCTCTTCTTTGAAAGGCTTCCTGAAAAACACCTCATCCTTCCAAACTCTTGCTTAGTCTCCCTACTGCAAAGCTGGTAGGGAATGGGTTTATTCCCAGGAGTGACATGAGATGAAGAAACTATAGGAAAGATGGGGGCCAACAGCGGGTGGTGTGCTGTCACAGAAAGCAAGCTGATCTTCCTTCTCTTCACAGACTTAGCCTCGTACATAATTTCACTTCTAAAAGATTTACTTTCCACTGTGAAGGGACTGAGCCACATGATGCTGAGTCCCTGATCTTTTGAGGTTTCCTGACATTTCCTTTGTTGATAATGTAATTATCACTGAATATTGTCTCTTCCTTTATTCATACTGTGCTATTTTTATTGCTCGTTCCTCGGGCTGTGTATTCCAGAACTGTAGTTTGGGTATGAAGTTGTGCTTTTTAACACCAGAACTACATTGTGGAATAGTGAGCAGAAAAAGGAAATAAGTGACACAGGTGTGCCTCAGCCTGGGGAGAGTGGCAGTCAGTGTGGGCCCTAGAGGAATTCAGAGCCAGGGTCTGGGCCAGCACAGTCACTGGCCAGCCTGGAATTTGAGAATATTCTAAATTCTTTGGCTGAAAACTGAGTCTGATAGTGTTTATTATGTAGGACTATAGACATACATGTGATGTGGGTAACCTACCTGGCACAGTGTTAGGCAAACTTCAGTGCTTTTATTTATTTTTGTTTTTTTAAAGATTTTATTTGAAAGAGAGAGAATGGGCAGGGGGACAGTCAGAGGGAGAGGGAGAGGGACAAGTAGACACCTGGCTGAGTGTGGAGCCTGACGCAGGGCTCGATCCCACGACCCTGGGATCATGACCTGAGCTGACTTCAGATGCTTAACCAACAGCCACCTAGGCACCCCTAAGTTCAGTACTTTTAATGAATGGCAGTTATTGCTAAGATGATTTTAACCCCAGGTGGTAACACACTTTCCTCTCAGAATTTAATTTCCAGCTTGAATTAGAGAATATGCAACTCCAAACAATATAGAAATCCAAATCCACTGAAATGCTGCTGGGCAAATAAAATGCAATAGTATTTCTCCATCAGAGCATCTGTTGTTGAATGTGGGTATGGGATTGTCTTCTCCAGTTGGATGCAACTAAAAGTTCCTATTTGTGTCAAGAATCAACAACTTCCCTCCCAGGTCCATTTCCACCCAAACCACCCCCTTCTTTCATTCATCTTATCGCCACCAAAATTCGAGCCCTCCCTTAAGAGTTTGACAAATTATACTCAAAATAACTTAGTTAAAAATGCCCTTTTAATGGAGTGAGCTCTCACTTATCCCATGACAACTGGTAAAGTCCAGGGGCTTCTTGGAATCTCACTTCAGTGGAGTATTACCCTTATTACTCAGAAATTCTCTGGACATTCTATGCCTAAAACACATTTGTGCGCTGTGTTACCTGCACTGTCACAAGGACATAGGACCTCTTCCATTCAAGCCCCAGCCAGGGACTGTCACTGGTTTTCTCACGTTCCCAAAGTAACTGTGAAAATCTGTTTTCCGTTCTAGGCCTAGTCTCTCAACTCAGAACCACCGACTGAGGACCTGGTCCCTCCCTGCCCAGTGCTCCCACAGCCACATCCAGCCCACTGCACTGCCCGGCTTAAAAAGACACCCCCCCCACAAGGGACTGGCATTTTTACCTAGGGCAACACAGCCTTGATCAAGCAATTTACACTAGACTGTTCTCCTCGAGGACCTCCACTTATGCACCTCTTCTTTTACTTGTCATTTATTTATTACTTAGAATGTATCTTACCCTCTTCATTGTATGGTAACTACTGCTAAAGTCTACAATTCTGTGTGCAGTGGTTCAGTCTTATTTTTCTTACTATCCCCGGTGCTATTAGGGAGCTTTCCAAAGAGCAGATGCTCATTTAATGCTAGAGGAAAAGAGGGAATGAGCAAGAAGTTTAATTTATTTAATTTCTCATACACTTTGAATTAGCTACGAATATCCAGGTATATATTGTTTGATTTTAAAAGCAAAGATGAAGAGAATAAGGCAATGAGTTAACCACCCTTTACTTATGTGTCACTAGTTCTGATCCCAAATATTTTCCTATGAGGTTCTTCCACATTCCCATGAAAAACCCTGTTCTAGTGCCATGTTACTTTGCTCTGTAGCAAAAAGAAAATATTGAAGGTTTTTCAGCTTGTTTACAAAAACAAAACTCAATCTTAAACCTGAATAGTAATAAATGTGTTATCTATGGCATTAATAAACTTAGATTCAGAAGCAAAATCTTCAATTAAAATGAACAACATCTGAAAACTTAAAGAAAAAATAGACCTACAAATTACTTATGTGCAACAGGGGAAAAAAGGCAAACTTCCTTGTTACCTGCTTTTGGATCACGAATACAATATAGATGGTTTGTGACTTTCTTTGTGATAGACACCAAGGCTGTAACTCTCATTTGTGAAACAGCGATAAATGAGAGCCATGTCATTCTTAAGTTTATATTCTAGAACTAAATGAGCTATTCCAAGAAAAAACATTGGAAAACACCTAAATAAATATAACTGTGTATGTGTTTATAGAAGCTAGCCGTTTCGAACAAATAGAAAGAAGACCTGTGCTTTGTCCCCTCCAACCCCTAGGACTCTGCACGACCTGGAAGGTCGACTGCCCTCTTCCACCGCAAGGAAAAGCAGCCGCCCCAGCTGATTTGACTAGACGCAGCGCCGGCCATGGGCCGCCGCGCGCTCCTGCTGCTCTTGCAGCGCCTCCTCGTACAGCGGGGGGAAGCTGCTGGGCACGGTGTCGTTGATCTTGGCCAGCACCTGCAGCACCTGCATCTTGCTGGTCTCCGCGCGGGCTCGCGGGCCCCACAGGAACTCGTGGCGCGGAGGGTCGCTGGCGGGCACCGCGCGGTACTCCAGGTAGCCCTGGTGCACCAGGTCTTGGGTGATGAGCTTCCGGGGCTCGCCAAAGATCAGGTGCCTCCTGCCCTCGTGCACGCCCAGCACACTGAGGAACTCCCAGACCTCCTCCTCGGTGGCGCGGTTGCCCTTCATGAAGATCAGGCCCAGGAGCGCCATCAGGAGGCCGGTCTTGGGCAGCCCCTTGTTGCCGTCGCTCGGGAGGGCCAGCTTGCTGACCAGGGTGTAGGACTGGCTGCGGGCGTCGACCTCCCTGAGCTCGAGCCCGAAGACCAGATCCATGCGCTCCGAGGCGAGCCTGAAGATCTCGGGGAAGTGCTCGCGGTACTTCCTGCTGACCATCTTCAGCATCGCGGCCCGCGTGATGGGCTCCCCGCTGCTGTGCTTCTCCAGCAGGAACTGCACCAGCAAGCTGGCCTTGCGGGTGAGGGGGTCTTTGCGGGTGGCCGGGGGGCCCGCGGGGGCGGCCGCGTTCTCGGCGCCCTGGTCACGTGGCGGGCCTGGAGGACCCGTGCCAGGAGACCCAGGGGCCGGGGCGCCCTGGGGCTGCGGGGCGGGACCCGCCTCGGGGGAGCCCGGGGGCATCGCCCCCGCAGGGGGGGGGGGGCAGCGGGGGGGCTCCTCTGCTGCGGCGGCTGGTGCTGCCGCAGCAGGAGCACCCCCGACACTCTGAGCCTCACCACGGCCCTGGTGGCGTTTCTCCCGGGCAGGGACCTTGCTCTTCTGGCCCCGAGGCATGGCGACACTGGGCAGGGCTGGTAGGTGGTGAGGGCACCTGGAGAGGGGGACGGTGAGGTGGGGGAGCCCCTTCAGCGGAGAGATCCCGCCCTGGCTTTGACCACGGCCGCCCCTGCAGGGTCCCCCAGGGCACTGCTCTTGGACCCCCACAGGCCTCCCTTTACCCTGGTCAGCCTGGGCCCTGAGCACCCGGTGGAGGAAGGGGGTGTGAGCCTCGGGTCCCCAGGCAGACAGCCCTGCCCCGGGGTTACTGGGGTGACGCCAGTGTTCCTGACAGGGAAGATCCCAGTGTCCGGGTGGGGGGTCCTCGCAGTTCACATTCAAGATCGTCCTGTTAATAACTGTTGGCAAGACCCGCGCCCCCACCCCCCTCCCCTGCTCTGAAGGAGACGCTGTGATCTTCCAGGGTACCCTGGAGGAGGAAAGCAGGGAGCACTTCAGCCCACCCCTCGAGTCCGGGGGCACCTAGTGATGAACACTTATGGGAGGACCTCTCTGCCCAGAGTTCGTGGGGTCCTCAGAGTGATGCAGAATCCCCACTTGGACTCCGTGTAGGACCTGGGACCCTCCCTTCCTCTGACTGGGGCTGCACCTGCAGATCAAAACTCTAACCTGCCTGAGACCTGATAGGAGAAATGATGGGATGTGTCAGCCTGACATTCCTTTCTTGGGATCTTAAGGGTCCGCAGGAGGGGACAGGCCATATTGTCTCTGGTCCCCCTCCCTTCAGGGGGGTGGTTCCCCCGGTCCTCACCCAGGGTCCTCCCTTGACTGCTGGCAGAGCCCGGAGCTGCTGTCTCTTGCCCTGCGGCTGGCCCCTCACGCTAATGGCAGCAGGGCCTGGAGACTCCTTAGGAGCCTGACAGTCCTCAGCCTGAGTCCGGCAGGACCTGGAAATCCTCCCTCAGCTCACCTGCTGCCAGCCCCTTAGACCAAGGCCCCTACCTCTCCGAGTCTCCGCAGCACAACGTGAGGGAGCACCTCAGTCCTCAGAGCCGCCCGGACCCTCCCAGGCCAAGGCCAGGAGCGGGGACCCTGCGTGGCCCCTGTTCTGGGGTAGGGAGTCTCCCCAGTCCTCACGAAGGACCTCTCCTTCCCGCCAGTCGGCCTGGGATCTCTGCCTGGGCTGAGCCGAGCCAGAGTCCCGCATCCCCCGGCCAAGGCCTGCGATCCCCGAGACCCCGCGAGGTAAGTGAAGGGCCTTGGGGCTTAACGGCCATATTGGGGCCTCCGAGCCGCGAGTGCAGGGGCGGAGCGGGACAGGGTCTGTTGGGCCCCTCTTTCCAGGGGAGATGGGGCTGGGGGGCTGTCGGGGGCTTGTCCCCACGGTTGTAACCCGGGACTCCTGGGACGTCGACCCCTAACCGCCCGTGGGACCGCTGTCTGTGCTCACCCCAGGCAGGAGCTGTCCGACCAGGCCCCAGCGCCCACGGCGTGGTTTGGAGGACGTTCTCGAGGGCCACGGGTCCACTTCCGGTCATGTGGGTCTGGGCCCCCAGGAGGACCCTGGAGGGTGGGGGTGGGCTCTGTGGGCGGGGTGGGGGGTGGGGGGGGTAGTGTGTGCTGTGCTGGATTGTAGGGGAGGCTGCCGCTGGATTAGCGAGGGTGTTGTCACTGCCTCTCAGCAGGTTGTGTGAATTCTCCCTCTGCTCTGCTGAGTGTGCTGGCCTCAGACCAAGGGTCTCATTTTGTTCCCAGCCTCTGGTAGGAAGTATTTGGGGGGCCTGAGCTTAGCTGCCATCCCCGGAGCCCTCCACACATGATACCACAGGTACTCTTCGGAGTGCCGCTTATGTGGTCGGTGCACCCCTCATTACTCTCTCAGTGTCTCACTTCACTTCTAATAGGTCCTTGGCTACCTCCAGTCAGCTGACCTAAGACTGACTCTTCACACCAAAGCGTTCAGATCTGTGAGCCTCCTGATGTGAATTCCAGGTACACCTCATCAGGCTGCTCCTGCCTGAAGCTTCCCAGACATGGCTGTCCTAGCGTGCAGATCCTGTGGGGTCCCTTTTCTGGGTGGAGGAGTCCATCGGATTTCATTCAGGGAACTTCCAGTGAGTTAGAAGGCCTGGAATTCCCTCCTTTTCACACTTCATACCTCCCCACAGCCCCATCAAGGCCTTAGGAATCCCGTGGGAAAATGGGATGCTCCTTAGCCTGACCACCTTCCTGGGGCTTCTTTTAGTTGACAGTATTCTCATCACTCAAAGTTTCTGGAATGAATTTCCATCCTTATGTGCAATTACTGTGATACTTGCTAGTCTATTTTAGTTTGTGCCTTGTACCTTTTGTTCTATTAAGATGTTAATGAACGCCAGTCCACATTCAATGGCAAATTTTCAAGTGGTTAACAGCACAGCCTGTGGACTCACACTGCTACAACCAACCCATTCTTTAATGTAGTCCTAATATTATCCTTTGGTCCTGGCACTTAGGCTCTGAGGAGCTCCCTCGGGTACCTTTATTGAAGCCGTAGAAATTCACTGTCCCAGTGAATACTGGAAGAGCCAAGGGCTGACCTTAAAAACTTCTCTCTAGTCAGTCCTGTCATTGGCCTCCCTTGCAAGCTAGTACCATTCTCAATCACAGAGCAGGCCTCCACCTGCCCACACAGAGGCTCTAGTTCAACACAGAGTTAGTATGCCTCAGGAGCTTATCGTTTTTGTTGTTTTGCTCTTGTTGATACTGGTTTTTTATTTCTCTTTAAATTTTTTAGGGTTTATTTTGATTATGGGCAAAGCAGCCTGAATTGGTGACATATTTGTAGCTATAGGTAAGGCCATGACTATAAATATGTTAAAGAGAATTGACATCTTTACAATATTCTCTCATATGAATAAACATAGTAAACTGCTTTTTTCAAAAATTCTTGTTCATAAGTCTTTCAATAATTTTTATTTTTTTTATTTAAATTCAGTTTAACATACAGGATATTATTAGTTTCAGAAGTAGAATTTAATGATTTATCAGTTACATATAACACCCAGTGCTCATTCCATCAAGTGCCCTCCTTAATGCCCATTCTCCCACCCACCTCCCCTCCAGCAACCCTGTTTGTTTCCTAGAGTTAAGAGCCTCTTATGGTTTGTCTTCCTCTCTGTTTTCATCTTATTTTATTTCTCCTTCCCTTACCCTGTGTTTGTCTGTTTTGTTTCTTAAATTCCACATATGAGTGAAATCATATGGCATTTGTCTTTCTCTGACGTATTTCACTTAGCATAATGCACTCTAGCTCCATCCACGTCATTGCAAGTGGCAAGATTTCATTCTGATGCCTAAGTAATATTCTGTTTTGTGTGTGTGTGTGTGTGTGTGTGTGTGTGTGTGTGTACATACCACCTCCTCTTTATCCATTCATCTGTTGAGGGACATCTGGGCTCTTTCCATATTTTGGCTATTGTCGACATGGCTGCCCCTTCAAATCACTATTCTTGTATCCTTTGGATAAATATCAGGTCGTAGGGTAGTTCTGTTTTGTACTCTTTGAGGAATCTTCATACTGATTTCCAGAGTGTGTGCATCAGTTTGCATTCCCACGAACAGTGTTAAGTGTTCCCCTTTCTCTTCATCCTCACCAACATCTGTTGTTTCCTATTTATTAATTTTAGCCATTCTGATTGGTTTAAGGTGGTATCTCATTATGGTTCTGATTTGTGTTAGTCTATCAGTACCTTTTTATAGTTATCTCCTAAAGAACTTGTAGGTGTCTGTTTGGTTTTGTGTTAGGTATATCTTGGATATTATTGTTGTTTTCAGTGATATATTTTCCATTATATGTTGTAATTTCTTAGTGATTTTGTTTTATCAGATTCCTTAATTTGCTATGTTGATCTTTTATACCACATCTTTCTGAAGTTGCTTATGTGTCTTAATTTCTGTACCAATTACTTGGAACTTTTTAATTAAGAGATCATATTGTTACCATTGTTTCCTCTTTCTTTTCATTATTCTTTCCTTTTATTTAGTTTGGTATTCATATTCTTGTATAACAGTTGTGTACTGGGTATGTATTTTCATCCAGTTTTAGACAGTGGATTTGATATCATATGTCTTTGTTTTCTTGTTAAAACTATTGGGTATGTTTGCAATAGTTCCCATGTAGTATATTTATTATGTATTTTAGAAAATGGAAATTCTCTTTCTTTCTTTCTTTCGTTCTTTCTTTCCTTCTTCCTTCCTTCCTTCCTTCCTTCCGTCCGTCCTTCCTTTCCTTCCTTCCTCCCTCCCTCCCTCCCTCCCTCCCTTCCTCCTCCCTCCCTCTTTCTTTCTTTCTTTCTTTCTTTCTTTCTTTCTTTTCTTGTGAAAACTTACTATCATTGGCAAGTGTTATTTATTTATTTATTTATTTATTTATTTATTTATTTATTTTGTCAAAGGCTTTTTCTTTACCCTTGCACATAGTCTTGTCCTTTTCCCCTCTTTTTTTGCTAAAATAGTGATTTCCATTTGGCAGCATTTTCTAATGTTAATTCACTGCTATATTGGAAATACTATGAATTTATTTAGGATATTTGTCTCTACACAAGTGAGCTTGGCTTAAGTGTTGTTTAATTGAGGGATTCTCACCTGGTCTTTGTATCAAGAAGAGGTAGCCTATTTTAATGGTTGAATAACTCCCTAGTTTTTGTATAATTAAAAAAGTTTACATGAGGTGGTGATTATTTTTACCTTTATCATTTTATGTAACAAGCCCTAAAGCCTGAATGGCCCTGGAGTCTTTTGATGTTGCCTTGGGTTGGAATGCTGTTTCAGTTTCTTATTTTGTTGATTGAAGATATCTGTCTCTCTATGGACCTATTTACTTATTTATATTATGTTAACCTTAAAAGTAAGCATCCAGTTATTTTACCAGGAAGTTGGGTTTATCTGGAAATAGCAGAGAATTTCAGTTTGGGACTTGGAGGCTAGGCACAACCATAGGCAAGTCCAAGAACAAGGGAGAGGAATACTCTTTTATAGATGGAAGGAGGAGTTGGGGGAGCTCTTAAAAAGTCCATTGGAGTAAACTGGGAGTTTGAAATGACTTTTCACTGGTTAAGTTGTGATAGTCTCTCATTGGCTGGGCTGTTACTGGGCAAGGAAAAAATCTTTTTTTCCCTCCTGCTCTTGTAGTGAAGTATGTATGAGCTTCTTCCTATTGGGAATATATTTCTACCTGTCTGCAATTGAAGACAAGTGGTAAGTTATGAGAGCTCCCCTTTCTGGCCTCCCGACTCCATTTTAGATGAATTTTCCTTTATTTAATTTCACAGTATTTTGATAAAATGTTCCATTTTACAGGCATATCTTAAAGATATTGCAGGTTCAGTTCCATACCACCATAATAAAGCTAGTACATATTGCATTAAAGCAAGTCACATGAATGTTTTGGTTCCCAATGCATCTAAAAGTTATACTCACACTATACTGTAGTCTATTGTACAAAAGCATTATGTCAAAAAAAAAACAGTATGCACATCTTAATTTAAAAATAGCTTAATGAGGGTCGCCTGGGTGGCTCAGTTGTTAAGCGGCTGCCTTCAGCTCAGGTCATGATCCCAGGGTCCTGGGATCGAGCCCCACAGCAGGCTCCCTGCTCAGCCAGAAGCCCACTTCTCCCACTCTCACTCCCCCTGCTTGTGTTCCCTCTCTTGCTGTGTCTCTCTCTGTCAAATAAATAAATAAAATCTTTAAAAATAAATAAAAATAAAAATAGCTTAATGAAAACTCCAAGTTCATACAGTTCTGTTTATGTGGGACAGATTAAATTTCTAAATGCCTTTCAGCTATAAATGCATTAAACTGGTTTTTATTCATGATGTATAAAATATGTGTTATTTTTATGTAATTTGAATGAAGGGTACTTTAGGTACATTTAAAAATATTTAAAGTGAGAAGATGGTAGTTTCCATATGAAATTATAATGTAACTTGCTAGGACTTAAGAAGTTGTACTAAATATTCAAAGGTGAGTGCATTTTAAATAGTCATCAAAGATAGTGACTTGTAGGCAAAAAAAAAAACTTTTCAAAGAATACCAGTTATACTAGAAGTGAGGAAAATGAGGAAATTGGTTTTTAATAATTTCTGGAGCAAACTAGAGCTTGATTGGTGCTCAATGAATACATATTAGATGGATTAATTGACTGGATGCTTTATATGGTGAGACACTGAGCTGAGATATATATGATAAGATGTGGTATAGAGGCATACCTTGGAGATATTGCAGATTTGGTTCCAGACTACTAGAATAAAGCAAATATTGTGACAAAGAGAATCCAATGAATTTCTTGTTTTCCCAGTTCCTATAAAAGTTATGTTTACTCTGTCTTTTCAATGTGCAATACCTTATGTCTTTAAAAAGTACATGTCATAATATGGGGCACCTGGGTGGTGCAGTCTGTTGGGCGCCCAACTCCTGGTTTCTGCTCAGATCGAGATCTCAGGAATGTGATATTGAGCCCCACATTGGGGTCTGTGCTGGGCATGGAGCCTACTTAAGACGTTCTCTGCCCCTCTCCCCTGCACTCACATGCTCTAATTCTCAAATAAATAAGTCTTAAAAAAATAAAAAGTACATATTGTAATAAAGAAGTACCTTATTACCAATAATTGCTAGCCATCATCTCGGCTTTCAGCAAGTCAGAATCTTTTTGTTGATGGAAGGTCTTGCCTCTCTGTTGATGACTGATCAGGCTTGTGGTTTCTAAAGGTTGGGGTGGCTGTGGCAATATCTTAAAATAAGACAACAATGAAGTTTGCCACGTCGATTGACTCTTCCTTTCACACACAGTTTCTCTGTAGCATGCGATGCTGTTTGATAGCATCTTCACCAGGAGTAGATTTCATCTCATGAAATCACTTTCTTTGCTCGGCTGTAGGAAGCAAATCCTCATCAATTCAAGTTTTATCATGAGATCACAGCAATTCAGTCATATCTTTAGGCTCCAATTAATTCTAGTCCCCTTCTATTTTCACCACATCTGCAATTGCTTCCTCCACCTGAAGTCTTGAAACCTTCAAAGTCATCCATGAGGATTGGAATAACTTTTTCCAGACCCCCATTAATATTGATATTTTTACTTCTTTTCATGAATCTTGAATGTCCCTAATGGCACCTAGAATGGCGAATCCCTTCCAGAAGGTTTTCAATTGACATTGCCCAGATCCATCAGAGGATCCACTAGCTATGGTAGCTATAGCCTTATGAAATGTATTTCTTAAATCATAAGACTTAAAAGTTGAAATTAACTCCTTTATCCACAGACTGCAGGATGGATGTTGTGTCAGCAGGCATGAAAACAACATTCATCTCATTACACATCCCCATCAGAGCTCTCAAGTGACCAGGTACCCTGTCAATGAGCAGTCATATTTTGAAAGGAATCTTTTTTTCTGAGCAGTAGGTCTCAACAGTGGCCTCAAAATGTTCAGTAAATAATGTTGTAAACAGACGTGCTGTCATCCAGGCTTTGTTTTTCCATTTACAGAGCACAGGCAGAATACATTTAGCATAATTCTTAAGGGTCCTAGGATTTTTGGAATGGGAATGGGCTTTGGTTTCAACCAGCTGCATTAGTCCCTAAGAAGAGAGTTTGCCTGTCCTTTGAAGTTTTGAAGCCAGGCTTTGAGTTCTCCTCTCTAGCTATGAAAGCGCTAGATGGCATCTTCTTCCAATAGAAGGCTGTTTCATCTACACTGAAAATCTATGTGTAGTGTAGCCACCTTCATGAATTATGTTAGCTAGATGTACGGAATTTACTGCAGCTTCTACATTAGCACTTGGTGCTTTTCCTTGTATTGTTATGTTGTGGAGATGGCTTCTTGCCTTAAACCTCATGAACCAACCTGTGATGGCTTCAGATTTTCTGTCCTGCAGCCTCCTCACCTCTCTCAGCCTTCAAAGAACTGAAGAGAGTTAGGGCCTTGCTCCAGATTAGGCTTTGGCTTAAGGGGATGTATACTGTGACAGGTTTGATCTCCTATCCAGACCACTGAAACTTTATCCATGTTTCACTTTTATGTGCTCATTGTAGTAGTACTTTTAATTTTCTTCAAGGACTTTTCCTTTGCATTTACTATTTGACTAACTGGTGCAAGAACCTTAGCTTTCAGCCTATCTTGGCTTTTGACATGCCTTTCTTGCTAAGCTTAATAATTGCTAGCTTTCAATTTAAAGTGAAGGACGTGGAAATCTTCCCTTCACTTAAACACTAAGAAGCCATTGTGGGGTTACTAATTGGCCTAATTTCAATATTGTTGTGCATCAGAATAGGCAGGCTGGAGGAGAGGGAGAGACGGCGGGAACGACTGGTCGGTGGGAGAGTCAGAACACACACAACATTGATTAAGTTTGCCATCTTATGGGTGTGATTCTTGACACCTCAAAACAATTACAGTAGTTTTCAGTTAGCAATAATCGCGCCTTGGGTAAACCTCATTGGCTATGATATTGCCACCGCGCAAAGCTAAAACAATTACAGTAGTTACATCAAAGATCATTGTTCATATATCACCATAACACATATAAGAATAATGAAAAAGTTTGAAATATTGAGAGAATTACCAAAACATAACAGAAATACAAAGTAAGGGAATTGTGTTGAAAAAATATCACTGATAGTCTTGCTTTACACAGAGTTACCACAAACCTTCATTTGGCAGAGAACATGATGATCTGAGACTTGCCATAAAATGAGAACTGCCTGTACATCACTTCTCTCTCTCTCTTTTTTTTTTAAGATTTATATATTTTGAGAGAGAGAGGGAGAGAGCACGAGCAGGAGGGGCAAGAGGGAGAGGGAAAGAGAATCTCAAGCAGACTCTGCGCTGAGCATGCAGCCCAATGTGGGGCTCAATCTCAGGACACTGAGAGAATGACCTGAGCCGAAATCAAGAGTTGGACACCTAACTGACTGTGCCACCCAGACACCCCACATCACATTTCATATTAAAGGCAGGATATTTAAAAAGAGCCCTTGTATTGGGCGCCTGAGTGGCTCAGTTGGTTAAGTGACTGCCTTCGGCTCAGGTCATGATCCTGGAGTCCCGGGATCGAGTCCCGCATCGGGCTCCCTGCTTCTCCCTCTGACCCTCTTCCTTCTCATGCTCTCTATCTCTCATTCTCTCTCTCTCTCAAATAAATAAATAAAATCTTTTAAAAAAAAGCCCTTGTATTATAGAAATTCTCTCTCTCTCTCTTTTTTTTTTTTTTAGAAATTCTCAAACATATACAACAGTATGGAGACTAGAATAATGAACCCAGTTACCTAACATTAATCAATGGCAATCCTCAATTTTTATAGGTAGAATCCTGTTCATATTAAAGTTTAGGTGTTTGTATCTTAGCAAGTGCTCTCCAGGGGTAAAAATGTGCACTTCCATCAGGATGTACATGATGTCCATTGTCTCCTTTATGGTAGTGTTGGCAGTCATCTTCTTTATCCATGAAATCCATTAGAGGCAGCAGGATGATCAATTTCTAATTCTAAACTTCCTGAGTTTTGTATCTGAAATTCTTCTTTGGGTAGAACTTCTTCATTGCCTATCGCTTATCTTGAGATATTGGCAATACAGTGTTATTTTATCACTGCCATATCTCTTCTCCACCTAAATTTTGCCCAGTTTTATTTACCTAATATCATGTATAACTGTTTCTTTCATTTATGATTGTAATACTTATAAAAATTGTTATATAAATCCTTTCAAAGAACGAGCTTTCATTAGCAGGCTCTACTGTCTTCTAATTGATCACTTTTGCATTCATCTGTATTGTTTCCTACTTTTGCTTCTTTGTGTTTAATATGCTGTTCTTTCTCTAGCTTCTTAAATTGTTTGGATGTTTTAAACATGTTTGTAATAGGGTGCCTGGGTGGCTCAGATGGTTGGGCATCTGCCTTTGGCTCAGGTCATGATCCCAGAGTCCTGGGATCGAGTCCCGCATCGGGCTCTCCGCTCCTTGGAAGCCTGCTTCTCCCTCTGCCTCTCTCTCTCTGTCTCTCATGAATAAATAAATAAAATCTTAAAAAATAAAAAAATTTAAAAAATTAAAAAAATAAACATGTTTGTAATAAATCTAATTAATGTAATAAATATCCCTGTAAGTACCTCCTTGGGCCGTTTTGAGCAGTAGAATGCTATAGAGCTTTATATATAGTGCTCACATTTTTTACAAGTTGAATATATCTCTCAATGCTTTTATGATTTTTTGAATATGTGTATGTGTGTGTGTGTGTGTGTGTGTGTTTATGCATTGAAGCACTAGGACCAAAACAGAGTTATTTAGAGTAAGTTTCAAGTTTCAGAGGTCCTGGGAGTATTTGGCTTTGTTACATTTTGCTTATTAATGGTAGAAGAAATTTGAGCAAACTTAACTGCTAGTAAAAGAGTTGCTTTTTTTTCGCCCGGAAGAGAAAGTAAGGTTTCACGTGAGAAAATCAATAAAAATAATTGATCAACTGCAACATTCAGATTATCCAGGAAAACAAAAACTACTGTAAGTATATAACTCTGAGGGAATGTTTATTTATTCAGAAACTTTATTTTTTCATGCTATTACAGGTCTATAGAAAAATTGGGCAGAAAGTACAGCAAGTTCCCATACACCCTCTCAGCCCCTTACACACAGTTTCTGCTACTATTTACATGTTATCTTGCATTGGTTTAATGTATTTGTTACAGTTAATAAGCCAATATTGGTACATTAGTAAGTAAAATAGGTAGCATACATTAGAGTTCACTCTTTGCTTTGTGCGTTCTATGGGTTTTGACTAACATATAATGACATGTATCCATCATTATGGTATTACAGAGAGTAGTTCCGCTGTGCTAAAAATCCCCTGTGCTCCACTGAGGCACCCTCCCTCCATCCCCCTGAATCCCTAATCTTTTCTACTGTCTAGTTTTACCTTTTCCAGAATGGCACATATTTAAAATAAGAGCGTGTGTAATCTTTCATATATGCTACTTTAAATTAGCAGTATGCATTTAGCGTTCCTCCATGTCTTTTCATAGCTTGAAAGTTCATTTCTTTATATTATTGAACAGTATTCTATTGTCTGGATGTACCACAATTTGTTTATCCATTCACCTGTTGAAGGACATCTTGGTTGCTTTCATTCTTTGGCACTTATGAATAATGTTACTGTAAACTTTTATGTGCAGCTTTTTGTGTGAACATAATCTTTCAACTTATGTAGGTAAACACGAAGGAGTGCATTTGCTGGATGGTATGACAAGAGTATGTTTACTTTTGTAGGATTCTGTTAAAATGGTTTTCCATGTGGCTGTACCATTTTGCATTCCCACCAGCACTGAATGAGAATTCCTATTGCTCTGCATCCTTTCCAGTGTTTGGGTTTGTCTGTGTTTTAGATTTTAGCCATTCTAACAGGTGTGTAGTGGTATCTCTTGGTTTTAATTTGCAATTTCCAAATGTGATATAGTGGTAAGCATCTTTTTATGTAGAAGTATGTGGTTTAATCTCCACCTACTTGAGATTTTTATGCTATTTTTCTGTTATTTATTCCTAGTTGAATTCCACTGTGGTCCTAGAGTATGCTTGTATGAGTTCTGTTCTTTAAATTGGATGGTGTTTTATGGCGCAGAATGTGGTCTATCTTGATGTATGTTCCATGTGAACTTGGAACAAAAAAAGTGTGTTTTCTCCTGTCATTATGTTTTCTAAAAATGTCATGTAGACCTTCTTCACTGATGGTGCTATCCAGTTTAATTAGACTATTAATAATTTTCTGACTGCTGCATTTGTCAGTTACTTAGAGAGGTGTGCTGAAGTCTCTTCATTAGAACTGTGTATTTGCCTCATCAGTGTTTCCCTCATGTCTGTTGACGCTGTGGTTTTGGGGGCGTGCACATTAAGGATGGTAACATATCTTGGAGAATTGACCCCTTTGTGATTATGTAATACTTCTCTTTTTCTCTGGTAATTTTCCTTGAACTGAATTCTGCTTTGTCTGAAAGAAAACTGGTTAGTCCAGCTTTCCTTTCATTTATATTAGAATGGTATGTCTTTTTCCATCTCTTTAGTTTCTTTAACCTATTGGTGTCCTTACATTTAAGGTGGATTTCTTGTAGACAGTGTATGATATGGTCGTGGGTTGTTTTTTTTTTATCCCCTCTGAGAATTCTATTCTTTTAAGTAGTGTATTTAGACCACTGACTTTTAAAGTAATTATCGCTATAGGGGGATTTATACTTACTTACTTTTACTTACTTACTTACTTACCGTAATATCTTATGATTCCTTTTTCTCCCCTCTTTGGCACAGCAATTATTTTTACTTGTTTTCAGTGGATGCTCTAACTTTTGGAATACGCATTTAAAACTAACCCAAGTCCACTTTCGAATAATGCGCTACAGACTCACAGGTAGTGCCACTTCCTCCCTCCTGTTTCTTATAACCTTGCTGTCATTCATCCTACTTCCTCGTAAGGTATAATTATGGAATAGATTATCTCTGTTATTATTTTGGACTGTTATCTGTTTGCTCAAATAAAGAAAAAAATATTTGCCTTCATTTATTCCTTCTCTGCCATTCGTCTCATCCTTATTTAGGTGGGAGTTTCTGACCTATATTAGTTTTCTTCTCCTCAAAAAAAACTTCTTTGAACGTTCTTTGCAAGGGAGGTCTCCTGGTACCAGATTTCCTCAGTTTGTGTTTGTCTGTGAGCATCTTTTATTCTCCTTCACCTCAGAGGAGAATTTTACTCAATATAGAATTCTAGGTTGGTAGGGTTTTGTTTTTCAATCTTCCAAGCTTTAATTCAACTCTCTTCTTGCTTGCATGTCTGTGAAGAGAAGGCCAATGTAATTCTTACCCTTGTGTCTCTACACAAGGTACCTTTTTCTCAAGAATTTCTCCTTTGGGTTGGTTTTCTACAGTTTGCATATGCTCTGCCTAGGTGTAGTTTTTGTTATTCATACTGCTTGGCATTCTTGGAGCTTCTTGGATTGGTGGTTTAGCATCTGGTGTTAATTTTGGAAAATTCTCAGTTATTTTTACTTCATACGTTTGCTCTGTTTCTTGCTCTCTTTCTCCTTCCAGTATTCCCGTTACACTAATGTTACATCTTTTGTCGTCCCACAGTTTTTGGCTCTTCTCTTTCATCTTTTTCATTCTTTTTTTTCTCTTTGCATTTCATCTGGAAGTTTCTGTTGACATGTTTTCAAATTTATTGATTTCATTCCTCAGCCATGCCCAGCCTATTGATGAACCCATCAAAGGCTTTCTTCATTTCTTTTGCAATCTTTTTGATTTCTAGCATTGCCTTATGATTCTTTTTTTTTTTTTAAGATTTTATTTATTTATTCATGAGAGACAGAGAGAGAGAGAGAGGCAGAGAGAGAGAGAGAGGCAGAGGGAGAAGCAGGCTCCCAAGGAGCAGGGAGCCCGATGCGGGACTCGATCCCAGGACCCTGGGATCATGACCTGAGCCGAAGGCAGACGCTTAACCATCTGAGCCACCCAGGCGCCCCGCCTTATGATTCTTTCTTAGAGCTTACATCTCTCTGCTCACATTACCCCTTATTTATTCTTGCAAAGTTTCCCTTTTTCCATTATAGCCCACGGCATGTTAATCATAGTTATTGTAAATTCCTGCTATGATAATGCCAAAATATCTGCCACATCTGATTCTGGACCTGATGCTTCAAACTATGTTTTTTGTCTTTTAGTATGTATGCCTTATAATTTTTGTTGTTGTTATTGAAAGCTAGATCTAATGTACGGGGTGAAAGATTTTATGATTTTCTGGCCTGGAGTCAGGCAGTGTCTGTTGTTTGCTATAGCTGCAGCTGTCAGAGACTACATTTTCTCTGGTATCCTTTTCATCTTCTCTGCTTTTCTTAAATGAGGTCCGAGGCATACAGCTCTTTCAGTTGCAATCTTTTGTTATTGGACAGGAGCCCTGTTGATGTGGTAGTGAGGTGTGGGGCATGAGGGAGTGTTCCGTAATCTAATGATTAGGTGTCAGTTTTGTAGCGAGCCTATGCCCCTGCGCTCTGACCTCACAGGTGCTTCTCAGTTTTTTTCACACCTCAGGTAGAACAGGAAGTAAAGAGGGCCTATTTGGGGCTATTTCCCTTCTTCCTCCTCTTGGAAGGCTAGAGGGGGCTAGAGTTGGCATTTCCCCTCCCCCAGATGGCTTAGGCTCTAATAAAATCCCACTCAGTTAGGCTCTGGTAAATAGTTTCTCTGTCGGCAAGCCTTGTTATGAAGAACAGATCACTTTGGGCATTTTTCAAGCTGGCTGCTTTTTCCTTTCCCCTGCTAGAAGTACAGTGGCATTGTTGTCTGACCTTTATTGTCACTATAAGAACCTAATAGGGCTCCTGGAAGTAAAACTTAGAAAAGTTTAGGGGCCCCTATTAGACTAGGCCTGCCTAGAGTTTTTAACTCGAGGCTACTCTGCAGGGAGTCTCCAGTAATTTCTAAGTGTTCCAATCCCGGTGCCGACTCCAGCACTGGTTTCTGCTCCCAGACTTATGATCCAGCGAGCTGTAATTCTCCATTTCAACAGTTTCTCTCTCCATTTTGGGCAGCAGCAGTCAGCCTTGTGACCTCTGATGGGTATAAGAAGAATTGCCAATTTGCAGTTGGTTCAGATGTTTTCTTGTTGTGAGGATGGGAGTGACAAAGTAAGTTCCTTTCATGTTAGACTGGAAACTGGAAGTGACCAAGAAAAATCCACTCTCAAGCTCATTTTGTTTGCCAGAATTAATTTCCTTTTGTCTCTAGGACTTAGAGGGCTTTTTTTTCTTGCTGACGGTGATTTAGAGACTAACCTCAGTACCTAAACCTAGCCTGCAGTTTCATGCCACTGGGCCCGATCCATAGGCCATTCCAAACATGGCAGATTTCCTCTTCAAAAACAAGCAAGATAGCAAGAGCATATCTGATAGCAACATGGTGTCTTATATAGCATCTGTTATCAGAGGAGTGTTGTCTTACCTTTAACATGGAATGCAATATAATAATTGGAGTGACATCCCAACACCTTTGTCATAATCTCTTCCTTAGAATTCAGCCGTAGGCCCTACACTTGAGGGTAGAAGTATGCAAAGGTATGATCACTGGGAGCTAGGGAATCGTGGGCCCCCATACAGTTCTATATGCCCCACTCTACCCTCTAGGCCCCATTGTTTCATGTCCCTACCTGATACAAAATACATTTCCCCCATCTAAGACCCTCAAAAAAGCCTGATCCAAGTACAACATCACCTCAGATTTCAAATCTTATCATTTAAATCAGGTCCACCTACCAACGTTTAGATTCCTAGGTGTAGTTGTTAAGTATACCAGCTGGACACATTACATCTTTATGTGTGGATCTATGAAACATGTTATCCTTACTTTTTCAAATGAAAGGCAGACTGTGTTTGCAGTTGAGAATATAGATAAATACTTTGCAAATGGTTATCAAATGCAGTGGGACAAGTACCCATTACATGTATATTGCCTGCTCCAATAGAAACATTCTCCCTAGTTTATCCAGGATCCATGTATTACTGCTAAGAGCTACTTTGCATTGCAGGCTTTAGTCTCTCAACTCTGAGACACATCATTTGAGGTTTTGGCGCCAGTTCACCCGTCCCACAGCCTTACCTCTCAGACCACAGGGCGAAACTTGAACTCCAGTACCTCTGAAGAACTGCAGTTACCGAAATCCTGAACGGGCTTGTCTCAGGATTTTTACACTTAATTGCTCTTGCTTAGAATCCCACCTCCTATTTTCTTCTTTTAAATTATCTCTGTGTACTACTGTAATACCCCACCAACTTCCAACTGCTCCTATCATAGAAATCCTAACATCCCCAGAAATAACATGGTGTTTTCCAAAAAGCAGATACTCAGTTAATGCTTAGGGAATGAATGAGCCAATGAACATAATATAGTATCTAATTTATTAAAATTTAATTTCGTCTACATTCTTGGATAAGCTAAGTAAATCTGTGTGTGTGTAGATTTTTCAGAGCAACAAACTGAATGTTTCGGGAATTCAAGAGTTGAGCGTTTGTTTTTCACTTCATCACTATTTCTTGAGCACAACAATTTTACTGTTGAATCTGTTCATATTTCCAAAGAAGCAATTACTCAATTGCCACATTATTCTGTTTTAGATCACAAAATAAGATGGAAATTTTCCCAGTTGGTTTTACAAAACAGCATAGCTTCTACTCCTAAACTTGATGCAAAACAATAAATGTATAATCAAAGTGGTGATTCATAAGCTTACATTCTGAAGCTGTTTAAATTTTCTATTTAAAGGAACAACATTTAGAAACTAAGTGGAAAGAAAGGAGGAAAGAAAGAAGTGAAGGAAGGAAAATCTCCAAGTTACCCGGTAAAACAGGAATATGACGATGATACGTAATATATTCCCTCCTGCCCAGCAGCAGCCCCTCGCCCTTACTGCTTATAAGGTTGATGGACCTTTTCGACCAGAAAGTGAAGAACCTGCCTAAGACCGTACTAGGGGTAATGAAGCTGCTGGATGTTACCCTGGACCATGGCCGAGCTGTAGCAGTGGCGTCAGCCACTCTGGCTCAGGCTCTGCCTTCCTCATCTCACAAAGACTCCATATTGGCATAGGCAGAAATGGGTCTGTATCATTGACCTTGGTCAGAAATCTCAGGACTTTCATCTTATTGGTTCTTTTGAACTCTTGGACCCCACAGGAGTTTATATAGCATGTAGGATCACCATCAGGAGCTTGCTTGATGCTCCAAGTACTTTGCCCGTACCAAATCTCTGGTAATGAGCTTTCTGGCCTCTCCACAGATGAAGGGCTTTCTCCGAGCATATATCTACATCACGTTCGGGAATTCTCAGATATTCTCCTCAGTGGTGAATTGCCCTTCACAAAGGCCATGCCCAGGAAGGTCATCAGGAGACCAGTCTTTTGCAACCACCGGCAGCACTCTAATGCCCATGATGGGTGAAATCCATCTTGCTGACAAGAACAATGTGTAGTTGTGTCAAAAGCCTTCAAGTCAAGGGCAAAGACCAGCTCCACATGTTAGAGGCTTTCCACAGGATCACAGGAAAATGGCCCTTATACATTTTGTTGACCTTTTTCAGTATGTGTGCTTTTGTGATGGGCTCTTTAATTTTATATACGAGCAAAAGGAACTGCATCAACTAAGGTGCCTTCTGGGTTAAAGGGCCTCTGCGTTAGTTCTCTGTGGCAGGTGGGGCTTGCGAAGTGCTTAGATTTTCATCCTCCTGGCTGTTGGCATCTTCCTCAGTTCTGCTCCGTGAAAAGTCTGCAGGACTCTGGGTGGTGAGGTAGGGGAATCCGAGAGGCCTGGAGAATGCTTTGTGTCCTAATGGCAGGCAGCATCTGGGCAATACCCAGAAAAGAGGAGAGGAGGAGATGAAGGACGCTTCTCTTGCTGCAGTGACCTGACGTCCTTCTAGATCCTGGGTACCACTCAGCCGAAGCTTAATACGGCTGCCTGGTACCTCTCAGGTCTGAAAGCAGAGGGGAGGATGTAGTAATGCTGGCGTTCTAATGTTTGTGGTCACTTTAGTCCTCCCTCAGGCAGATCCTTATATGTGATTATTGCTCCTTGTCCAAGACTCTCTAGTAATGTCACCTCCCTACAAGCTCTGAGATTTTGCCCAGCTAGATCCCTCATAAATAATAGGTGAGGATCCTAGGGTAGATGTAGGATGGAGAACTTGCAGCAGAAGGCCTAGTGCCCGGGACAGGTGATATGCTGTGTCTTAGTCCATTCGGGCTGCTATAACAACCTACCAGACTGGGTAACTGATAAACAACAGAAATTTCTCTCCGATCTAGAGGCTGGGAGTCTCAGATGAGGATGCCAGTGTGGTCGGTTTGGTGAAGGCTCTCTTCTGGGTTGCGGACTCCTGACTTCTCACTGTGTCCTCACATGGTAGAAGGGGTGAGGGTTCCCTTGGGTGCCTTTTCACGAGAGCTCCTCCCTCATGACCTAATGACATAGGCTTCAACATACGAATTGTGGAGGGGAGATGAACATTCAGGCCATCGCAGGCTGTCAGATAATAAACAGACTTAACTGTTCTTTTTCTTCACCAACCAGACTTTATGTGTCCTCTGTCCAAAAAATACTTACTTTCTAAAGGTAAGGTGCTGAACCAGATGTTTTTGTGAGCTCTCAATCTTTTGACATTGCATAACATTGCAATGTCCGGCACAGTGACTTTGACCCTCAATTATAGTAAGATGTGTATGGAATAGTAAGAACACCTACCATCTGTGTGTGTTAGTGATTTTGTGTTCATATATACATAGGCACAATTTCAAAAAACCCATGAATTATTTTGTCTTACCATGTGATTTGCTGCGATAGTAACTATTCTATTTTCATCCATTCTTTATAGTTTATTAAAATGATAATTAAAAATTCCAGTACTTATCTATAAAGACTTTTCAGGTGTTTTTATATTCTCTGGAGTCACAGTGCCACAGCTACCTAAACCCCTGTTATGTATAGGCTTGAGGTACTTTATCTGCTCCCTATAGTGTAGGAGTGGAAAGTCAGGGTTCCAAGACTCCCCAGGAAGAAAAAGGGGCAGAACTTTAAAACCTTTTCCTTCTCTGATCTTATCATCCACCTTTTCTTGCAGGCTACAGAGCCAATACAACTGTACGGCATGCGCCTCCCCTCCACCATGAAGTGTTTTGGGATCTACCTTTAGATCTGTAAAGAAAGTATTGATCAGTTGTACTTCATCAAAACTAAAAGCTTTTGCTTTGCAAGAGACACTGTTAAAAACAGATAATAAAAACCATAGACAGGAAGATTTGCATATGTTTGCAATTTACCTACATGACAAAAGACTTGTACCCAAATGAAATAAGAAAGAATAGGCTGAACAAACCATAAGAAAAAAAGAGTACAATTACAAAATATGCATAGAACTTGAACACCTTTCACGAAAGAGGATCTATGAATGGGAAATAGGCAGATGCAAATATGTTCCACACGAAGGTCCATTAAGGAACTGTGAATTCATGCAGTGATGAGATGCAACTCTACACCTACTATAATAGCTAAAATAGAAGTTACTGAAAATACCAAGTATTAGTGAAGATTTCAAGCAGTTGGATTGCTCATACGTGGATGGTGAGAAAGTAAAATGGTCCAGGATCTCTGCACATCAGTTTGTCAGCTTTATGTAGTTAAACACACACCTACCATATGATCAAGCAGCCTTTTCCTAGGAACTTAGAGAAAAGAAATGCTAAGAATCACGAACAAATGTACATAGCAGCTTTATTTGTAGCAGCCCAGAATTTAAGATGACCCAACTGGACGTCAGCTGCTCAATGTATGAAAGACTCAGGTACATCAACGCAGTGGAGTACTCCTCAGCATTAAAAAGAGAACCGATTAATGATACATGAAACATCCTCAGTGGATCTTGAGATTTAGTATGCTGAGAGAAAAAGCCGATCTGAATGTGAAATCTTACATATGGTAGGTTTTGATTTTTATAACATTCTCAAAATGACAAAATTATAGTAATGGAAAATAGATCCATGGTTGTCAAGATTTAAGGTTTGGGGAAAGGTGAGACTTCAGATGGGGAGTGTTGGAGACATTTAATATGGTGAGAGAACAGTTCTGTATCCTGATTATGGTCATTACATGAATCAATACATGTGGGGTTAAAAAAAACCCCAAAACTTAAGGAACTCTATCCCCCTGTCAAATAAGTGCATGTTAAAACTTTACAATCTGCATTAGATTGCAGTTTATTTAATAATCTTGTGTGACAAGATTGTTCTTGCCATGACATGTGCCGCATTCACAGGGAGGAGGAGGTAAGCCACCTACACGGTTTCCTCCTCAGACATTGAAGGACAGAAGGGAAGTGGATCATTCTCTTTTTCTATTTCTCTCTCCTTCACTTTTGGTAGTTTAAAAAGAGCTGTGTCAGATAATGGCTTTGGTTTTCATTTTATGGGTCTTATCAATTACTTATTGTATTTTGATCTCCTTTTCACATTGGTTATTAGAAAGGACAGGACCAAACTTTGTTCCCAAACAGGGATATACAACAGACATGTTGTGTGCTAGGTCCTTGTTGAATTCAACTTGGCATTTCTATTCTTATTAAAAAAAAAAAAAATCTAGGTTTAATCATTCAAATTTTAAATTGTATTATTTTATTGTAAAGTCTTTTTTACATAAATATCCTTAAATTGTTACTGGGACTCATGGGACTGAATTATATTGATGAATAAATCAAGCAGTGTTATGAAGGAAAATGAAAATATATAAGAAAATGACACAGGAACATTTTTCAAAGAATATAGATATGAAAGATGCAGTTTTAGATAACAGGATTGTCGTACCTCGATGTTCCAATCAGTAAAATACAGAGGATTTAGGAAATTTGCTTGTTGAGAGATGGGTGTTCAGGGACATGGAATCGGAATATGTAATGCCAGTTTGACAAAACAGAATATATTTTTTAAAGATTTTATTTATTTATTTGACAGAAAGAGAGCACAAGTAGGCAGAACGGCAGGCAGAGGGAGAGGGAGAAGCAGGCTCCCCGCTGAGCAGGGAACCCAACGTGGGGCTCCATCCCGGGGCCCGGGAATCATGATCTGAGCCGAAGGCAGACGCTCAGCCGACTGAGCCACCCAGGGGCCCCAACAAAGCAGATTATTGAGCAGAAGTGGTTTTCAGTACAGCGAAAGTATAGGAAAGTGTCCATGTTCAGTAAGGAATATAGAACACAAGAGTTGCAGAGAGAGTAAAAATGACAGAGCATATGTTATAATCATGTAAAATAATAGCAACTGCTGGGACACCTGGGAGGCACAGACAGTTAAGTGTCCAACTCTTGGTTTTGGCTCAGGTTGTGATCTCAGGGTAGAGAGATTGAGCCTCAGGTCAGGCTCCATGCTCAGCCCAACTCCCTCTGCCTTCTCTCCTCCCCCTCAAATAATAAATAAATCTTTTTTAAAAAATAATAGCAACTGCTTTATGATCCAGTGGGAATTTATAACTACTTAAAAGCAAGAATGGGGCAGCAAATCATTTAGATCTGCAGCATAGGCATACTAAAGAAACAAGATGATAAAGTGGAAAAAGAAGGAAGAGTTTCGATTTGCAATATTGAGGTGCTGCTCTGACTATAAAATGGTATTAGGGAAAATACTGGTGTCTAGTCATTCTTTTTTACCTTTTTTGGAGAATACGGGCAGATTTTTTAAAAAGAAAAAGTAAAGTAGTATGAGAATTGCACTGCCAACTAATATGTATATGCCCTGTGTAATGGAAAATCTGCAGAATCACCTTCAGATCAAAAGCATGTGGGAAAACTTGGGAATTGATGAGTTCTGGAAAGAGGGCCATGGTTCAAAAGCAAAGAAATAAAACATGCTCACTGGAGAAGAGAGAATATAATTCTTTAATAAAGGAAAAGAAAATAACATGGAGCAGGTAATACCATGGGGAGAAAATTACTTAGGCATGAAATAATGCAAATTTATATCAATGTGAACAAAATCATTAGTGCCTTTGTTATCAGGACAATTTATGAATGCAAACTTTGTAATAGAAGAATGTCTTTACCAGAAAATAAGTATGTGATGTGTAACTAACAACTGGGAAGTTAGCAACACTGACAGTAGGGGAGAAGAATTAAGTAAGTCATGAATCCCAGTTCTGTTTATGTGGTTTTTACTTTGTGAAAGATACTCACATGTTAATTTAGGAAATGTGTTAAATAATAGTCTGTGAGGGAATATCTGCTTTATCTGACATTGTTCTCATGAAAATCAATAAGTAAAAAAAGAAGTACATTTTCAGTTACTACTCAGAATTAATGGCAGCAGTGAAAATACTATGTATTTTAAATAGCACAGTTTCTTTATATGAGCTTGGGTAACAAACATAGAAATACAACGTGTAATACTGAAAGCAATCAATGTCTTTTGTTGTTGCCACTATTAGTTGCATAAGAGCACTTCATATAAATGTTGAAAATAGTGAATGAATCCAATCATGTCAGGGAGGAGTGTGTGTGTGTGTGTGTATGTATATATTTCTGCTTTTAAAATATAACTTAAAACTTTCTGGAGGGAGCCCGTTAAGCTGGTTGAGTGCACATAGCCTAATACTTAGATTTTAAATATTTTTCCTAATTATTAAAGGGTTAAGTTAGAGAATGTGTGTTTCCTTTCAGTGTCAGGATAGTTAGATTTATGTGTCAGTCTAACTGGGCCATGGGGTGCCATGGTCAAACATGATTCTGGGTGCTTCTGTGAGGGTGTTTTTGTATGAGATTAACATTTAAATTCATAGATTGTCCTCCCTAAGGTGGGTACTCCTCTTATAATCACTTGAAGACCTGAATAGAACAAGGTCTAAGAGAGAATTCCTCCCGCCTAATTGCCTTTGAGATCGGACATTTTTTTCCCCTATCTTTAGACTCGAAGTATTAGCTCTTCTGGGGTTTCAAGTCTGCTGGCCTTCATACCGGAACTAAACCTTCAGCTGTCCTGGGTCTCCAGCTTGTCAACTCATTCTGCAGATCTTGGCAGTTGTCAGCCTCCATAATCATGTGAGTCAATTACTTACAATAAATCTCTCTAGATCGATCAATAGGTACATAGATACATGAAGATGTATACACACACACACACACACACACACACACACACACACACACACAAGCATCCTATTGGTTCAGTTTCTCTGCAGGGTATGTAAATCATATTTTAAATATTTATAGAATTTTATAAACATAAAAGAAATGCATATGTGTTTTATCAGTGTTGGAAAATATAGAAACCATAAATAATTAAGTAATCATATACCTTTCCACAAGGAGGAGAGGAACATTTTTGATATTTTGCCCTGCATGTTTATACTCTAATACTTATTTATAAATGTGTATCTATGAATATATATATATGTATACACATACATATATACACACACAAACATACTTGTGTGTGTTCCATAGTCTTTCCATCCAAGTTTTTATTCTAATGTGTTTCAAATGTTGGATGGCTTGCAGTTTGAAAGCATTTATTTGTCATAAAAATTTAGGTTTTAAATTTGGATTATACTACTTACACTTCTGGAGAAGATGGAATAATAGGAAATGGATCTAGCCACCTGCCAGAAGCAACTAAGAAAACAGGAAAAGTGCCAAAATATATATGACAACCATTTTCAATATATTGGCCATCAAGCAAGGAAAGACAGTGACTCCCAAAGCATTGAAAAGAAAAAAAGTAAGCCTAGAATTGCACCAGCTTGTTGCCTTGAGTCCATAGTGCAGAGACTGGTAGTCAACATAAAACCTGCAGCTCAGGAGTTGAGAAGATGAAACTGAGGGTCAGAGGAGGACCAGGAAGTTAAGAATTCACAGGACAAAGTACCAGAGTGAGAGAGCTGCACAGGGGGGAGAATTTCAGACTCCACATGGGGCATTTCCTACTTGCACAAGTCAGAGTGGAAAACCATACCATGCCCAGGGCATCAGAGAGAGTACTCAGAAAGTTGTTTCTGTCATGATGCAGGCTTAGTCCTATATTTATCTGGGTTTGGCAACACCCAACAAACCTTTAAAACAAAAATTGAAAAAACACAGTGTTTCTAAGAATCTTACCTGAGTTACACAATAAAGCCCAAGAACATATAGGTATTAAATATATATGTGTGTGTGTGTGGAGAGAGAGAGAGAGAGAGAAACAGTATCTGACACACTTGGGCTTGATAAGTGTGAACAAGGCCAAATTCACAATGTTTGGCATCCAATCAAAAATTGCCAGGCATGCACATCAGAAAAAAACCGAAATCTTGCCATTTGCAACGACATGGTTGGAACTAGAGGGTATCATGCTAAGCCAAATATGTCAATCAGAGAAAGACAAGTATCATATGATCTCACTGATATGAGGAATTTGAGAAACAAGACAGAGGATCATAGGGGAAGGGAGGAAAAAATGAAACAGGATGAAACCAGAGAGGGAGACAAACCATAAGAGACTATTAATCTCATGAAACAAACTGAGGTTTGTTGGAGTGGTGGGGGGTGGGAGGGATGGGGGGGCTGGATGATGGACATTGGGGAGGGTATGTGCTATGGTGAGCGCTGTGAATTGTGCAAGACTGTTGAATCACAGACCTGTACCTCTGAAACAAATAATACATTATATGTTAAAAAAAGAAAAAGGTAATAGGAAGGGAAAAATGAGGGGGGAATCAGAGGGGGAGATGAACCATGAGAGACTATGGACTCTGAGAAACAAACTGAGGGTTTTAGAGGGGAGGGGGTGGGGGGATGGGTTAGCCCGGTGATGGGTATTAAAGAGGGCATGTACTGCATGGAGCACTGGGTGTTATATGCAAACAATGAATCATGGATCACTACATCAAAAACTAATGTTGTAATGTATGATTACCAACATAACATAATAAAATAAAATTAATTTAAAAAAATTGCCAAGCATGCAAAGAAGCAGAAGAATATGTCCACTAGTAGGAATAAAAATTAACTGATCAAAATTTATCTAGAAATGATATAATAGGATGAGTAGACAATGACCTCAAAAGAGTTATAACTATCTGATTTTTTTGAAAAAATAAGAATAAAAATAAAACATGTTAAATAGAGACACCTAAGATATAAAGAAACACAAATGAACTTTGTGGTACCAAGTGCAATGTCTGAGATAAAAATACACACTCTTTTGGACTAATGACAGATTAGATATGACAGAAGAAAAGATTAGTCTATGTTGAAGTCACAGTAAATTTTTATAGTACACCTGTGTATCCAAAGGAAATGAAAACACTAAGCCAAAAATATATCTGTACTTCCACCATCATTGCAGCGTTCTTTCAGTAAGCAAGACATGGAAGCAACCTAAGTTTCCATTGATGGATGAATGGATAAATTAAATGTAATACCTATAAAGTATTATACACTCATAAAAAGAAGGAAATCCTGCCATTTGCAACAACGTGGATGGACCTTGAGGGCATTGTGGTAAGTGAAATAATTCAAAGACAAACACCATATGATCTCACTAATATGTGAGAATCTTTAAAAAACACCACCACCACCAAAAAAAAAAAAAAAAAAAATTCCCAGTGAATAAATACAGAGAACCGATTGGTTGTTGCCAGAGGTAGAAAGTGGGGTGGGTGAAATGGGTGAATGTGGTCAAAAGGTACAAACTCCCAGTTTATAAAGTAAGTCCTGGTAGAAAAAGAAAATTACGGAATCAGTTTTAAAATAATACCTGTCATGGGCTAATTTTATTCACCACAGAAGATGTTGCTGAATTTATTAGGCATGATTTAAACAGACAGTTGTGATTTCTCTGTATTGTTTGAATTATTTCGCTGCAAGAATATATGCACCATTATCTTGGTAATTAAAATATTTAAATAAGTCTAACAACAGAAATAGCAGCTGTGTTTTAAAGTAACTGCTAGCTGATGCAATAGACCCAATGTGAAATCTGAACAGCTTCACAGAATGAAGACTCATTTCTGGATGTGGGTTGGAAGGGGGTCTGTGCTGTCACGTGACTCAGGGATTCAGGCTCCATCCATCATCTAAACGCGGGTTTCAGTGTTTGCTATAGAGCAGAAGAAGGAAGTGTGGAGGTGGAATACTGTCTGTCAGTAGGCTCAGAAATGAGAAAAAATGCTTCCACTTACTTTTCAGTGGCAAGGGTCGTCCCATGACCCTTTCTAACTACAAGCGAACTGGGCTGAAGAGTCTACTGGTGTGTCAAAGAGGAGGGCAAGGCACCTGTGGGTGAGTAGCTCTAGTCTGTCCCACAAACTTACATAGTAGATACTCAGGGAAAGAGCTATTATTAGAATTTATGAAAACACAGGATACCTGGGGGGCTCAGTCGATTAAGCACCCAGACTCCTGATTTCAGCTCAGGTCATGATCTCAGGGCCGTGAGACTGAGCCCCATGTTGACTCCACACTCAGCTGGGGATCTGCTTAAGTCTCTCTCCCTCTCCCTCTGCCCCTTGCCTTGCTCACCCTCTCTCTCTCTCTCTCAAATAAATCTAAAAAGAAAAAATGAAATTGTTATGAAAACAATCTCCTCTATTCCTGGTGGAGTTTCTGGCAAGGCTAAGTCTGCCTTGAAATTCTACGTTTTTGAGAGCCTACCCTGTGATAGGTGAGCTTCACAATACAAGATCACATGAGGTTTATCCAAAGGATTCTATAAAACTTCAGCAGGGAGGGATCATTTTCTTCTCATGAAAGCTTCTTTCTGGACTAACCATTGCAGTAGATTCCAGATTCTCAATAGGAAAAGAATGTTCTCTTTCTACTGAAGCATGGTCAAAACCTTAACTTATGAGTCCAGGCAACCCTCAGCATGATTGAATGTGCAGGACAGTTTACAAGTGCCATTAGGCCCAAGGAAAAACCAAGGTATTCTGTGGCAAGGACTGAGGTAAGAGGAAGCAGAAAGATGGGGAACTATTTTAATCTTTGCTGTTCAAAGATAGCATGTCTACCAAGGAACCATTTTCCTCTCATAGAAGTACTTTGGGTTTTGAGGATTTCAGCCTCACTAGATGTTTGCTTCATAGTGAAATCCCTGGTCATTCCTCATCCCCAAATTGCGAGGGAGGCTTTGGTTACTGACCACTTAGTTAAGCTCACTCATCAGTGTATTTGTTCAGAGGCCAGTCTCAAATACCACACTGTTAAAATTATACTGCATACCTCAGGATGATTTCAAAAACCTTCTCTGCTTGCAGGATCATATCCCCAAACTAGTAGCTGTGCCAAAGCAAACTCTACTTATGAGCCCACTTGGGACATATTTTGAGAATGTAGTGAAAACATACATGGGTTCTAAACTTCTGTTTCTGAAGTGATCTTTTACATGGATGTGTCAAACCTGTCTTTAACCACCTTTTATATCCCAGGGCCTGTTGCTGTCATAGACATTCCACATGAAGAAAATGATTGCCAGGGAGCTGGAATGTTCTAAGTCGGGAGGAAGGCAGGTGATTCTGGACTGTCTTTACATTGGCAACAAGGAATGTCCTTCAGAGAAAAAGACGGTGAAGAATTGGCCAGCAGGTGAGCTTCCAGAGTTGGATAGTAGGTCACAGTAGGAATGACCTGGGGGAAGGATACTGTAATGTGGGAAAATGCTGGAATTGAACAAAAGCCAGCACTGGGCTCTCAAGAAACCCTGGGGTGAGGGACAGCAGGATCCTAAGTAGAAGAATCCCACAGATAATCCCCCAGTTGCGGTTTATTATCACACTCACCTTCCTTCCCTAGGCCCTGCTTGTAATGTTTTGGCTGCAGGGTCCTCATACTTACCACCTAGGAGCCATTGTGGAACAGTGAGAAGAGAAATGAATCAAGAGACACAAGATCAGTCTCAGGCTGGGAGAAGTAGCACAGTGTGGGCTCCAGAGAGATCAGACCAGGCTCTATTCCTGGTTTGGTCACTTCATTAACCATCTGAACTTGAGAGTATTTCAAGTTCTTCCTCTGTTAAATGCATTGGATAAGCTCCAGCCTACAGGACTTTTGGAACTGTATGAAATGTATATAAAGCACCTAGTACAGTGATTAGCAAACATTGGGTCTCTTATGAATGACAATTATTACTCTGATCATTTTGGTCCCAGATGATACCACCCACACCTTTGTAATATTTTTGTTTGTTTGCTTTGATCCAGCATATGTCAGGGAATATGCACTGCAGGACAGAGAACACCAAAATAGCCAATATGTTGCCTGGCAAGAAAATTGTCCCTATTTGAGCATATGTTGTTTAATTTCACTATGAGTCTTACCCAGTTAGAGGTAACTCAGTGGTGCCCAGCTTAGAATTTACAGAATTGTACTCAAGAAAACCTAATTACAATGCCATTTCAATGGAGTGGGCTCTGGCTCTCCTCATCCAAAGCAGAGTGTGAACTTGGTGGCGTCTTGACCACACTTCAAGGGAGTATCACCCTGCTTCTTTGAGGTTTCTTAGCTATGATGTACATGAAACGCCTAGTTTGTACCCTGTGCTCACCTGCAGTAGGATAGGAGCGTAGGACCCCATCTGTTCCTGCTTCAGGTGGAGAGGTCTCTGGTTTTCCCACACTCCCAAGGTAGCTGTTTAGAGCAGGTTTCATTCCAGGCTTCAGTCTGTCCACTCCCAGACACACAATCTGATGTCTGCCCCTTTTTTTATGATTTGCTTAGCCTCACTTAACCCAGTATTCTGCCTCTGAGGGCTTGCACAGTCCCAGCCCCGAACCGCCTGGCCTCAGGTAATTTACACTTGACTGCTCTCAGCTGGAACTTCCTCAGCCCTTCTTTTTTGTTGACCTTTAGGTCTTAGAGTGTATCTCACCATCTTCCTTTGATGGTAGCTGCTCCTAGACTTGTAATTCTATGGGCAGTGGCTCAGTCTTCTTTTTCTTACTACTCCCTCATACTACCATGGAGTCTTCCAAAGAGCAGATGCTGAATTAGTGCTTGGGCATTAGACAGTAAGCGGGATTTCTAATGTATTATGATTTCATTTCTCCCACATTCCTGAATAAGCAGAGAAAAATCCAGATATATATACATATAATATCTGCATATACATCTTCTATACAGATATAGACAGATATATAGATACAGATACATATTAAAGACTAAAAGAATCAGCCTCACCGAGAATTTAACCATTTACTGTCCTGTTTCTCTTTTTCGTAATTCCCAAGTAATTTTCCCGTGGAGTTATTACACATTTCTGACAGTCCCTATGCCAATAACATGTTATCATGTTCTGCTTAATAGAAAATATAGAAGGTTAAAAAAAAAACTGGACTCCTTGTACAACTTGCTAATGCTACCCCTGAGATACTTCACATCACATTAAGAAGCTCACACTCCAGACTTCAGAAGCTGAAGCAAGCAAGAGCCACATCTGCCCCCCCCATCCATATTCTCTCCAGACTGGTGGAAGGGGTGAGGCCCTGTGGAACTGCATTGTTCGGAGGTTGGTGGCCCCCTCAGATCTCACTTGGTTGGAATCTGGACGGTTGCCTCAGCCCCCACTGTTAAGGGGTTGGTGGTTGCCTCAGTCTTCAGGGTCTTCACCCTGACTCCTAATACAATCTAGAAATTCTCCCTCTGCATACTTGAGGTCACCGCCTTTGACGAGGTCCCTCACCTCCATGAGACACCATGGGATGAAGTGAGTATGATTCATCCTGTTACCACACCTGGGTCTCTCAGGTCTGAGAGGATGGTGAGACTGTTTATTCCTCTCTTTTCCGTTGGGTGTTTTCCTTAGTCCTCAGGCTTCACTCTGGTCCTTTCTATGACCTGGAGGCCTGTTCTCTCACACTAACTCCTATTAATTCCCTCCGACCACCTAGGATTGCCTTACGTGGCAAAACTTCCTGTGGTCACGTGGCTGACAGTAGGAGACGTATTCTGTGGCATCTCCACTTTTATGATCTGGGTGGTTCCCTCTGTGCTTAGGGCCCTGTGCTTCATTTGTGGCATGACCTGGAATTTCTCCCTCTGCTAACCTGACGCTTCCTCTTTAGACCAAGTGCCTCACCTCCCTGAGATGGCCCTAGAAGGAAATGAGTGGGACTCATCATGCCCCCATTCCTGGCTTTACTGAGGGAAGACACCAGTGGCAGGGCTCTGTGTGGCCCCTTCTGTTCTGGTTGGGGTCCCCTTATCCTCCTTTAGAATGATCAGCTTGACACCAGTTAGGAAGTAGGTTTCCTCCCTCTACTGAGTGAGGCTGCTCCCATTAGACAAAGGCCCTCTCCTCCGGGAGACCACTTCCTGTGGAAAGAGGGACACCTCAGCTGGGGAGCTTTGCCCTGGGCCTCCTAGGGCTGACAGCAAGGGTGGGACTCTGGGCATTCTCCTCGATTCTGGGGTGAGTGGTCCCCTTGCTCCTCATTCACGGTCCTCATCTTGACTCATGACCGGACCTGGGAATCTACCCTCCACTCCCCTAAAAAACCCGTGCTCCTCAGACTAAGGCCTTTACTTGCCTGGAAGCTCCAGACTGGAAGTGTCAGGATGAATCCTGTCTGTCCAGGGCTGTTGGGATCTTCTGAAAGATGATAGTAGGGGCAGAATTTTGTGACATCCCACTCGTCTGGAGCTAGTAGCCCCTCAGTCCTTGCTCAGGTTTTTGACCTTGACTCTGGGTGGCATGTGGGGCTCCTTCCTCCACTAAGTCAGCCAGCCTTACACCGAGGTCGTCACCTTCCGGGGACACTGGAGGGAGAAGTCAGGCTGCGGTTCGCTGGCTTACCCCTGCCCGAGGCCTCTGTGTGCCCTGCTCTGTTACGGGGGTCCACTCACCAGCACTCATTGTCCTCACCTTAAATACAATGAAGGCCTATGAGGGTCTCGTACGTGGGCAGAATCAGAGCTGCTGCACAGGCCCAAGGACCTCACCTCCCTCTGAAGTCACTTCCTCTGCTCCCCACCAGAGGAAATGAGGGGTGACCATAGCCACACAAGGCAGAAAGTAGGGTATGTGTTGTGGAGCCCCGACTGTTCTGGGATGGGCAGTTCCTCATTCCTCATTCAGGGTCCTCACCATGATACCTGTTGGGCGGGGCCCCCCCCCCCCCCCCCCCCCCCCCCCCCCCCCCGCCCACTGACCCGAGGACACAACCCTTAAACCATGGTTCTTATATCCCTGAGAACCTTGAAGAATGAGTTAGGGGATGCTCGGGCTGCAGCTCTACCTGAGGCCCTCTAGGTCTGAGAGTAGCTAAGGCATGGTCTCTCAGCACTCCCTGTATTCTGTGCCGTTGGTGCCTAGCCCCCCATTCATACAGGGTTCTCATTTTGTCTTCTGTCTCTTTGATGAAAGGCTGCTGGCAAATCCTCATCCCTGCAAACACTTGAGCAGGTTCCTGACTGCAAACCTTGCAGACACTGGGACACTGTCCCTAGGAAGATGTGAGATGGGGAAGCTGTGACACAAGGCCGGGGGCTGCCCGGGTGTTAAGCTGTCAGAGAGGATTCACCCTGATCTCTTCCTTCTCTGCGCCAGCTAGACAGCATCTTACACAGTTTCACTCCTGACAGATTTCCTTCCTACACAGAAAGGGCAGAGCAGGATAAATTGGAGAGCCCCCGATCTTTTCAGCTTATCTGATATTGCCTATATAGATGATCATATTGTCACTGAATATAATTTTTTTCTTTTCTTTCTTCACACATTTACTCAGCATTACTATTACTGCGGCTGTGTATTCCAAAACACTGCTTTGGGTCAGGGTTTTGTTTATCCCATGACATATATCTTGGAGTAATGAGAAGAAAAACGAAATAGAAGCTACAAGGTCTGGCTCAGGCTGGGAAGAAAGGAAGAGCATGGGTCTCTAGACTGATCCGGACCAATCCAGACCAGGGATCCAGTCCCAGGGAGGTCACTCACCACTCGTGTGAACTTGAGATATTTACAAGCCGTTTATCTGTAAGTGAACTTCGCTAAGCTCTATCCTATAGGAACGTTGGCATTTATGTACTATGTAAAGCACTTGGCATACTCATTAAGAAATATTGGGTCTGAATGAATGGCAGTTATTATTATGAACCCCCCAAAATACCACCCTCCCATTTAAGTTCATTTTTACTCCAGTAGATAGCAGAGAATATACAGTGCACAGGGACAAAAACAAATGTTCTAAAGCTAAAAAAAATTAAAGTATCTTATATTTTTACTAAGACTAAAAGGAAAAGGCAAACCATGAATTAAACACCTTTTATTTTTTTTTAACTATTTTGTTCTCCATTATGTGTTCCTAACTCTTTTACTGTGTGGTTCTTCCACATTTCCATGAAAATCCCTATTGCAGTGCCATGTTACCTGCTTTTGGATCACGAATACAATATAGATGGTTTGTGACTTTCTTTGTGATAGACACCAACGCTGTAACTCTCATTTGTGAAACAGCGATAAATGAGAGCCATGTCATTCTTAAGTTTATACTCGAACTAAATGAGCTATTCCAAGAAAAAACATTGGAAAACACCTAAATAAATATAACTGTGTATGTGTTTATAGAAGCTAGCCGTTTCGAACAAATAGGAAGAAGACCTGTGCTTTGTCCCCTCCAACCCCTAGGACTCTGCACGACCTGGAAGGTCGACTGCCCTCTTCCACCGCAAGGAAAAGCAGCCGCCCCAGCTGATTTGACTAGACGCGGCGCCAGCCAGGGGCCGCTGCGCGCTCCTGCTGCTCTTGCAGCGCCTCCTCGTACAACGCGGGGAAGCTGCTGGGCACGGTGTCGTTGATCTTGGCCAGCACCTGCAGCACCTGCATCTTGCTGGTCTCCGCGCGGGCTCGCGGGCCCCACAGGAACTCGTGGCGCGGAGGGTCGCTGGCGGGCACCGCGCGGTACTCCAGGTAGCCCTGGCGCACCAGGTCTTGGGTGATGAGCTTCTGGGGCTCGCCGATGATCAGGTGCCTCCTGCCCTGGTGCATGCCCAGCATGTTGAGGAACTCCCAGACCTCCTCCTCGGTGGCGCGGTTGCCCTTCATGAAGATCAGGCCCAGGAGCGCCATCAGGAGGCCGGTCTTGGGCAGCCCCTTGTTGCCGTCGCTCGGGAGGGCCAGCTTGCTGACCAGGGTGTAGGACTGGCTGCAGGCGTCGACCTCCCTGAGCTCGAGCCCGAAGACCAGATCCATGCGCTCCGAGGCGAGCCTGAAGATCTCGGGGAAGTGCTCGCGGTACTTCCTGCTGACCATCTTCAGCATCGCGGCCCGCGTGATGGGCTCCCCGCTGCTGTGCTTCTCCAGCAGGAACTGCACCAGCAAGCTGGCCTTGCGGGTGAGGGGGTCTTTGCGGGTGGCCGGGGGGGCCGCGGGGGCGGCCGCGTTCTCAGCGCCCTGGTCACGTGGCGGGCCTGGAGGGCCCGCGCCAGGAGACCCAGGGGCGGGGGCGCCCTGGGGCTGCGGGGCGGGACCCGCCTCGGGGGAGCCCGGGGGCATCGCCCCCACATCGGGTGGGGGGCAGCGGGGGGGCTCCTCTGCTGCGGCGGCTGGTGCTGCCGCAGCAGGAGCACCCCCGACACTCTGAGCCTCACCACGGCTCTGGTGGCGTTTCTCCCGGGCAGGGACCTTGCTCTTCTGGCCCCGAGGCATGGCGACACTGGGCAGGGCTGGTAGGTGGCGAGGGCACCTGGAGAGGGGGACGGTGAGGTGGGGGAGCCCCTTCAGCGGAGAGATCCCGCCCTGGCTTTGACCACGGCCGCCCCTGCAGGGTCCCCCAGGGCACTGCTCTAGGACCCCCACAGGCCTCTCTTTACCCTGGTCAGCCTGGGCCCTGAGCACCCGGTGGAGGAAGGGGGTGTGAGCCTCGGGTCCCCAGGCAGACAGCCCTGCCCCGGGGTTACTGGGGTGACGCCAGTGTTCCTGACAGGGAAGATCCCAGTGTCCGGGTGGGGGGTCCTCGCAGTTCACATTCAAGATCGTCCTGTTAATAACTGTTGGCAAGACCCGCGCCCCCACCCCCCTCCCCTGCTCTGAAGGAGACGCTGTGATCTTCCAGGGTACCCTGGAGGAGGAAAGCAGGGAGCACTTCAGCCCACCCCTCGAGTCCGGGGGCACCTACTGATGAACACTTATGGGAGGGCCTCTCTGCCCAGAGTTCGTGGGGTCCTCAGAGTGATGCAGAATCCCCACTTGGACTCCGTGTAGGACCTGGGACCCTCCCTTCCTCTGACTGGGGCTGCACCTGCAGATCAAAGCTCTAACCTGCCTGAGACCTGATAGGAGAAATGATGGGATGTGTCAGCCTGACATTCCTTTCTTGGGATCTTAAGGGTCCGCAGGAGGGGACAGGCCATATTGTCTCTGGTCCCCCTCCCTTCAGGGGGGTGGTTCCCCCGGTCCTCACCCAGGGTCCTCCCTTGACTGCTGGCAGAGCCCGGAGCTGCTGTCTCTTGCCCTGCGGCTGGCCACTCACGCTAATGGCAGCAGGGCCTGGAGACTCCTTAGGAGCCTGACAGTCCTCAGCCTGAGTCCGGCAGGACCTGGAAATCCTCCCTCAGCTCACCTGCTGCCAGCCCCTTAGACCAAGGCCCCTACCTCTCCGAGTCTCCGCAGCACAACGTGAGGGAGCACCTCAGTCCTCAGAGCCGCCCGGACCCTCCCAGGCCAAGGCCAGGAGCGGGGACCCTGCGTGGCCCCTGTTCTGGGGTAGGGAGTCTCCCCAGTCCTCACGAAGGACCTCTCCTTCCCGCCAGTCGGCCTGGGATCTCTGCCTGTGCTGAGCCGAGCCAGAGTCCCGCATCCCCCGGCCAAGGCCTGCGATCCCCGAGACCCCGCGAGGTAAGTGAAGGGCCTTGGGGCTTAACGGCCATATTGGGGCCTCCGAGCCGCGAGTGCAGGGGCGGAGCGGGACAGGGTCTGTTGGGCCCCTCTTTCCAGGGGAGATGGGGCTGGGGGGCTGGGGGGCTGTCGGGGGCTTGTCCCCACGGTTGTAACCCGGGACTCCTGGGACGTCGACCCCCAACCTCAACTCCCTCCATCGTCTCTCAGTGTCTTTCCTTGACTCTTTGTAGGAGTTGTGATACCTCCCCTGTGCTGACTTAAGGCCTCACTCCAATGACTTAAACTCCCTGAGACTCCTCCTGATAAATAGTGCAGGTACTCCTCATCTGGCCACTCCTTCCAGAGCTTTTATTAGACATTTACACCTTATTCAAGTCCTGTTCAAATAACACCATACTGTCATTCTTAGTACATGTGTCTCATAGCAGAGTATTCCCAATTTCTCCCTTCCTATAGGTCATACCATTGATGCCATTTATTTTGCTTATCCATAAGGTATAGTCACTGGTTGCATTGTTGTTTTAATGTTATTTTGAACTCATAGATATGGTTTTGAACAAATGAAAAAAGGAGAAAACTAAAGGCTTTTTATTATCTTCATGTTTTCCTTCCCCAGCTCCTTCCAAACTTCTGATCTATATCATTTTTTTTCTCTGAGAACTTCTTTTAACATTTCTTATATAGTACATCTACTTGTGACAAATTCCCTTGGTTTTTGTTTGGCCGAAACGGTCTTTGTTTCTCATTAACTTCTAAGGTTTTTTCACTGGCTACAGAATTCTAGTTGGGCGGTAGGTATTAGGTTTTTTGTTTTGTTTTTGATGTTTTAAAAACTTACTCTCTTTTGGCTTGCGTGGTTTGTGAAGAGAAATAGGATGTAACTGTTACCTTTGTGTCTTTAAGTCCCATCGGTGCCCAGCTTCTCCCAAGAATTCTTTCTCTTTGATTTTCTGCAGTGTTTGATATATCTGGGTGTAGTTTTCTGTTTTTTGTTGGTTGGTTGGTTGGTTGGTTGGTATTTATCCTGCATGGTTTTCTCTGATCTTCTTAGTTCTGTGGCTTATTTTCTCTCATTAATTTTGGAAAATTCTCATTCATTATTTGTTTAAATATTGTTTCTTCTCCTTGTCTTATTACTGCTAGGCAAAGGTTATGTCTTTTATAATCGTCCCACTATTCTTGATTATTTTCTTCTGCTTTTCTTTTTTCCCCTATTTTCTCTTTGACTCTTACTTTGGGGAGTTTACCTTGACATACCTTTAATTTTCCTGGTACTTTCCTTGGTCATGTCTAGTCCACTGGTGAGCCTATCATAGGCATTCTTCATTTCTGTTACACTGGTTTTGGTTTCTCACCTTTCCTGTTGATGCTTTCCTAGAGTTTCCATCTCTGTACTTACATTACCCACTCTTATTGAATGTCGCTCATTTTTACCATTAGAGACCTAGCATCTCAATTATAGCTAGTCTAAGATTCTAGTCTGATAATTCCAAATTATCTTCCATATCTCAGTGTGGTTAATTTGCTTGCTTTGTCTCATCAGACTTGTTTTTCCTGCCACTTAGCATACCTTGTAATTTTTTGTTGAAACTAGACATGATTTATTAGATAATAGGAACTGAGTGAAATTGGTCCTTAGTGTGAGAGTATACGTTTATCTGAATAAGAGTTACACTGTGTTTACTGTTTGCTGTTACTGTTGGTATCTGAGGTTTCCATTTCCATGAGTGTTGTGTTTGGTTCTCTCTAGAAACTCCTTCGTAAATAGTCTGAGCCTTGCAGTTTTTAGCCATAATTCTCTTGTATTATATTGGAACCTTGCTGATGTGGTGCTAAGGTGTGCGGGGAGAAGTGTTCTGTATTCCTATTATTAGTTCGTCATATTTTACTGATTCTGTGCCCCTGGGCTGTTAGCGTCACAAATGCTTCTCAGCTCTCCCTCCACCCCCCTCTTATATGAGACAGGGTGGCAAGAGGGGGCTGGACTTAGGATTTTTACTTGACCCAGATTTGTTGGTTTCAGAAAGTAGAAAAAAACTGTCTGTGCCCGTCTTTGAAAATGGTAACTTTTTCCTAGGTGTATTTCAAAAGGGTTTTCCCCCTCTTCCTGTCAGAAACATGAGGAAATTTTTCACGGATCTTTACTATGAGAACTTGGTGTAGCTCTAGAAGGTAAAACTTAGAAAAGTGTGGGGGATCCCCTATGATTAGGTACCTAGGAGTTTTTAGTTCTGAAGCTTGCCATGTACAGCTTCCTTCTAGTATTGCCTCAATTACAGTTTAAGTTATTTTTAATTTCAATTTTTTTCTGTAAATTTAATTTAGTTAACATATAGTGTATTACTAGTTTCAAGGGTAGAATTTAGTGATTCATCAGTTGCATATAACACCCGGTGCTCATTACATCACGTGCCCTCCCTAATGCCCATCACCCAGTTACCCCATCCCCCCACACCCCTCCCCTCCAGCGACCCTCAGTTTGTTTCCTATACTTAAGAGTCTCTTATGGTTTGTCTTCCTCTCTGATTTCGTCTTATTTTATTTTTCCCTCCCTTCCCCTGTGCTTCTCTGTTTTGTTTCTTAAATTTCACAAACGAGTGAGATCATATGATAATTGTCTTTCTCTGATTGACTATTTCACTTAGCATAATACCCCCTCGCTCCATCCACATCATTGCAAATGGCAAGATTTCATTCTTTTTGGTGGCTGAGTTCCATTGTATATATATACCACATCGTCTTTATCCATTCATCTGTCAGTGGACATCTGGGCTCTTTCCATAGTTTGGCTGTTGGGGACATTGCTGCTATAAACATTGGGGTGCATGTGCCCCTTCGAATCACTGTTTTTGTATCCTTTGGATAAATACCTAGTAGTACAATTGCTGGGTCGTAGGGTAGCTCTATTTTCAACTTTTTGAGGAAACTCCATACTGTTTTCCAGAGTGGCTATACCAGCTTGCATTCCCATCAACAGGGTAAGAGGGTTCCCCTTTCTCCGCATCCTCACCAACATCTGTCATTTCCTGACTTGTTCATTTTAGTCATTCTGACAGGTGTGAGGTGGTATCTCATTGTGGTTTTGATTTGTATTTCCCTGATGCCAGGTGATGTATACAGTTTAAGTTTTCCTACCCCTTCCTGAATCCAGGGGCTTCTGCTCCCAGGAAGCTGTGATTCCCTGTATTTGCCTGTCTCTTCAGTTTGGGGGGCATTAGTTTGCCCTGTAACTTCAATTCTCTTAATAGGTCTAAGAAGAATTACTGACTTTTCAGTTCAGCTTTTTTTCTTGTGAGGATGGTAGTGATGACTTCTAACATCTTTACATGTCAGAGCAGGAAAATTGTTTAATTTCAAATAGTAGAGTTGGTACCAAACATCCATATCTTGATTCTTTATTGGAAATTTTTATAGCATGCCACATTTACGTATGTTTACTATAGATTATACAAAGTGGAAATTACCTTCTAATGTAAGTTTGCTAAAACTCCCTAACCTGAACTGGTGCTGAATTTTTATCAAAGGCCTTTTCCTTACTCCTGCATATAAATAAATTGTGACATCGTGATTTATTATAGGAAATACGTGTTGTGTCTTCGTCCCCTTTCCTGACACAGAGCATCTAAATTCTTGAAATTTCCTAAGTAATAAGAGCAGTAAAGGTGACAGGAGTGTTTTTTGTATCATCAAAACAAGTGCCTTTCAACCATACCTGACTTTATGTTAATGAGGTAACTTTGGAAAGCCACTAAATACCGGCATTGGCTGCCAGGGGAACGAGCTGCATGTTTAAAGGGTTGGAAGCTTCAGCCCCACCTCCTGACCTCCAGGGAGGGGAGAAAGGCTGGGGATTGACTTAATCACTAGTGGCCCGTGATTTAATTAATTGTGCTTATGTAATGAATTCTCAACAAAAACCCTAACCGGGGGCACCTGGGTGGCTAAGTCGGTTAAGCCTCAGACTCTTGATTTCTGCTGAGGTTGTGATCTCGGGGTCGTGAGATCAAGCCGGCACTGGGCTCCGTGCTGAGCTTGGAGCCAGTTTAAGATTCCCTCTCTCCCTCTGCCCCCCCCCCCCCCCCCCCCCCCCCCCCCCCCCCCCCGCCGCCGCATTCTCTCTCTCTCTTTAAAAAAAAAAAAAAGGCAACCTAACCAAAGTGTTTTGGAGAGCTTCCAGTTTGCTGAACTCGTGGAGGTACTGGGAGGGTGGTGCCACTGTAAAGAGGGCAGGGAAGCTCTGTGCCCCTTCCCCACACCATGCTTTATGAATTTCTTACGTTTGGGTGTCACTGGGTCATTCCATTTTTATAATAAGTTAGTAACTTAGTAAGTAAATCATTTTCCTGAGTTCTATGAGCCATTTTAGAAAATTTTGAAACCCAAGGAGGGGTTTGTGGGAACCCCTGATTTATACCCAGTCAGAAGTATTGGGAGGCCCAGATTTGTGATTAAGTAAGGATAGTCTTATGGGAATGAGCCCTTAACTCGTGAGATTTGATGCTAATATCAGGTAAATATTGTCAGAATGGAATTGAATCATAGGATACCTAGCTGGTGTGGGGGATAAAAACCTAAAAACCCATACGTTTGGTGTCAGCAGTGCTGATTGTAGAAGTGTAGAGAAAAATATTCTTTACTTTTACAAATGCATTTTCTTTTTCTGTGAATGTAGTGATTTCCATTTGTCAGTATTTTCTTCTATGATATAATCATTGTGTTTCTTAGTCACCCTGTTTATTCATTTAATTCATGCTTATATTGAATATCTGTAAATTTAAAGATTATTTGTCTCCATGTGAGTGATCTTTGCTCAAGTATTCTTTTATTGGGCATTCTTACCTGGCATTTGTATCAAGGAGAGCTACTCTGTTAAAATGGTTGATCCATTTCCCATCATTTTGTATGATTTGGAAGAATTTAAATAAGATGGTGATTAGTTTTTCCCTAACCATTTGGCATAATTGGTCTCCAAACCTGACTTGTCCTGGAAAATTTCGATGTGCTATAGGTTTTGACTCTATCTTCAGTATAGTGATTTATGTTTTGTAGAATTTGTTTTGTTTTATGCAGATTATCAAATTTAAAGGCATGATACTTATAATTAAAGCAATCATGCACAACATTACAGGAGAATAATGAACCCAATGTACCTGAAACGTAGCATTAATAATCCTCAATAGTTACAGGACAAATATTGTTCAAATTAAGATTTATTTATTTATCAGTTTATTGGCATGGCCATTTCTGAGACAAAGCTATACCATTCAAAGATACCTAATGTCTGTTTTCTGCTTTGTGGTGATGTTGACAGTTGTTGAGATCTTCATCCTTTTCTATAAATCCATTAGGGGATACAGAATGGTATCCTCTATCATTCCACTGATTGTGTGTGTATTTTATATATATGTGTGCGTGTGTGTGTGTGTGTGTGTGTGTATAACATTTAAAGTGAACAATTCAGTGACATTGGTACATTCATAACATTGTGCAACTACCACCTCTGTCTAGTTCCAAACACAATCATCATTCCAAAAAGTAACTTCTTAACCTTCAAAAAGTTACTTTCTGTTCACTGCTCTCCCTAGCCCCTGGCAGTCATCATTCTGTTTTCCCTCTCTGTAAATTTGCTTAGACTGGGTAAGTCCTATACGTGTTGTCATACAGTATGTGACCTTTTTTGTCTGGCTTCTTTCACCCATCCTAAAATTTTCAAGGTTCATCCATGGTCTATCATGTATTGGTATTTCATTCCTTTTAATGACCAAATAATATTACATTGCAAGGATATACTCTGTTTTGTTTATTCATCTTTTGATGGAAATTTGGGGTTGTCTGCATTTTGGGGCTTTATGAATAATGCTTCTATGAATATTTGTACACAAATATTTCTTTGAATACTCTGAAAGTTATGTTGGTTATTTATATACCTAGGAGTAGAATTACTGAGTCATCTGGTAATTCTTTGTTTAAATTTGAGAGACTGCCAAACTGTTTTGCAAAGAGCCTGAACTATTTTATATTCCGACCAGCATCGTATGTGGGCCCCAATTTCTCCACATTTTTGCGAGCACTTTTTTTTTCCCCATTTTTGTAACCACCCTAGTAAAATGCTATCCCATTGTGTCTTTGTTTCACATTTTCCTAATGACTAATGGTATTGAGCATCTTTTCATGTTAGCCATTTGTAGATCTTCTTTGGAGAAATGTGTATTCAGTTTCTTTGCTTTTTTTTTTTTTAGCTGAGTTGTTGGTCTTTGTTTTTTGGCTTTTTTCCTCCCACAGTGACTGAGAGACATGCCCTATCCTTCCTGTCGACTACATTTCTTCTTTTTTTTTTTTAATTTTATTTTATTATGTTAATCACCATACATTATATCATTAGTTTTTGTTTGTTTTGTTTTGTTTTGTTTTTTACATTTCAATGGAAAGCCTTTCGGATCTTTGAGAAAGATACTCCTGGGTTGTTTGAGATACATGTACACCTCAACGGGATGAAGGATGGATTTATAATTAAAAGTTTTATTGTTGTTGTTCCTTTGTTTTTTAAATAGATTCTCTAAAGGAAGATCGGGGGGCCTATCATCAGATGTTGGCTGGAACAAATGGTAATTCTTCTGGTAGACTTGATATTTTCCAAATAGGAACTCAAGGGCAGCTGGGTTGTCCTAAGATGTAGCCTTAGGCTCGTGCTCGCTTCGGCAGCACATATACTAAGATGTAGCCTTAGGCTGCTAAAAGCCATGCTTTAGTTCAGTCAAGTTTCTTAGTGCAGGGGTTTAGACAGTCATTCATGCCAGCAGTTTTTGCAGTACTTGGTTCCCAAACTCTCCAACTCCATGCCACATAACCCTGTCCATAAGCAGCTTAAAACTTGGCAGGTTTCTTTATTCAAGGCAGGTAGGGAAGCAAGAATTTATTTGCTAGCAAAACAGTATCTTATGTAATGCCTGTAATTAAAGGAGTGATGTCATACCTTTAGCATATACTGTAATGTAGTAAGTGGAATGACACCCATCACCTCAACATCATCTGTTGATTAGAAACAAGCCACCAGGCCCTAGCCCCGCTTCAGCTTAGAAGTACACAAAGCTATGACTATAGGAGATGTACTTGATGAGGGCCCAGTACAGTTGTGTCTGCCGCGTTCTATCTCCTAGGCCCCATTATTTCATATCCCTGCCTTATACAGAATTATTCCACACCATCCCAAGACCCCAAAAGGCCTGATCCCATGACAACATGAATTCAATATTCAAACCTCAGTGTATAAATAAAGTCCAGCTGCAGATGATGAAGCTTTTGCTGTGTAGTTTATCTACTCACCAACTCAACACCATATCTCTCGAGTTGGTGAACCTGTTAAACAAAAAGTCACGTGTTCTAACATACTCAGTGTACAATGCTAGGACAGGAATGGGATAACAGCTACAGAAATTCCTGTGTAAAACAGGTGTCTTGGGAGGTACAGAAGAGTCAAATAGTTGTTTTGAAATTCGACTAGGCAAAAGTTGTCGGTTTCTTGATAAGATTTGAAGCTCGAGAATAATTCTGGCTGTCAGCTTCATTCTGTGGGTTCCTAGTTTCAACTTCTGTGTTATCCTTCTTTTTTAATGAAAAGTAACATGTGTTCATTGTAAAGCAATTACTTTGCAGATAGTGATCAAATGCACTGGGATTCGTACTCAAAACACCTCCCTTGCCTTCTCCAATGGAAACTTCCTTTCTAGTTTATCTGGAATTCCTTAGTAACTGCTAAGATTCACTTTTATATTCCAGGCTCTAGTCTCTCAAATATGCAAGCGCCATCATCTAAGGTTCTTTCACCTGTCTACCCCTCCCACAACCTTACCAACCACTGTATAGCTAGCTACTCTTGAACTTTGGTACCACTAAAGAAATGTAGTTTTCCAAATGCCCAAATAGACGTGTCTCAGGGTGTTTACACTAGAAATCCACTTCCTCAGTCCTTTTTGTTCGTTGTCCCTCTGGGCTACCATGATATGCCACCAACTGGAAATTGCTCCTATCCTAAATCCTAACATCAGCAATACCGTGGTGTTTTCCAAATAGATACTCAATTGATGTTAAGGGAATAAATGAACCAGTGAATATGGTATGCCATTTATTAAGATTTACGGTAGCCTACATTCTTGGGTAAGTTAGACAAATCCAAGTATGCATTTTGAAATTTTACAGAATGACAAAGTATTAGGGAATCGATGAGTTGACAATCTTTGATTTTATTTTTCTCTATTTTATGAGCGCGATAGTTTTACTGCTGAGTTTAGTATTTCTATTAGAAGGCCACATTATCACATTCCTTTTTTTTCTTTAAAGCTTTTCTTTATTTATTCGACAGAGAGAAACAGCGAGAGAGGGAACACAAGCAGGGCGAGCTGGAGAGGGAGAAGCAGGCTCCCCGCTGAGCAGGGAGCCCAATTCCAGTTGGGGCTCAATCCCAGGACCCTGGGATCATGACCTGAGCTGAAGGCAGACGCTTAATGACTGAGCCACTGAGGCACCCCACATTATCACGTTACTAATCATAAAATAAGATGTAAGCATTCTTAGTTTGATTTACAAAACAGCATAGCTTCTATTTTTTTAACATTTAAAAGATTTTTATTGATATATAATTAACACACTTCTATTTTCAGATAGACAATATAATGATTCAACAGTTCTGTACATTTCTCAGTGTTCGTTAAGAAAAGTGTCTTCTTAATCCCTTTTATCTATTTCCCCCATCCCCCTATCCATCTACCCTCTGGCAACCACCAGTACTCTGTAGATGAGTCTCTTTTTTTGGTCTCTTTCTTTGTTTTGTTTCTTAAATTCTACATATGAGTGAAATCATATGGTGTTTTCTTTGAGTTATTTCACTTAGCATTACACCCTCTAGGTCCATCCATGTTGTCGCAGAGGCAAGATATTCTTTTTTGTGGCTGAGTAATTTATGTGTGTGTGTGTGTGTGTGTGTGTGTGTTTGCACATATATATATATATCATATATATATATATGCGTGCCACATCTTTACCCATTCAGCTATCAGTGGACACTTGAGTTGCTTCCATATCTTGGCTATTGTAAATAATGCTGCAGTAAACATAGGGGTCAATATATGTTTTCAAATTAGTGTTTTCGTTTTCTTTGGGTAAATATGCAGTAGTGGAATTATTGGATCCTATGGTATTTCCGTTTTTTGGTTGTTTTTTTTCTAAGATTTATTTACTTATTTGAGAGAGAGAGGCTGGGGGGGAGGGGGACAGAGGAGAGAGAATCCTCAAGCAGACTCCCCACTGAGCCTGGAGCCTGACATGGGGCTCGATCCCATGACCCTGAAATCATGACCTGAGCCAAAATCAAGAGTCTGATGCTCAGCCGATTGAGCCATCCAGGCGCCCCGTATATTTTTAATTTTTGGAGGAAACTTTTTCCACGTTGGATGCAGGAATTTGCATTCCCACCAGTAGTGCACGAGGGTTCCTTTTTCTCTACATCCTCGTCAACACTTATTTCTTGTGTTTTTTATTTAAGCCATTCTGACAGGTGTAAAGTGATATCTCATTGTGATTTTAATTTGCATTTCTCTGCTGATCAGTGATGTTGAGCATCTTTTCATGTGTCAGCCGTCTGAATGTCTTTTCTGAGAAAATGTGTATGCAGATCCTCTGCCCATTTCTTAACCAGATTGTTTGTTTTTTTGTGTGTGTGGTTAAATTCTTTGCATATTTTCAGTATTAACCCCTTATCAGATGTATCATTTGCAGATATCTTCTCCCTTTCAGTTGGTTGCCTTTTCGTTTTGTTGCTGGTTTCCTGTACTATGCTGCAAAAGCTTATTTTGATGTAGTCCCAACAGTTTAATTTTGCTTTTGTTTCCCTTGCCTGAGGAGGCAAGTCTAGAAAGATGTTTTTATGGCGAACGTCAAAGAAATTACTGCTGATGTTTTCTTCTGGGAATTTTGTGGTTTCAAGTCTCACATTTTGAGTTTACTTTTGTGTATGATGTAAGAAGGTCGTCCAATTTCATTCTTTTGCATGTAGCTGTCCAGTTTTCCCAGCACCATTTGTTGAAGAGGTTGTCCTTTCCCCGTTGTATATTCTTGCCTTCTTTGTCATAGACTGATTGGCCATGTAAGTGTGGGTTTATTTCTGGGCTCTCTATCCTGTTCCATTGATCTACATGTCTATTTGTGTGCCCATACCATACTGTTTGGATTACTACAGCTTTGTAGTCTATCTTGAAATCTGGGATTGTGATACCTCCAGTTTTGTTATTCTTTCTCAAGATTGCTGTGCCTGTTTGGGGTTTTCTGTGATTCCATAAAAATTTGGGTATTATTTTTTGTAGTTCTGTGAAAAATGCCATTGCTACCTTTATAGGGATTGCATTGAATCTACATATTGCTTTATGTAGTATGGATATTTTAACAACATTGGTTCCTCCAATCCATGCACATGGAGTATCTTTCCATTTGTTTGTGTTCTCTTCCATTTCTTTCATCGTTGTTTTTTTAGTTTTCAGAGTACCGGTCTTTCATCTCCTTGGTTAAGTTTATTCCTAGGCATTTTATTCCTTTTGCGGCAATTTTAAATAGGATTGTTTTCTTAACTTCTCTTTCTACTAATTCATTATTAGTTTATAGAAATCAACAGATTTCTATAAATTTATTTTGTATCCTGTGACTTTACTGAAGTCATCAGTTAGCGGGTTTTTGGTGGAGTCTTTTGGGTTTTCTATATATAATATCATGTCATCTGCAAATAATGTAGGTTTTACTTTTCCCTTACCGATTTGAATGCCTTTGATTTCTTTTTGTTGTCCAGTCGCTGTGGCTAGGACTTCCAGTATTATGTTGAATAAAAGTGGTGAGAGTGGACATCCTTGTCTTGTTCCTGATCTTAAATGAATAGCTCTCAAGTTTTTCACCATTGAGTACCATGATACCTGTGGGCTTTTCATAGATAGCTTTTTTCAGTTGAGGTCTGTTCCCTTTAAAACTACTTTGTTGAGACCTTTTATCATAAGCGCATGTTGTACTTTGTCAAATGCTTTTTCTTCATCTCTTGAAATGATCATATGTTTTGTATCCTTTACTCTTATTGATATGATGTATCACTTTAATTCATTTGCCAATATTGAACCACCCTGGCATCCCAGGAATAAATCCCACTTCATCATGATGAATGATATTTTTAATGTATTGTTGAACTTGGTTTACTAGCATTTTGTTGAGAATTTTTGCGTGGATTTTCATCAGAGATATCAGCTTGTAAGTTTTTTGTTGTAATGTCTTTATCTGGTTTTAGTATCAGGATAATGCTGGCCTCATAGAATGATTTTGAAAGCTTTCCTTCCTCTTCTATTTTTTTGGAATAGTTTCAGAAGAATAGGTATTACGTCTTCTTTAAATGTTTGGTAGAATTCACCTGTGATGCAATCTGTTCTGGGATTTTTGTTAATTGTTTGATTACTGATTGAGTTGCAGAGCTACTGATCAGTCTGTTCAAATTCTCTCTTTCTTCCTGATTCATTTTTAGAAGGTTATGTGTGTCTGGGAATGTATTTTTTCTAGTTTGTCCAATCTATTAGCATGTAATTTTTCATAATATTGTTTTATAATCCTTTTTATTTCTTTGGTGATGGTTGTTATTTCTCCTCCTCCATTTCTAATTTTATTTGAGTCCCCCCCCCCGCCTCTCTTTTTGATGATGAGTGTGGCTAAAGGCATGTCATTTTTACTAATCTTTTCAGAGAACCAGTTCCTGGTTTCATGGATCTGTTCTATTGTTTTTTAAGTCATTTTTTCATTTCTTTCTGCTCTAATCTTCATTATTTCCTTCTTTCTATTAGTTTGGGGCTTTGTTCTTCTTTTTGTAGCTCCTTTAGGTGTGAGGTTAGTTTGTTCATTTGAGATTTTTGTTTGTTTCTTCAGGTAGGCCTGCACTGCTATAATCTTCCCTCTTAGAACAGTTTTTTGCTGCATCCCAAAGATTTTAAAACATTGTGGTGTCATTTTTCATTTGTCTTCATGTATTTTTTTAATTTCCTCTTTGATTTCTTGGTTTACCCATTCATTGTTTAGTAGTATGTTATTTAGCTTTCCATGTATCGTGTTCTTTCCAGGTTTTTCTTGTGATTGATCTCTAGTTTGATAAAGTTGTGGTCAGAGAATATACATGATATGATAATCTTTTTGAATTTGTTGAGACTTGTTTTATGGCCTAACATGCGATCTATTCTGGAGAATGTTCCATGTGCTCTTGAAAAGAATGTTCTGCGGTTTCCAGATGAAATGTTCTAAATATAGCTGTTAGATCCATCTGGTTCAGTAAGTCATTGAAAGCCACAGTTTCCTTATTGATTTTCTGTCTGGATTATCTATCCATTGATGTAAGGGGGTGCTAAAGTTCCCTACTTTTATCGTATTACTGTCAGTTTTTTCCTTTATGTTTGTTAATAGTTGCTTTATGTATTTAGGTGCCCCAGTGTTGGTTGCATAAATATATACAGTTGTTAGATACTCTTATTGAATTGTTCCCTTTATCATTATGTAGTGTCCTTCTTTGTTCGTTACAGTCTGTTTTAAAGTCTATTTTGCATGATGTAAGAATTGCTACCCCAGCATTCTTTTCACTTCCATTTGCATGATAAATGTTTTTTTCATCCCTTCACTTTCAGCCTGCATGTGCCTTTAGGTCTGCAATGAGTCTCTTGTAGGCAGCATATAGAGGCATCTTGCTTTCTTACCCATTCTGTCACCCTAGGTCTTTTAATTGGAGCATTTAGTCCATCTACATTGAAAGCAATTATTGATAGATATGTACTTATTGCCATTTAGTTGTTTTACATTTGTTTTTTTAGTTCTTTTCTGTACTTTTTCCTTACCTTGCTCCCTTCCCTTGTGGTTTGATGATTTCCGTTAGTGATATACTTGGATTCCTTTTGATTTATGGTTGCCAGTAGGTCCATTTGGAGATCTTATGCATATAGCTATCTATATTAGGTTAAGTTTGAACCCATCCTAAACCACTAAATTTTTACTCCCTCCCTTTCATGTTTTGTATATGTGATGTAATACTTTATATCCTTTTATTTGTGAATCCCTTGACTGATTTTTATACATTTTTATTTTATTTTTCTGCTTTTGCGCTTTATCCTCCATACTGGTTTTATAAGTGATTAATCTACTTTTATTTTACATTTACCTGTGAAATGTTTTCCTTCAGTAATTTTTTTTTAAGTTTTCATTTGAATTCCAGTTAGTTAACACAGAGTTATATTAGTTTCAGGTGTACTGTATAGTGATTCAGCACGTCCACACAACACCTGGTGCTCATCACGAGGGCACGTCTTAATCCCCATCACCTGTTTCACCCATCACCCCCCCACCGCTCGCCCCTCTGGTAACCATCAGTTTGTTTATAATAGTTAAAGAGTCTGTTTCTTGGCCTTCTATAATTTTCTTACTCTTGATTATGGCCTTTTCTTTCCACTCAAAGAATTTCCTTTAATGTTTTTTGTAAAGCTGGCTTAGTGCTGATGAACTCCTATAACTTTTGTTTGCCCTGGAAACTCCATCTTTCCTTCTATTCTGAATGATAATCTTGCTAGGAAGAGTGTTCTTGGTTGCAGGTTTTCTCCTGTCAGTGCTTTGAATATATCATGCCACTCTCTTATGGCTTGCAAGGTCTCTGCTGACAAATCAGCTGATAGCCATATTGGGTTTCCCTTGCATATAACTGTTACCTCTTGCTGATTTTGCCATTTTAATCATTATGTGTCTTGATTTATACCTCCTCGGGTTGACTTTGTTGGGGGCTCCCTGCTTATTGGATGTGGATGTTTATTTCCTTCCATAGATTAGGGACGTTTCAGTTATTATTTCTTGAAATAAATTTTCTGCACCCTTTCCTCTGTCGTCTTCTTCTGGGAACCCTATAATGCAAATGTTGTTATGCTTAATGATGTCACTGAATTCCCTTAACCTATTCTCAATTTTTAATTCTTTTAGTTAGTTAGTTTGTTTGTTTGTTTATTTATTTATTTATTTTAGCTGTTCAGCTTGGTTCTTTTCCATTACTCTTTTTCCCATGTTGCTGATTTGTTCTTTGGATTCCTCTAATCTGCTGTTTACTTCCTCTAGTGTATTTTTTAATTATTTATTTATTTTTTCCCCTTGGGCACCTGTAATACCTCTTTTTTTTCCTTAAATTTTTATTGTTATGTTAATCACCATAGTTTAATCATCATTAGTTTTTGATGTAGTGTTCCAGGATTCATTGTTTGTGCATAACACCCAGTGCTCCACGCAGAATGTGCCCTCTTTAATACCCATCACCAGGCTAACCACTCCCCCCATTCCCCTCCACTCTAGAACCCTCAGTTTGTCTTTCAGAGTCCATCATCTCTGATAGTTTGTCTCCCCCTCCGATTTCCCCCTCTTCATTCTTCCCCTCCTGCAATCTTTTTTTTTTCTTAACATTTATTGCATTATTTGTTTCAGAGGTACAGATCTGAGATTCAACGCTCCTGCACAATTCATAGCGCTCACCATAGCACATACCCTGCCCAATGTGTGTCACCCAGCCACCCCATCCCTCCCACCCCACCCCCACTCCAGCAACCCTCAGTTTGTTTCCTGAGATTAAGAATTCCTCATATCAGTGAGGTCATATGATACATGTCTTTCTCTGATTGACTTATTTCACTCAGCATAACACCCTCCAGTTCCATCCACGTCTTTGCAAATGGCAAGATCTCATTCCTTTTGAGGGCTGCATAATATTCCACTCTATATATACACCACATCTTCTTTATCCATTCATCTGTCGATGGACATCTTGGCTCTTTCCACAGTTTGGCTATTGTGGACATTGCTGCTATAAACATTGGGGTACACGTACCCCTTCGGATCCCTACATTTGTATCTTTGGAGTAAATACCCAGTAGTGCAATTGCTGGATCGTAGGTTAGCTCTATTTTCAACTGTTTGAGGAACCTCCATACTGTTTTCCAGAGTGGTTGCACCAGCATCCACTCCCACCAACTGCGTAGAAGGGTTCCCCTTTCTCCGCATCCCCGCCAACATCTGACGTTTCCTGACTTGTTAATTTTAGGCATTCTGACTGGTGTGAGGTGGTATCTCATTGAGGTTTTGATTTGGATTTCCCTGATGCCGAGCGATGTTGAGCACTTTTTCATGTGTCTGTTGGCCATTTGGATGTCTTCTTTGGAAAAATGTCTGTTCATGTCTTCTGCCCATTTCTTGACTGGATTATTTGTTCTTTGGGTGTTGAGATTGATAAGCTCTTTATAGATTTTGGGTACTAGCCCTTTATCTGATATGTCATTTGCAAATATATTCTCCCATTCTGTCCGTTGTCATTTTGTTTTGTGGACTGTTTCTTTTGCTGTGCAAAAGCCTTTTATCTTGATGAAATCCCAAGAGTTCATTTTTGCCCTTGCTTCCCTTGCCTTTGGCGATGTTTCTAGGAAGAAGTTCCTGCGGCTGAGGTCGAAGAGGTTGCTGCCTGTGTTCTCCTTTAGGATTTTGATGGAGTCCTGTCTCACATTTAGGTGTTTCATCCATTTTGAGTGTATTTTTCTGTGTGGTATAAGGAAATGATCCAGTTTCATTCTTCTGCATGTGGCTGTCCAATTTTCCCAACACCATTTGTTGAAGAGACTGTCTTTTTTTCCATTGGACATTCTGTCCTACGTTGTCAAAGATGAGTTGACCATAGAGTTGAGGGTCCATTTCTGGGCTCTCAATTCTGTTCCATTGATCTATGTGTCTGTTTTTGTGCCAGTACCACACTGTCTTGATGATGACAGCTTTGTAACAGAGCTGGAAGTGCAGAATTGTGATGCCGCCAGCTTTGCTTTTCTTTTTCAACATTCCTCTGGCTATTCGGGGTCTTTTCTGGTTCCATACAAATTTTAGGATTATTTGTCGCATTTCTTTGGAAAAAGTGGATGTTATTTTGATGGGGATTGCATTGAATGTGTAGATTGCTCTAGGTAGCATTGACATCTTCACAATATTTGTTCTCCCAATCCATGAGCATGGAACGTTTTTCCATTTCTTTGTGTCTTCCTCAATTCCTTTCATGAGTATTTTATAGTTTTATGAGTACAGATCCTTTGCCTCTTTGGTTAGATTTATTCCTAGGTATCTTATGGGTTTGGGTGCAATTGTAAATGGGATCGACGCCTTCATTTCTCTCTCTTCTGTATTATTGTTGGTGTATAGGAATGCCACTGATTTCTGTGCATTGATTTTATATGCTGCCACTTTACTGAATTCCTGTATGAGTTCTAGCAGTTTTGGGGTGGAGTCTTTTGGGTTTTCCACGTACAGTATCATATCATCTGGAAACAGTGAGAGTTTGACTTCTTTTTTGCCGATTTGGAAGCCTTTGATTTCTTTTTGTTGTCTGATTGCTGTGGACTATGTTGAATAGCAGTGGTGAGAGTGGACATACCTGCCGCGTTCCTGAACTTAGGGGTAAAGTTCTCACCTTTTCCCCACTGAGAATGATATTCGCTGGAGGTTTCTCATAGATGGCTTTTATGATATTGAGGTAGGTACCCACTATCCCTATACTCTGAAGACTTTTGATCAAAAAAGGATGCTGTACTTTGTGAAATGCTTTTTCTGCATCTATTGAGAGGATCATATGATTCTTGTTCTTTCTTTTGTTAATGGATTGTATCACATTGATTGATTTGCTGATGTTGAACCAGCCTTGCAGCTAAGGGATAAATCCCACCTGGTCGTGGTGAATAATCCTTTTAATGTACTGTTGGATCCTATTGGCTAGTATTTTGGTGAGAATTTTTGCGTCCATGTTCATCAAGGATATT